>NC_057399.1:49334977-49674943 GCF_019320065.1 Cervus canadensis
TACCTCATTGTGGTTTTGATTTGCATTTCTTTGATAATGAGTGATGTTGAGCATCTTTTCATGTGTTTGTTAGCCATCTGTATGTCTTCTTTGGAGAAATGTCTGTTTAGTTCTTTGGCCCATTTTTTGATTGGGTCATTTATTTTCTGGAATTGAGCTGCAGGAGTTGCTTGTATATTTTTGAGATTAATCCTTTGTCTGTTTCTTCATTTGCTATTATTTTCTCCCATTCTGAAGGCTGTCTTTTCACCTTGCTTATAGTTTCCTTCTTTGTGCAAAAGATTTTAAGTTTAATTAGGTCCCATTTGCTTATTTTTGCTTTTATTTCCATTACTCTGGGAGGTGGGTCATAAAGGATCCTGCCATGATTTACATCAGAGAGTGTTTTGCCTATGTTTTCCTCTAAGAGTTTTATAGTTTCTGGTCTTACATTTAGATCTTTAATCCATTTTGAGTTTATTTTTGTTTATGGTGTTAGAAAGTATTCTAGTTTCATTTTTTACAAGTGGTTGACCAGTTTTCCCAGCACCACTTGTTAAAGAGATTGTCTTTTCTCCATTATATATTCTTGCCTCCTTTGTGAAAGATAAGGTGTCCATAGGTGTGTGGATTTATCTCTGGGCTTTCTATTTTGTTCCATTGATCTCTGTTTCTGTCTTTGTGCCAGTACCAGTTTTCCAGTTTTCATCATTGAGGATAATGTTTGCTGTTGGTTTATTATATATGGCTTTTATTCTGTTGAGGTGTGTTCCTTCCATGCCTACTTTCTGGAGGGTTTTTATCATAAACGGATGTTGAATTTTGTCAAAGGTTTTCTCTGCATCTATTGAGATAATCATATGGTTTTTTTTCTTTCAATTTTTTAAAATTGAAAACATGTGGTGTTTTACAGTGATTGATTTGTGAATACTAAAGAATCCTTGCATCCCTGGGATAAAGCCCACTTGGTCATGATGTATGATCTTTTTAATAGCACATAGGTGTTTTATGCTGCTTTCTAAACACTCTTGGTATTATATAATCTCTTTTCCTTTGTGGAGAACTCTAGAGTTCAAAACTTTCTCATTTTTCTTTATCTAAAATTTATTTGATAGTGAAATGTAGCTGTTAAAAGCATGGGTTTTGGATCAGACTGCCTACCACCAAATCCTGATTCCCTTATTTTACACACTGTGTAAATCTTTTGAAGTTATTTAATGTCTTTGTGCCTTACTTTACTCATCTATAAAATGTTTAATTATAGAATCCAGCTCATAGCATTTTGGTAAAGATGAAATGATTAATGCATGTGAAGCAACCAAAATTACTTCTGGCATGCTTTCAAATATATTTTTGTTACTTTTTAGCTACTATAGTGACTGTTTATGAGTTTTAGTTATCTAGGACCTTGTTGATCAGTGACTAGTGGATCCTCAAATGCACCTCTACTAAAGTCTTTGTGACTGAGATTAATATGGGCTTCTTTATTTCCTCATAACAATGTGTGATTTTAAATACCTTTAATGGGACATGCCAAAAAGATGGTTTATGTGTGGGGATTTTGAGTATTATGATGGCTTTTAAGTAAGATTATTGAATGGGTCTTTTTCCAACAAATAACAGTTTCCATGTTTAAGTATTTATTGAAGAGTCTCTCTTCATCCTGTATGATGCTAACTACAAACTGAGGGTTACCAGGGAAGAATGAAAAAAAAAAAACTTTATTAAACATGGTGCAATTTTTAAACTAATAAACATAATATATTTTGTGGAAGACTGGACTTTAAAAATTCTAGAAATTCAAAGAAAGCATGTAGTGGGTTTGGGATAATCATTAAGGCTTTTTGGAGAGAGAACCCTGATTGATAGGTAGGGTAGGATGAGAAGATAAGAAACATGTAGCTAAGAAAAGGCACAACATCAATTTGAGAGGACACTTGTTTGTCTATTAAATGACAAGAATGAGCACTGCTTTCAATGGTATATCTTAGGGTACAGTATGAACTCCTACTTCTTTTGTTTTTTGATGTGTGTTGTGCGGCATGCGGGATCCTAGTTTGCCAACCAGGGATAAAACTGATGTCCATTGCACTAGGAGCATGGAGTCCTAACCATTGGACTTCCAGAGAAGTCCCTGAATTTCTATTTCTTATCCAGAAGTCTCAAGATAAAATACCTATTCTTACCTACCTACTGACTTTGAGTATCAAATGTTGGTTAATGCAGTAGGACTATTGAGGGGGAAAATGTCTGTAAAGAATGTTATATGCATGCTGAAAAGGGATGGGAAAGACTTGCACCTGACACTTGACAGATGGCTATGAGAGAAGTGGAGCTCAAGAGGCCGGAAGTCATCCTGAGGGAGGCATGTGAGGAGAGAAGCAGCGGCCGCTGTGGGAGGAGAGATCAAGCCCTGAGCCTTTGGAGTGGGAGCACTGACTCCAAGACCCTAGACTACCAGAGAACTAACTCTAGGGGGTATCAAATAGTGAGAAATCACACAAAGGAAACCATTAGAATACAAGACCCAGAATCACCCAACCACCAGTAGCACCTTGTGCAAGATACCTCATCTAAACAAGAAACAAAACAAAAATACAAACCAAATCATCAGCAGACAGGACTACCACCTCACTCAGCCTTTCCCATCAGAGGGAAAACAAACAAACAAACAGTCAGTACAAATCTCACCCATACAAAGCTTACACAAACCACTGGACCAACCTTCCAAAAGGAAGAAAAAATTCGACCTTGAAGCCTGGGAAAAGGAGACCTCAAACACAATAAGTTAAAGAAAATAATTAAAAGTCAGAGAAATACTACACAAATGAAGGAACAAACTA
This sequence comes from Cervus canadensis, assembly GCF_019320065.1. Taxonomy (NCBI): domain Eukaryota; kingdom Metazoa; phylum Chordata; class Mammalia; order Artiodactyla; family Cervidae; genus Cervus; species Cervus canadensis. Next base: position 49,337,800 of record NC_057399.1, read on the forward strand.
GAAACACAGAAGTCCAAATAAATGAAGAGGAAACAGGCAAAACCATCTAAAAAAGAATTCAGAATAATGATAGTAAAGCAGCAATGAAGAAGCAACAAGTAACATACACGGGAAACCACATATGCTTAACAGCTGATCTTTCAGCAGTAAGTCTGCAGGCCTGAGTGGAATGGCAGGATATATTTAAAGTACTGAAAGGGAAACATCTACAACCAAGATTACTGTACCTGGCAAGGACCTCATTCAAAATTGATGGAGAAATAAAAAGCCTTTCAGATGAGAAAAAGTTAAGAGAATTCAGTACCACCAAACCAGCTTTACTACAAATATTAAAGGGACTTTTATAGTCAAGAAATACAAGAGAAGAAAAAAGATCTACAAAATCAACCCCAAACAATTAAGAAAATAGCAGTAGGGACATATATATCAGTAATTACCTTAAATGTAGATGGATTAAATGCTTCAAACAAAAGACACAGTCTGGCTGAATGGATACAAAAACAAGACCCATATATATGCTGTCCACAAGAAGCCCACTTCAAACCTAAAGATACATATAGACTGAAAGTGAGAGGATGGAAAAATATGCACATGGGAAGCAAAAGAAAGTGGAGTGGCAATCCTCATATGAGACAAAATAGACCTTAAAATAAAGAAGATTACAAGAGATAAATTAGGACACTACATAATGATCCAGGGATCAATCCAAGAGGAAGACAAAACAATTGTAAATATCTATGCACCAGCATAGGAGAACCTCAATACATAAGACAAACACTAACAGACATAAAAGGAGAAATTGACAGTAACACAATAATTGTAGACTTTAACACCCCACTCACACCAATGGACAGATCATCAAAACAGAAAATTAATAAGGAAACACAAGTCTTAAATAATACATTAGATAAGATGGATCTCATTGATATCTTCAGGACATACCATCTAAATGCAGAAGACTACACCTTCTTTTCAAGTACACATGGAACTTTCTCCAGGATAGACCACATCTTGGGTGACAAATCAAATTTCAGTAAATTTAAGAAAATTGAAATGTATCAAGCATCTTCTCTAACCACAACACTATGAGACTGGATATCAATGAAAAGAAAAAAAACTGTAAGAAAAACAAACACATGGAGATTAAACAACACATTTCTAAATAACCAACAGGACACTGAAGAAATCAAAAGGGAAATAAAAAAATTTCTAGAAACAAATGACAATGAAAACATGACAACTCAAAACCTATGGGATGCAGCAAAAGCAGTCCTAAGAGGGAAGTTTATAGCAATACAATCCTACCCCAAGAAGCAAGAACATCATCAAATAGACAACCTAACTTTACACCTAAAACAACTGGAAAAAGAAGAACAAAAAAACCCAAAATTAGAGAAGGAAAGAAATCACAAAGATCTGAGCAGAAATAAATGAAAAATAAATGAAAGAAACAACAGTAAAGATTAACAAAACTAAAAGCTGATTCTTTGAGAAGATAAACAAAATTGACAAGCCTTTAGCCAGACCCATCAAGAAAAAAAGAGAAGAATCAAACCAACAAAATTAGAAATGAAAAAGGAGAGGTTACAACAGACAATGCAGAAATACAAAGGATTATGAGATTATTATGAATAACTATATGGCAATAAAATGGATAACCTGGAAAAAATGGACAGATTCTTAGAAAAGTTCAATCTTCCCAGACTGAACCAGGAAGAAATAGAAATTATGAACAACCAAATTATAAGCACTGAAATTGAAGCTGAGATAAAAAATCTACGAAAAAGCAAAAGCCCTGACCAGATGGCTTCACAGAATACTATCAAACATTTAGAGAAGAGCTAATGCCTAGCCTTCTAAAACTCTTTAAAAAAATTGCAGAGGAAGGAACACTTCCAAACTCATTCTATGAGACCACCATCACCCTGATACCAAAACCAGACAAAGATAATACCAAAAAAAGAAAACTACAGGTAAATATCACTGATGAGCATAGATGCAAAAATTCTCAACAAAATTTTAGCAAACAGAATTCAGCAACACATCAAAAAGCTCATACACTATGATAAAGGTGGGTTTATTCCAGGAATGCAAGGATTCTTTGATATACACAAATCAATATATGTGATACACCATATTAACAAATTGAAAGATAAAACCACATGATCATCTCAATAGATGCAGAAAAAGCCTTTGACAAAATTCAGCACCCATTTATGATTAAAACTCTTCAAAAAATGAGCTAGAAGGAAGCTACCTCAATATAGTAAAGGCCATATATGATAAGCCTACAGGAAACATTCTCAATGGTGAAAACCTGAAAGCATTCCCAAGATCATGAACAAGACAAGGGTGTCCACTTTCACCACCATTATTCAACATAGTTCTGGAAGTCCTAGCTACAGCAATCAGAGAAGAAAAAATAAACTAAAAGGAATCCAGATCAGAAAAGAAGAAGTAAAGCTCTCACTGTTTACAGATGACATGATACTGTACATAGAACACCCTAAAGATAGTATCAGAAAATTACTAGAGCTAATCAGTGAATTTAGCAAAGTTGCAGGATACAGAATCAATACACAGAAATCACTTGCATTTCTATATACTAACAATGAAAAATCAGAAAGAAATTAAGGAATCAATCCCATTCACCATTGCAACAAAAAGAATTAAATATCTAGGAATAAATTTACCTAAGGAGACAAAAGAACTCTACACAGAAAATTATAAGACACTGATGAAAGAAATCAAAGATGACATAAACAGATGGAGGGATATTTGATGTTCCTGGGTAGCAAGAATCAATATTGTGAAAATAACTATACTACCAAATGCAGTCTACAGATTCAATGCAATCCCTATCAAATTACCAATGGCATTTTTCACAGAACTAGAACAAAAAATTTCACAATTCATATAGAAACACAAAAGACCCCAAATAGCGAAAGCAGTCTTGAGGAAGAAGAATGGATTTGGAGGAATCAACCTTCCTGATTTCAGATTATACTACAAAGCTACAGTCATCAAGACAGTATGGCACTAGCACAAAAACAGAAATATAGACCAATGGAACAAGATAGAAAGCCCAGAAATAAACCCATGCACCTATGGGTACCTTATTTTTGACAAAGGAGGCAAGAATATACAGTGGAGCAAAGACAGCCTCTTCAATAAATGGTGCTGGGAAAACTGGACAGCTTCCTGTAAAAGAATGAAATTAGAACACTTCCTAACACCACACACAAAGATAAACTCAAAATGGATTAAAGACCTAAATGTAAGACCAGAAACTATAAAACTCTTAGAGGAAAACATAAGCAGAACACTCAATGACATAAATCAAAGCAAGATTCTCTATGACCCATTTCCTAGAGCAATGGAAATAAAAACAAAAGTAAACAAGTGGGGCCTAATTAAACTTAAAAGCTTTCACACAGCAAAGGAAACTGAAAGCAAGGTGAAAAGACAACCCTCAGTATGGGAGAAAATAATAGCAAATGAAACAACTGACAAAGAGTTAATTTCCAAAATATACAAGCAGCTCATACAACTCAATGCCAGATAAACAAACAACCCAATCAAAAATTGGAAAAAGACCTAAACAGACATTTCTCCAAAGAAGACATACAGATGGCTAACACACATGAAAAGATGCTCAACATTGCTCATTATTAGAGAAATGAAAATCAAAACCACAATAAGATAACCCCTCACACTGGTCAGAATGGCCATTATAAAAACATCTACAAACAATTAAAGCTGGAGAGGGTGTGGAGAAAAGGGAACACTCTTGCAGTGTTGGTGGGAATGCAAATTGATACAGGCACTATGGAAGACAATATGGAGATTTCTTAAAAAAACTAGGGATAAAACCACCACATGACCCAGCAATCCCACTCGTAGGCATATACCATGAGGAAACCAAAATTGAAAAAGATACATATATCCCATTACAGCACTATTTACAATAGCTAGAACATGGAAGCAACCTAGATGTCCATCGACAGATGAAAGGATAAAGTCGTGGTACATATACACAATGGAATATTACTCAGCTATAAAATGGAACATATTTGAGTCAGTTCTGATGAGGTGAATGAACCTAGAACCTATTATATAGAGTGAAATGAGTCAGAAAGAAAAAGATAAAAATCGTATTCTAGTGCATGTGTATGGGGTCCGGGGGAATGGTGCTGAGGAATTTATTTGTGGGGCAGAAGTAGAGAAATAGATGTGGAAAGTGGACTTGTGGACATGGGGAGAGGGGAGGAGAGGGTGAGATGTATGGAAGGAGTAATATGGAAACTTACATTACCATGTGCAAAATAGATAGCCAGTGTGAATTTGCTGTATGGCCCAGGAAACTCAAACAGGGGCTTTGTATCAACCTAGAGGAGTGGGATAGGGAGGGAGATGTGAGAGAGGTTCAAAAGGAAGGGGGAAAAAAATTCCAGGAAGTTTACATGACACTAAAGTTTATATGAATAAGCAAAAGATGCAGAATAGCCAACTCAATACTGAAGGAGAACAGTGTCTGAGGACTGATATTACCTGACTTTAAGACTTAGTAATCAAGATAGTAAAGAAAAATTGAATCTATATATTCACCTTACATCCTTCACAAAAAATTAACTAAAAATGGATCTGAGATTCAGCTAAAGAAAGCTGACTGCCAAAGAATTGATGCTTTTAAACTGTGGTGTTGGAGAAGACTCTTGAGAGTCCCTTCAACTGCAAGGAGATCTAACCAGTCCATCCTAAAGGAAATCAGTCCTGAATATTCTTTGGTTGAACTGATGCTGAAGCTGAAACCCCAATACTCTGGCCACCTGATGCGAAGAATTGACTCATTGGCAAAGACCCTGATGCTGGGAAAGATTGAAGGCAGGAAGAGAAGGGGATGACAGAGGATGCGATGGTTGGATGGCATCACTGACTCTATGGACATGAGTTTGAGCAAGCTGCAGGAGCTGGTGATGGACAGGGAAGCCTGGTGTATTGCTGTCCATGGGGTTGCAAAGAGTCTGACATGACTGTGACTGAACTGAACCAAGATGGTATGACGCTGGCAAAAAACTAGACAAATAGATAAATGGAACAGCGTAGAGTCCAGAAATATACTGACATAGACAATGATCTTTGGCAAAGGACTAAATGCAAGACAATGGAGAAGAGTTCGTCTCTTAAGTAAATGGTGCTATAATACGTGGACATCCACAAGCAAAAAAATGCATCTATATATTCACCTTATATCCTTCACAAAAATTAACTCAAAATGGATCTGAGAGCTAAATTTTAAATACAAAACTGTAAAACTCCTAGAAACTGACATAAGAGAAAATTTAGGTGAATTTGGGTTTAGTGATGACTTTTTAGAAACAACACTGAAAGCGCAGTCTGTGAAAGAAGGTAATTGATAAGCTGGACTTTGTTGAAATTTTAACATTCTGCTCTGCAAAGGACACTGTCAAGAGAATGAGAAGACAAGCCACAAACTGGTTGAAAATATTTGCAGAAGACATATCTGATAAAGGACTATTATCCAAAATATATAAGTAGCTAAAAACTTAACAATAAGATAACAAATAACCCAATTAAAAATGGGTCAAGGACATTAGTAGACACCTCACCAAAAATATATATACATGGCAAATACACATGAGATGATGCTCAACATCATGTATCATCAGGGAACTGCAAGTTAAAACACTCATGAGATTCTACTATACACCTACTGCTGCTGCTGCTGCTAAGTCACTTCAGTTGTGTCTGACTCTGTGTGACCCCATAGACGGCAGCCCACCAGGCTCCCCAGTCCCTGGGATTCTCCAGGAAAGAACACCAGGGTGGGTTGCCATTTCCTTCTCGTAGAATGATCTAAATCCAGAACACAGACAAAACCAAATGCTGTTGAGGATGTGGAGGAATGGGAACTCTTGCTCATTGTTACAGGGAAGGCAAAATGGTACAGACACTTTACGGGAGTATAATTCCTTTACAATGTTGTACTACCTTCTGTTGTACAACAAAGTGAATCAGCTACATGTGTACATACGTCTCCTTCCTTTTGGACCTCTGTCTCACCCCTCTATCCCACCTATATCTGGATCATCACAGAGCATCAAGCAGAGCTCCCTGTGCTATACAACAGGTTCCCACTGGTTATCTGTTTACACATGGTAGCATATATACATCAATCCTAATCTGCCGATTTGTCCCACCCTTGGGTCCACATGTCCATTCTCTGATTCTGCATCTCTAATCCTGGCTTGTGGATGGGTTCATCTGTGCCATTTTTCTAGATTCCACATATATGTGTTAATACACAATTTAAAAAAAGAATGTTAATATAAAATTTAAAAAAAGAATCAAACCCAGTTCTCCCGCATTGCAAGCAGACGCCTTAACCATCTGAGCCAGCAGGGAAGTTCAAAAAAAAAAGAATGTTATATGAAAGATAGATACAAATTTTATCAGTGGTGGGCAGAGTGGGTAGAAGGAAAGGGATGAAGATTTGATCATTTGTCTTCAGAGGCACCTTCAAACTCTGAAATGATGAATTTCTGATAATTAAATTTAGTTTGCAGCACGATGTATTGATTTTTCTGGACATATATTGCATTTTTACCTAGAGATCAAAAGAATCTTCATGTGTTCTTTGTTAGAGATTTTATCTTTTTTCATCCTCTAGGGATAATTTATGAGTACAAAATGACTCTGGAAATGAGAATTTATTCCTAAAGGATTACTGAGCAAGTGGGGGTGAATGTTCCTTTGTATATCTGTAGTTCTTGGAAGGCTCTTAATCATTAAGAAATACCTTGCATCTCCATAATTATTGTTAAAAAATTAATTTTCAGGATATATTAATGGGTGAAAAAAATCATCTAAGTCTTCTATAAATTTTACCACATATATCATTCTGTTTATAGTGGACACTTTTTCTCATTGTAGAGAATGTCTTCGATGATGTAATGGCAAAGTCATATTGCATCATATGCTTTCTTTCAAATGACCTTCTGATTTTCCTTTGAACATTCTTATTAGCTTAGGAGTTAGCATAAACTGGCAGCCTTATAGTAGGCATCTGAAAAATTTACTGCATCTTGACTATTACAGGTTAGATTAAGCAGGACATGGCATATGACTTATCATCAAAGAGAGGAGAGGTCTGTCACTTTAAAGAATCTTTATATTAAAAAAAAGAAATGCACCCCAATGTTCATAGCAGCACTGTTTATAATAGCCAGGACATGGAAGCAACCTAGATGCCCATCAGCAGATGAATGGATAAGGAAGCTGTGGTACATATACACCATGGAATATTACTCAGCTATTAAAAAGAATTCATTTGAACCAGTCCTAATGAGATGGATGAAACTGGAGCCCATTATACAGAGTGAAGTAAGCCAGAAAGATAAAGAACATTACAGCATACTAACACATATATATGGAATTTAGAAAGTGGTAACGATAACCCTATATGCAAAACAGAAAAAGAGACACAGAAATACAGAACAGACTTTTGAACTTGTGGGAGAATGTGAGGGTGGGATATTTCAAAAGAACAGCATGTATACTATCTATGGTGAAACAGATCACCAGCCCAGGTGGGATGCATGAGACAAGTGCTCGGGCCTGGTGCCCTGGGAAGACCCAGAGGAATCGGGTGGAGAGGGAGGTGGGAGGGGGGATCGGGATTGGGAATACATGTAAATCCATGGCTGATTCATATCAATGTATGACAAAACCCACTGGAAAAAAAAAATAAATAAAATTAAAAAAAAAAAAAAAGAAATATAAAGATAATGCTGCTTAGTTCTCTGCACTAGAAAATGGGCTTTGAGATATTTTATAATTATATATTCAGTAGAAAACTGTTAAAAGGCATAGGTCTGCAAGTCTGGCAGTCCTAGGTTTGAGTCTTATTTTCACTCACACTGAGCTGTAGTCTTTCAGCCTTCTCATCTGTCAATGGGGTAAAGTAAGTCAATGTATATAAACATGTGCTCATGTGTTCAGTCCTGCCTGACTCTGCTATGCCATGGATTGCCAGAATCCTCTGTCCATGGAATTTTCCAGGCAAGAATACTGGAGTGGGTTGCCATTTCCTTTTCCAGCAGATCATCTCAACTCAGGGATCAAACCTGTGTCCCTTGCATCTCCTGCATTGGCAGGTGGATTCTTTACTAGTGTCACCAATAGCATTAGTCAGGGTAGGGACACTGAAATATAATGAACTCAGTCTTCATATTCATAATTTATTTTGTGATTAATGGAAACCACTTATAAAATATTTTCCCCCAACTCTTTCATTCATTTGATCCTTAGGGCCTGAACTCAATGAATAGAGTGAAAATACAATTGGTAAAACTCTATAAGAAAGTCCTGACTGTTTCTTAAAAAACTGGAAATAGAACTGCCATATGACCCAGCAATACCACTTCTGGGCATACACACTGAGGAAACCAGATCTGAAAGAGACACGTGCACCCCAATGTTCATCGCAGCACTGTTTATAATAGCCAGGACATGGAAGCAACCTAGATGCCCATCAGCAGACGAATGGATAAGGAAGCTGTGGTACATCATACACCATGGAATATTACTCAGCCATTAAAAAGAATTCATTTGAATCAGTTCTAATGAGATGGATGAAACTGGAGCCCATTATACAGAGTGAAGTAAGCCAGAAAGATAAAGAACATTACAGCATACTAACACATATATATGGAATTTAGAAAGATGGTAATGATAACCCTATATGCAAAACAGAAAAAGAGACACAGAAATACAGAACAGACTTTTGAACTCTGTGGGAGAAGTGAGGGTGGGATGTTTCAAAAGAACAGCATGTATACTATCTATGGTGAAACAGATCACCAGCCCAGGTGGGATGCATGAGACAAGTGCTCGGGCCTGGTGCACTGGGAAGACCCAGAGGAATCGGGTGGAGAGGGAGGTGGGAGGGGGGATCGGGATGGGGAATACGTGTAAATCTATGGCTGATTCATATCAATGTATGACAAAACCCACTGAAATGTTGTGAAGTAATTAGCCTCCAACTAATTAAAAAAAAAAAAAAAAGAAATGAATGGATGTAAAGGTATAAAAAAAAAAAAAAAGAAAGTCCTGACTGTTGAATTCAAGTGTTCTCCTTTGGGGACTCTTCATCATGCCAACAGGAGAGAGATATCTTCATTATTGTACCATTAATACACCCCTTTCATTCTTTATACCATGTGGTCAAAAGCCTCATGGAGATGGATTTCTAGTTATTAGAATTCAATGATTTTGGAACAGGATTAATTTCTCCTCTATATCCGTCAGTAAAATTGAAAAAATAATATTTGTTGTTACCTGTGGGTAAGAGAAGTCTAAGTGGATTGGAGAGTCCCACTTGGAAGGCAGTGAGAGAAGGAACCAAAATCTGGTTTTACTTTGTAATAGTCATTTGAGGCAGAGAAGGCAATGGCACCCCACTCCAGTATTCTTGCCTGGAATATCCCATGGACGGAGGAGCCTGGCAGGCTGCAGTCCATGGGGTTGCTAGGAGTCGGACACGACTGAGCAACTTCGCGTTCACTTTTCACTTTCACGCATTGGAGAAGGAAATGGCAACCCACTCCAGTATTCTTGTCTGGAGAATCCCAGGGACGGGGGAGCCTGGTGGGCTGCCATCTATGGGGTCGCACAGAGTCGGACACAACTAAAGTGACTTAGCAGCAGCAGCAGCAGTCATTTGAGGAAGTCTATGAAGTGTGTTGTTTTAAACATAAGGTGAAAGGAATGTGGAATTGACAACCAAACTTTATATGCAGCAAAACTGGATGAATACATGTTTCCAATTTCCATTTATTAATTTATTCACTCATTCACTATCATGCATTTATGCTAACAGTTGGAAATATAGAGATGAAAAAGATGCAGGGTTTTTTTTTTTTGTCTTAAGATGTCAACTGCCTCGTGGTGAAGACAACAGGTATTGATTGTTATTCTGGCACTTATTACTGGCATGAACTTGAGCTGGTCACTCAATTGCTATGATACTCTATTCCCTCATTTATAAATGAGGATAAATATCCTATGTTCCAAGGTTTCTGTGAATACTGGAGATGGGCTATAAGAAGTAGTCACTGAATAAATAGCTGTTAAAATACAATATGGGTGGAACACGGAGGGGATCAGAGTTTTAGAACCAAATTGCACATTCTAGTTAAGGGTCACAGGGAATCACTGAACGACATTTAGCAAGGACATGGCATCATCCGGTTTTCATATGGAAAGGTTTCACCTTGGTAGCAGGAAGGAGGTTGAACAGCACAGGGACTAACCTGAAGGATAGGAAATCCATTAGGGAAGTATTGAAATAGAGGATGAAGGCTTACAAGTTAAAAGAGATACTGTGAACTTGGAACAGAGAGAAGTTAAATTTTGGAGCTAGGATAGATTTCCTTGTATCTTAAATAGGGTTATTTTATGGGATTTAAAAATGAAATCTTAGGGAAAACCAAGTGTTAATACAAGTGCTTTTTGCAGACAAATCCTGTTTTGGATATCTCTCGCTTTCGAGGCAGAATAAAGATCCATATTCTGGATGTTAATTTCCTGCCTCTGAGCTCTCTCCATCTCCCCTTCCCAAGGGTCAGTTAGGGATCGCGTTCTTTTGGGCATTGGCACCCTTCCTCATCTCCTTTCTAGCACATACATCACCACACTGCTCTTATTTTTTTGAAGGCCTCCCCCAGTAGACGGAGAGCTCAAAGAATGAAGAATGTCTTTTTATGAATGCCCAATATTTAGATAGCATAGGGCATAGAGAAGATATTCAGTAAATGTTTGTTGGATAAATGAATGGGTAAACAAATAAGAGCAGGGTAGTTTAACATAAGATATTTGGAGAAGGACTGAAAGATTTTGTGTCCTGACCCCACCACCAATTTCTAGCATGATAACCTTCTAAGCCTGTTTATTCATTGATTAAATGGAAATTCCAATATCATAGTAAGTTAAACGGCACAAATATATGCAAAGTGAATTTAAGTGGCACAAATACATGGAAAGTGCTTAACCCACTCCCTCTCACACAATAAGCATTTATTTCATTAAACTAGAACTGTCACCATTACTATCAGTATTACTATCTTGAAGACAACTGGAATCTTGATTCCTAACGACTTTACTCTATCTCTGTACTCTCTGCTGCTCAATATAACCCTGATTTTAAAAAGCAAATTGATCGAATCAGATGATTTTATTAACTAAACATGCTGAACAGTAGGATAGATTGATTCTTCTTTTCTTTTATTATTCTAGCTTACTCACTCACTCTCTGCCCCATGCAATCAGTCTTAGTGTATATCTGTATCTGTAGCTATATATCTCTATAGGCTACATATGATATATGGTATACACACACATCTCCAACCTAACCTATATGTCCTATATATCATATCAAACATTATATAAAAGATATATATATGTATATATATAGGTGATACATATGTGTATATATACTCTACAAACCTATATGTCCTATATATCATATAATTATATAAATATCCACTTGCCATAAAGAAGTATTAGAGAAGGAAGATCAGATCATTGGGAATCCAGAAACAGAAGCCTGACCTTTTTAAGGTACTAAGGCAAGTAAATGTCTTTGAAGAATTAGACCAATATAAACAGGAGTCACTGGGACAATTGTAAAGTAGTTTTCAGAGCTTTGTTTTCATACCAACTGACCAAACATGAAAGATGAAACTCAATATGTGGCAAGGGCTCCCCTTTATACACTTTCTCTAGCACCTTCCATGTTTCCAAATAATTTGTTTGAGAAGCACACTTTTGTGCTTTTTATAAAACACATGATTGGGCTGGATTTCTCTGTATTAGGAGACTTAATTTGCCAGTGAACTATAGCTTCAGGTTGGCCATCTGGAAAAATAAACTTCTGAACAGCCATGTAATTTGTCTTTTGTCTGGTTTCAGGCAGTGGATTTTGGGGGATTAGTATTGAGCAAATAGCAAGCAGATGCTTTCGTGGCTCCTTGAAACCCTCTCCCTTCTCCAAAGGGGCATCTTGCTAGGTTACAAGTTAACAAATGGTCCTTTTATACATTAGAGGAGAAGCAAATGCTCCCACAATGCCTTAGTCAACACTATGTATATATGAACCTAATTTTCCAAAAAACAAAACAGCTTTCCCTTTTCAACATGGGGAGGCAATGCCATATGGGCCAAAGCTTAAGGTCACGAAAGCATATTGTCTGGAACACAGGCCAACACACCAGCTGTGCTATTGCAGTAGAAGGTGAAGGGGTGGCAGGAGGAGACCTTTCTCTCTCAGCTCCAGTGCTTACCCCCACCCACCCCAACCCAACATGGTACAAGCATGGTTGTTTGGGAAATGTCTTAGGAGAATCCCCAGCTTTTTCCAAAACTAAATGTAATTTTTCTCCCAAAACTTAAATACCAGGTCACCTTTATCAGACTTTAGCATGTAGCAAGTAGGGCTTGGCAAGCCAGTGTTAAAATCTGCCTTCACTCTGGAAAGCACTACAGTTCCTGATACCTTCACTTGTTACAGTTCACAGTTACCTAATCATTATTCTCCCTTTAGCTTCTCTCCATAAGAAAACAATTAGAGGGACTCCCAAGTAGTAGTTAAACTATGGGCTTAGAGTTCAGATAGACTGGATTTCCTGGCCTGAATCTGTAACCTCATTAGTGAAGCAATCTTGACTGAATTATGTAACCTCCTAAACCTTGATTTTTTCTCCCATTTAATGGGGACAATGTGATAGCCATAGACTCCATCTCATGGGCTTATGGTAATTCTGAGAGATCATGTCAACATGTGGAGGTGTTAAGACAGGTCTGACAAAAGTACTCAATAGATTTTTAAAACAGGGACTTCCCTCGTGGTCCTGTGGCTAAGACTCTGTGCTCCCAAAGCAGGGGGCCCGGGTTCCATCCCTGGTCAGGGAACTAGATCACACATGACTCAACTAAGAATTCACATTTCATAACTAAAGATTCAGCATGCCACAACTAAAGATTCAGATGCTGCAACTGAAAAAAAAAAAAAAAAAAGATCCCTACATGTCTCAACTGAGACCTGGAAAAGTCAAATAAATAAGTAAAATAAACATGAAAAATATGAAATTAATTAGGACAAATACACATTTGTTAGGCTCAAACCACACATACTCCCATATGTTATGCTAGGTTTTGAATATAATAATTATACTTATTTTTATAGTTGTGCTTTGAGTCAAGAACTAGGCCAAGGACTTTACAGCTACTATTTCTATGATATAGGAACTGTTGAAACTCAGAGAAGTTATCTAGTATTTCCAAGTTCATTTGTCAGGATTTAAATTAGGATGCTCAGGCTCTTTGCATTTAACAAATTGCTAAAATCCTGATTATTGGGGGAAAAACTGTAAAACTTCTTTCATTTGCCTTAGTGTTTAAGTGGTAACTTACTAATTTTATACTCTTTCTTACAATCTTTATAAAACAGTGGCCACATATGGGCCGTACCTTTGTTTATCTCCTTTCAACTTGTATGCTTAATGGCTTTATCCAAGTCTAGTGCAAAAGAAACTGGTTACCTTCAGATATTCTGTCAGAAAGATTTAACATCAAAGTGAAAAGCAACTCTGTTCTACAACTGTGTATTAGTTTGCTAGTGTTGCTGTAACAAAGTACCACAAACTGATGGCTTAAACATCAGAAATTTATTATCTTACAGTTCTGGAGACTGGTTTGAAACACAGATGTTGATAAGATTGGTTTCTTTTGAGGACAGTGAAGGAAAGATCTATTCCAAGCCATTCTCTTAGGCTGTCTTCTCCTTATGTCTCGATCCTTTATGCGTATTGCTGTGTCCAAGTTTCTTCTTTTTATAAGGACACTCATCTTAGGCTATTGCAGCCCACCATAATGGCCTCACTTTATTTAACTTTATTACTTCCCTAAAGACCCTATTCTCCAAATAAGATCAAATCCTGAGCTACCATGGTAAGGTTAGGATTTCAATATCTGAATTTAGGGGGTATGGCACATTTCAACCCATAACAAGCTCATTGGTGAGTATATGCTTTATCTGCTGCAGAGTTTAATAAGTGTGGGTTGAATTAGGAGACACACCATGAGCTTCAATCTGTAACTTAAAGGCCATTTAAAAAAATTTGCTGTTTTTACTTTCTCTGTTACCTGCTATCCTACCAAACCTATCAAACTTTAGTCCTTTCGAGGCAAATTCTTTTTATTTGACACTTTTCATTTCCCTTTATAACTTCTTAGGGAAGGCCTTGGATACACTCTTAACATAAAATGTAATCCTGTAGTAGAAAATGTTGCTTGCTTACCCTGAAGTCATTCCCCACAAAAGGTTCCTTCATATTGTGACAGCTTGTCCCCAAAATGCCAGATAATGTTTCCCATTTTGATAATTTTTTTTAACAACTCAAGGCAAAATTTCAGCATCCCTAGCCTCTGCTCAGAGTCTGGTTTCACTAGCCTGATATGATAAAAATGTGTCCAGACATTGAAAAATGTCCCTTGAGAGGACAGTAGAATTATTTCTGTTTGATAACCATTCAGGAGTGGGCATATGAGGCCATGTATGGCAGATGGTCGACACTCAAAAAATGATATTTTCCTTTCCTAACATTTCCATAACTTTAGATATCCTCTAAGTCTCTTCTAGCCTCCTTTATTTTCAATAATTTTTGTTCATTAAAACTAAATAATGTCTTAAAGTTTCAACTTCATCCAGGCTGTGTCCTGAAGATGTACTGTTAATCTCTCCAGGTCTTCTGAATACTCTACTAGACATTTCTTTTAGATTGTTTAACCTTTACCTTACAATGAGTCCCTGTATGCTAGTTGCTTCAGTCATGTCCAGCTCTGCTCTGGCCTGTAGCCCGCCTGACTTCTCTGCTTATGGGATTCTCCAGGCAAGGATACTGGGGTGGGTGTCCATGCACTCCTCCAGGCGATCTTCCCAACCCAGGGATCAAACCCGCATCTCCTATGTCTCCTAGCCTTGCAGGCAGATTCTTTACTGCTGAGCCACTGGGGAAGCCCTCACCTTACAATAAGCCTACATAAATGAAACTTACAATTTTATCCTCTCAAAAGATGTCCTTTCCTAATTTTATTATTTTAAGTAATAGATTCACTTTTCCTAGTCACATAAATTTGTGAAGTATAAGTATATACAAGCTACTTAAGCACTCTCGCCTCTGGTGGACCTAAGTTCATATTCCATCACTCATTATGGGCAAGATATATAAACTCTGAACTCATTCATACACATGTAAGTGTAGTTTTGAGGAATATAAGTTATATGAAAATGACATAATTATTAAGGCCTTAATAAATGTCAGCACTGTTTTATTAGAAATAATGAGGTAAATACTTTTATATAGAATAGTTTCCTGTTTACCATCTAAAAGCTGATATAATGAGTAAGTTACATTAAAAAGAATCAAAGCAGATAAATAAGTGTGATGGGATCCTAGAGAAAGAATAAGAAATATTAACATTAAGTATATGCATATGCTTAATATATATAACTTATATACTTAATAAATATAACATTATGTATAACCATATACTGTACTATACTGGCTATTTATCATATATTTATCACATGTCAAGTATAGTATATTGATACCTTTCTGAGGAAGTGGAAATAGTACTAAATGGAGAGAGCACCTCTAGCTGTCATACTTAATATTTATGCAACCTTAAGTGCATCACTTCTTTATATACTTTGGCTTATTATCCACAAAATTGGATAATATCCCTGCCTCATTGAGAAAGACAAAACGTTTTGCATGGTTTCAGAGACAATCCACTTTTAGCTAAATGGTATCTTGGCTGAGATATAAAGATTTCCCCAAACCAAGTTGTGACAGAGGGCTCAAACATTTGATGATGCCCATTTCATCAGTAAGACGGTCACTATAGCATATTAGCCTAGACTAGAGAATCTTAAAATGTCAATGGAGTTCAATAAGATGATTTCTTTGGAGTGATTAAAATTAGTTCTAGGGTTTTATTGGAGGCAAATGTGCATGTGTGGTAATTCACAGATTTTCTAGGAAAATCCTAAATAATGTAGAATCTGACTCTTCTTCCTAACGCAGTGAGCATAGGGCTGCTGAAGCTCAGATTCACACATTCTACACCTTTGTTATACCCTGTCCTTCACTAATCAGTGCTAATTTTGGTGATGGAACACCCTCTTGCCCTGTACTTATATAGAATTTTGGTGCCATTCTTCTAGTTTCTAGTACGATAAGTTCCACGTAGGTGGAGAAGTTTCTCGCGTAAATTGTATGTCAGCTGTAGGGAAGGAAAAAGAATGTTCCCTCCACCTTTCTGAGTTCTTAGCTGAGACTCCTGTGATAAAAGGCTATTGAGAAGAGAAAAAACAAAGTTTATTAATATGTATATACGTTAATATATAGGGAAAAATGAGTAAATCCCTGAGGTAACTTAGAATTCAGGCTTAAATATTATCTTAATAGAGAAAAGGGAGGGGGATGTAGGCCTCTTAGGGGAGAGTAAATGATTTGTAGAAAAGATGGACGGGCTCTCAGGAGAGTAGATAGGAGGTATGATGGTTTGTGACAAAATTTGTCTGGGTGCGATGTCAACTTGTAGTCTCCTCACTGGTGACAAGAGTCAATTTTCCCTGGTTGATGAATCTCCACGGAGGGGATTTATGACAACTGAATTCTTTTGGAGAATCTGTCTTTAGGCAGAATCTGTCTAAGGTGAGTTCAGAGAAGGCCTTTCCCTGCATTTGCTGTTTTTCAAGGGCCTAAGCCTCAAAATGATCAACATATTAAAGCGGCATATGTTGAAGTGGCATGTTCTGAACTCCTGTCATATTTTGGCATGTTCTGCCATCTTTCACAATGTTTCTATGTTAGAAAAGGCACTTGCAATCTGGACTCATTTTTACCCATTTACCCCATTCACAGAATGGATTGGGAGGTTGGGAAACTAAGGGCAGACTGACTTAACATATGAGAGGTTCTGCCCTAAATAAGACAGAGGGAGCCAGGAGTCTAAGAAGCTACAGCATTAGAAGATGTAGGTAAGAGTCACTGTGAGTACTTGACATTTGTCTAAGCAACAGCTTCTCAAACTGGTATATGTTAGAATCACCTGGAGAGCTAATAAAGAATCAGAGGCCCGGTATAGTCAGCATGTCTTGAACTCCTACTGTCATATTTTAGGATGGCATATCTTGACATTCTTCACAACTTTTCTCTGTTAGATTCAGAAACTAGAGTGATTGGTGAGCTGCTTGTCTGGTCTGAAACTATGTTTTCCAGGAAGCGAAACCACCATCTGCAGCTCAGAAGGTCCTAGCCTGGCTACTGAATCTCTACAACACATACCATACACAGTGCCTACTGACATTTGTAAATCCAGGAGGCAGTATGGGCCTCTCCCGTATAGTGCTAGGAAGGTCCCTTGGAAGTCCACATCTTTTGTTTGAAGAAGCAAGAGAATGACGTATTACTGTACCACAAGACCCTAATGCCCTTCAAGTGAATCTTCCGAGGATTCACCAGGTGGAAAACTTCTTCCTGAAGTTCGAAGAAGAATTTCCAGAGGGAGTAAGATTTGTTTAAATCTGTACACTGGATTTGATCTCTAGTATGGCACTGGGAGTGGGGGATTGATGGATAGCAGGGAGCAAGGAGAATGAAAAGACTGCCTTTCTTGTTACATGCTAAAAGCAGTCACTTAAGGGCATGTGCCTTAATTATTCCTCTTTCATGCATGGGTGCCCTGTTTGCTGAAGGGGTTGTGAAAAGTTGCCAAGAGATAAATTCAACTGCTTATGAGAATCATTACAAGATTCTGTGTTTATTTTCCTGGCACCCTCCAAGATCTACAGTTTGGAGCTGAATAGCTGTTCTCTGGTGCTTGCAAATAAAAGTATTTAAATATGTCTTAAACACATTGTTTGGAAAGTGTACCTACCCAAAACAGAATGTCTTTCTAGTATGAGGGAACCTGTAAGAAGAAGGAAAGGACATGTTATCATTTGGCGACTGCTAACATTTATTGTGTGATTGGGATAGTGTTACATTTTCTCAGTGCTGGTTATAAAGATGGTGTTTAAACGGGCAGGTCCCACAGGCTTCTGACCAACTTAGAAGCATTTCTCTTTCTCAGGTTTCAGCTACTACCTCCCCTAAGAGGGAGCTGGAAAAGCCAAATAAGAAGACCTTTGAAGCCACACAATGTCTGGTCTGTCTTGGTGAACTGTGTTGTAATATAACTGACATTATAGAAGAGAGCAGGATAATTCATGTCAAAACAATTCCTTGTCTCATTTATACCAGGGAACAGAATGTACACTGCTATACTTCTGGGCAACCACTGGCTCCCTGACTAAAGAAGATGATGGCTGAATGAACTGTTGACCTGAACACTCTACCAAAATGGCTATAGCACAGTTTACCAATATAATATTAAAAGGATGAGACTTTTCATTCAAAAGGATAGACTCTGTGGAGTTCCCTGGCAGTCCAGTGGTTGAGACTCTACAATTTTAGTGCAGGTTCAATCCCTGATCAGGGAACTAGGATCCTGACCCACGGCACATGCCCCATGGCAAGGCCAAAAAAAAAAAAGGAAAAAAAAAAAAGCAGTCAAACACTATACAGACAAGTGGGCATGGATAGGTTCCAATAAAACTTTATCTACCTAAGAACAGGTAATGGCCAGATTTGGCCCATGGACCTCAGTAAAACAAAAGGCATACTCTGATGTTCCTGTTTTTCTTTACCTCTACTCCCAGCAGTCTATCTTGGGGATCATAAGAGGACATTCAGTCTGGTTCTCCAGCATGTGTATGACTGAGAAGCCATTGACTAGCTATCACTGTGCTGGGTTAGCAGGACTATGACTTACCTATCGAGCACTCATCTGTGTTGAGAAGCCATTTCTCTCCTATAGTCTTTGAAAGAAAAGCATTTCTATGACCCTCTGGTTAGTTGGTAAAGGAAAGAGAAGGCAGGAGAAGTCAGGATTGCCACATTTTGTTGTATAAGGACAAAAACAATTGTTTGGACATCCCTATGAATTTGGGGAATAAAAGTGTAGAGACTCAATGACCTCTCTGATAAAATTGCTTAAACTCCTGAAGTTGCTAAAGTGCCTCTTTCTTTTAAATTGAGTTTTGACTTTGAATCATTTAGCTGAGGTGTAGCCTAATCTATGGGCTTCCCTGATGGCTTAGATGGTAAAGAATCTGCCTGCAATGTGGGAGATTTAATCCCTGGGTTGGGAAGATCCCTTGGAGAAGGGAATGGCTACCCACTCTAGTATTCTTGCCTGGAGAACCCCATGGACAGAGGAGCCTGGCTGGCTGGGCTACAGGCCATGGGGTCATGTTGGACACAACTGAGAAACTAACTTTCTTCACTTCCAGCCTACTCTATATGGCTCAGTCTTGGGTAGTCATGGTACATTCTGAAGGCATCAGATTACCTTACATCTAGAACTATTTGCCAAGATGTGAAGGAAATTTTGCTTAAAGAAAGTAACTATTCTGGGGGCCTCTGCAGCCAGGCTCATTTCAGACTTGTGTCTAAGACAGCAAAATGTCAAATGCTAGGCAAATCATGTATTGTGATAAGACCTGATGAACACTTTAATTCAAAAGAGTGAGCTGAAAAGAAAGAATCCAGGGGAAATCATCACTTCCTCAATCTGATTGAAGGTTGAGAGGGATCAAGGAAAATTTCAATAGCTTGGAAACTAGTCCCCAGGAAAACAATGAATAAAGCCTGAGAGAAAAGAAAGGAAGCCTTGATGATTAGCTTCCCCTGTGGAGAGAGTCTCTGCCACTTGGCTCCCTTTGATGAGATTACAGACTTCTGAAACTTGTTCCCACCAGGAAAGTAGACATGTTGAAAGAACATCCTTCTAAGTAGGCAGGGAACACATTCCTCACTCTTGGGAAAGTATACTGTTTTGCTCTCTGGAATGACTTAATCATGTTTCCAACCCTGAGACCACAGTTTTGCTTTAAGAGGTTCTGAGCCAATCTAGTCTAAATTGAAGTTCAGATTCATTTCAGGAAGTTGCAGGGTTTTCAGATAGCCAAAGCACTGTGTTTTTATCTTTATACAATATTCCTCAATAGGATGGAGAGACCCTAATGGTTCTCTTATATTCCTCGCCCTTAAGATTGTTCCAACATCATTTCTCTGTGGTCCCTCTGTGCCCCACCATGTTGGCTGGGGAATGAGACTCCAAGCTAACTTTTTATTGATTTAGGTATCACAACCTAAGAAATAACTTCTGCTCCTTCTTCCTATGTTCTCAATTCTTACTCTACCAATATATTGATACTTCAACTTATACTCTCATAATTTAAGACACTTACAGAGTTGAATAGGGTTTTAGTGTAGAGTTAAACTACCCAGTCCAAGTGGGAAGTCCCATTCCTAACTTATGACCCCTAAGTCTCCTCAAAACCATCAGTGTTAGGAGAACTACTTGTTTGACTTAAAACTATTTTGTACAGCTTGTCTTCAACTCACATCCTCCACATTTACCTTCCCCTCATGTGTCTGCCTTTCCCAATCTCATATATCTTTCAAAGCCCAGGTTAAATCCTACCATTTCCTTAATAATTTTTTAGACTAAAGATGACCATATAAATTTATAAACCCAGAAGAATCAAAATCTTAGTTAAATCCAGAAAAGGATGTACAGATGTTCTAGTATTATCTCCTCATTTTACAGATGTGGGAATGAAGACAAGGGAGTTCTGATAAGAAACCAGGCCACATCTAATATTTTGATATCTTCTCTAACGCAGCCATAACCAATATTTAATATATATAGTAAAACACTGCAAGTATGTTTGTATTTTTTTTCTCTTAATTACGATCTTTTTGAAGGCAGTGGTTATAATTCCTATGTATGATCTTGCCTGGTATTTAATACATACTGTGCTTAGTAGCTCAATTGTGTCTGACTCTTTGTGACCTCATGGACTGCAGCCTGCCAGGCTTCTCTGTCCATGGAGATTCTCCAGGCAAGAATACTGGAGTGAGTTGCCACGCCCTCCTCCAAGGGATCTTTCCCAACACAGGGATTGAACCCAGGTCTCCGGCATTGCGGGCAGATTCTTTATCATCTGAGCCACCCAGGAAGCCCAAGAATACTGGAGTGGGTAGCCTATCTCTTCTCCAGAGGATTTTCCTGACCTAGGAATTGAACCAGAGTCTCCTGTGTTGCAGTAGGATTGTTTACCAGCTGAGCTACCAGGGAAGCTCAGATACATATGAGGTTGTTTTAACTCAGTGCTGTCCAGAGAATTTTCTAAGATGGTATAAATTTTCTGTGATATCTGCTCTGTCCATCACTAGCCACATGTAGCTTTTAAGCACTTGAAATGTGGTTACTGTGCCTGATGTATTAAATTTTAAAATTATATTATTGTAAGCACCTTGAATTTAAATCTATTTTACCACATGTTGCTACTGATTATCATATTGAATGTTGCAGCTGTTATTCATTTGCTGATTCACAGCAAGTGAGGAAAAATTATGGTATATTTGACTTGGTAATGTCTCAGTATTGTTTGAATCAGAAAAAGAGAGGTTTAGAGATGACATGGACCAAGTCTCATCACCTCAATTAATATTCCCAGAAAAATGAAAGCATTAGTTTAAAGTCACATGTTTAATTAGGAAGAGAGCTGGCCCCAGGGCCTAGGCCTCCTGGCTATAGTTTTTCTTTATTATCGTTTTCTTGTTTGTCATCATATCTTGATGACAAGATACTTTAATCCACAGGCCGGCAAAGAAAAAAAGAATTCTCTTTTAAACAGAAAACAATGTAACTGTAATAAATCAGGGACCATTATATAGGTATGCCCAGGATTACAAAATGAAGAGAGCTTAGTGGTTACTGAACCATGACAAAGTCCTCATACTAATGAATTACATTCCTCCAAGCCTTTGTCAAATCAATCAAAGAACTCTATGAATGAGATGGAATGTTAACGTCTGGTTCACCGAATAGAGATAACAGTTTCATCCAAAGCCTTAGTTACTCAAGCTTTTATCTCTCCCTGCTGTCCACTGATCCCACTTTATCCTTTCTTCTTGCTTTGCAGCTGTTCAATAAAGGAGAGATCTTACTGAAGAGCACTGGATTCAGTGGCGTGTAAATTACCTGGGAAGTAGAGAACGCTGGTGGAAGTGAGTTATTTTGAAGCTGAAAGTGTGCTCCAGATGCCCCTTCTCTATACAGAGTCCTGATTATCTCAGTAGCTGCAGCAACCTTATAAGAGAAATAATTTGTGTAGAGACTGTTGGTTATCACGAACTAACAGAAGCAACTAATTTCCCCAAACTCAGTGGGGTTCAAAACAGGATGTGACAGTTTTGGGGTGGTTGTCTCAGAGTATTTTGTATAACACTTAGGGAAGGAAAAACGAAGACTAAACTGTAATATCATGATCTGTAATGTGCATTTTGTTTCTTTGTATCTTTTCCCATTTCTGCAGGGAAGTAAAATGACACTGAACTTGGGTCAGAGTGTGTGGAATATCCTTCTTACTAACCTAATGGTTGTTCCGTGAGGTCATAGGCACAGCAAGTTTTTCCTTCTCATCTTGAGTGCTGCTTTATCTGTTGTTATGGCAGTAGTCTCAAAGTCACAAGCTTAGGTTAGGGTTTGTTCATGTAGGATTGCAAGTGGGAGTCAATGATCAGTCCCTTCCAAATCTTATTCTCTCTCTCTTCCTGCCACCTGCTTTCTTCTTCTGGGTCCCCACTTTCATATTAGTACTACGACTCATTCTGACCAATCACATTAGAAGTCTGTGGGGCGTTTCAACTGTCTCCTTTCTCTTATGTCCCCACCTCTAATTGATGACTCCATCAAGCAGCTTTCCTTTCCAGAGTGTCTCACATTTGTCACCCTCCTTTCCATTTCATTGCTTCTACCCTAAGCCAGAGTGGTCTTAGTTTTCTGTCTTTCCTGTCACCAGTACAAGCTACACATTGTCCCTAAATGAATCTAAAGTTCGGGACTAATTGTATCATTCTATAGTTCAAAAACTTTCAGTGGTGTGAGGTACTTACAAGAAATAAAAAGGAGAAAGAGACTGAAAGGAGGTGGAGGAGAAGGGAGAAGGAAGTTCCCAGTGAAACAAAATAGAAATCTAAAAAATTTGAACATTTCAACAAAGAATTGAACATATACTACTGATGGCAAGTCAAATCAATGGGAACTATATTCCATGCAAAAGTTGTGAGTAATTGTTTCAAAATATTTAAGTCAGAATCTTAGCTTCTAAAATACACCAAATACTTTTCAGGTTATTTAAAATGTTAAATGTAAAAAAAAAAGATCTTTCTAACCAAAATGAAAGCCAAAGAAGAAAGAATAAAAGATTAAACATAACACAGGCATTAAAAATCCAGTTTAAAAAAAAAAACTCATCATCAAAAGTCAAAAGCAAATTGTTATCTGGGAAAAAATATATCTAAGATACATGACATACAAAATGTGACTGTATTTAAAATATCAAGATTTCTTACAAATCAGCAGGGGAAAGAATAATAGGAAAAATTTGCAAAAATTATGGAGAGGAATTTCACAAAAGAATATAAACGACATATCATGAAGAAAAGACATTAAAACTTTTTTCCCCCTCTGTGTGTTCTTCTATGTGTTTTAAGTTCACAAAAGCTTTCCTCATTTCAGGATTGGTCAGTCATCTTTTTTCCAGTTTATATTTTTGGTTGAAATTTAATATTTTAATTCATTTAGTTTATTTGGATGTATGCTCTGAAACAATTCAGCTGTAATCTTTTCTCACCCTCCTGGATTGTAAATTCCTTGAGGGCAGGAACAATGTGCTATTTATTTTTGTGGCTCCTGTAGCATATAGCAAATTCATAACGGAATAGTTAACACAGGAGGGGCAAAGAGGGAGGATCAGAAATATTTTGAAAGAGGAGGCATCTTTTGAGATTAGAATCTCCAAATATTTTCAAAGCACTATGTTTTTGTTTTTGTTTTTTTCCTTTTGTGTGTCTCTTTTGGGCTAAACCTGGCTTAAAGGCAAGGAAATTTGACAAGAGATGAGTGTACTGAAAAATGACAAATCAGTTACTGAAATTACTAATCACTTATGTCACTCTGAGCTTCAATTCCTCAGTAAAACAGATATACTGGTTACTGCTTATATGGTCATTGTAAAGTGACAGGCAAGTTGATTTCATTCCCTTCTTTTTTTGCTTCTTTGGGAGGGACACTTTGCATCCCTTAGCCTGTTTTTCTGTAGTGAAGTAAAAACATGTTAGTTTGTGTGAAAATATCTTGCAACACGAGATTTTTCTAGCAGCATTAAGTAGTATTAATCATTTTTTTTTTTGCTCTCTATTGAAGTATAAATTGCTTGCTACACTTTTGTTAATGATAAATTGAATGGAAGTGATGTTTGGGTGAGATGTTTCAGAATAGATATATAGAAAGAGGTAAGAAAATAAAGTTAAAAGTGAAAAACAGGAAATTAGAAAAAATTCTGATAAGTTGAAGTCGTATTGTAGGAATAGAACAGATTTAGAAGTCAGGCAAACATGAATTTGAGCCTTAGCTTTGCCACAAACTCTCTGTGCAGCTTTGAGAAGGTTACTTGCCCTCACTGAGGCTCAGTTTCTCTGCCTATCAAGCTGGGATTAATAACATTCCCCTGGCAGGGGTGTTGTGAAGACCTATGATTAGTAAACAAATCATATGGCACACAGTTGACATTTGGTAGATGCTTCTTTTTTGCTTCTTTTGATGTGTCATATATGTTGGGCGTCTATATGTTTAAAAGATCTAAATATGATTTATTAAGTACTCAACAAACTACCAGTGAGTGACTCAAGCTTCATGGAGAACAGATCGTACATTTAAAAATGCATTCAGACTTGATCCCTCTGTTTACAAAAGGATTTCTGGATCCAAGTATGTCTCATGACACAAAATCTAAGTCTCTATTCATTTTCAGTTAATCATCTTGGTTTGTCTTGCAGGCCCACAGCCATCATCTTGCTCCTTGGAGAATGGGACATTGTGTACCATTTCCTTTCTTTTAGAAGACTATCATTAGTTGTTATCACCACTTGCTTTTAAAATTTTTTGAGCTGTAAAATATAGTACTATATATTCATGGGAAGTTTTTTTCCCCACTGAGAGTATTTAAGTTGAATGTTTTTCTAATAGTTTGGGAGGGAAGATACTGGTAATAAAACAAAGCACTTGTAAATTAAAAAATAAGCTACACTTTTATAGTAATTATGTAGAGATGGCATTAGTGATTAAATATAGTATTATAGAATAATATACCTAGAGTGAAAAATGTTCATCATTGTAGCCCATTGATTTTTTCTCATTCTTTTTGTCTTTTAATAAAAGAATCTTTTTTTTTTTTTAGAATGGATGAAGCATGGCCTACTTTATTTGCATTAGTTTATTTCATGTAATAGGATATAGCAAAGTACTTACATTGCTACTTTGATTTTAAAATTATTAGTTAAGGCATATGATTCTAAACTCTCTCATTTTTTGTTTAGATATGACCTTGAATGAAAGAAGGAAACACCTCTTTTCTTCAATGTAAAAACACTGCAAATACTATTTCCTCTTCCATTTTTGGGCTATGGAGATGTGGATTTCCTTTACCTGTATGTTCTGAGTCATAACTATCTTGCTAGAATCAATAATTTATTAACAAGCCCATCTGTCTTAACATTTGACTTGAGTCTTCTATGTCCACTTTTGTACTTTATAAGAATTATCTCACTTTACTACTTACTTTAAGGTTTGGTGATATAGATTTGATTGTCTTGTTTCAGAGCTGAGGAAAAGGGGGCCCAGAGAGCTTTTGGAAACTCTCCCACATTTTTATCTAGTGAGTGAGCTAAAATTATAAACTCTTTCTGAATAGCTGTAAATATAAGCTCTTTACAAGTTAGTCCAGTTCAGTTCAGTTCAGTTCAGTTGCTCAGTCGTGTCCAACTTTTTGCGACCCCATGGACCTCAGCACATCAGGCCTCCCTATCCATCACCAACTCCCAGAGTTTACCCAAACTCATGTCCATCAAGTCGGTGATGCCATCCAACCATCGCATCCTCTGTTGTCCCCTTCTCCCACCTTCAATCTTTCCCAGCATCAGGGTCTTTTCCAATCAGTCAGCTTTTTGCATCAGATGGCCGTGGTACTGGGGCCTCAGCTTCAGCATCAATCCTTCCAATGAATATTCAGGACTGATTTCCTTTACGATGGACTGGTTGGATCTCCTTGCAGTCCAAGTGACTCAACAAAAGTCTTCTCCAACACCACAGTTCAAAAGCATCAATTCTTCGGTGCTCAGCTTTCTTTATAGTCCAACTCTCACATCCATACATGACTACTGGAAAAACTGTAGCCTTGATGAGATGGACCTTTGTTGGCAAAGTAATGTCTCTGCTTTTTATGCTGTCTAGGTTGGTCATAGCTTTCCTTCCAAAGAGTAAGCATCTTTTAATTTCATGGCTGCAGTCACCATCTGCAGTGATTTTGAAGCCTCCCCAAAATAAAGTCAGCCACTGTTTCCACTGTTTCCCCATCTATTTGCCATGAAGTGATGTGACCGGATGCCATGATAGGCTCCTGGAATTTAATACTGATTTATAAGTTTTTAAATGATGACCTTATTATGGCTAAAAGATTTTGTAAGGATAATGATTAATTCTTTACATCCCAGAATAGAGGAGCAGACTTTTGAGGGGAGGGATGAAGAGCTTGGCCTTCCACATGCTCTTTCATGAGTCTGCCATACATCCAGGTGTTTTTGTTGTTGTTCAGTCACTAAGTTATGTCCGACTCTGTGACCCCATGGACTACAGCACGCCAGGCCTCCCTGTCCATCACTATCTCCTGGAGCTTGCTCAAACTCATGTCCATTGAGTTGGTGATGCCATCCAACCATCTCAACGAGGTAGAGTGGATATATATAGAATCTAATCTTCAGAGAAAGAATTGAGGACCAGAGATAGAAGCCTGGGAGCATCAGTGACGTGTACACTATAGACAAAAGGCACTTGCAGTCTTGTTTTTGCCCATTTTCCCCATTCAAAGAATGATTTGTGAGCTTGGGAAACTAGGGGCAGACTGACTTAACATATGGGAGTTTCTGCTCTAAATAAGACAGAGGGAGCCAGGAGTCTAAGAGGCTATAGCATTAGAAGATAAGGGTAGGAGTCAATGTAAGTACTTGATATCTGTCTAAGCCAGAATTTCACTAGCTGGTGTATATTAGAATCACCTGGGGACCTAATAAAGACTCAGAGACCAGGATAGTAGGCCTGGACCTCTGTGTTTTTACTGAGTTCTCAAGAAGACTTTGGGCTTCCCTGGTGGCTCAGCAGTAAAGAATCCACCTGCAATGCAGGAACCACAGGAGACATGGGTTCAACCCCTGGGTCAGGAAGATCCACTGGAGGAGGGCAGGGCAACCCACTCCAGTACTCCTGTCTGGAGAATCCCACGGACAGGGGAGCTGATGGGCTACAGTCCATGGGATCACAAGGAGTTGGACATGACTGAAGCAACTTAGCATGTATGCATGCAAGAACACTCTGATGGGCTCCGAAGTTTGAGAAGCACCAGCCTAAATCATATTTTGAAATGAATATCTCTTCACCAAGTAATAACTCTAAAAAAAGAAATTATAAGGCCCTAAATTAATAAATCCTAAATGGATAATTTGGAAGGATCTGCTGCTGATTTGAAATTTGAAGTTAAAAATATTTATGTTTTATGCAATTATCTGAGGCTGACAATGACACTGACATGGAGAAGTCTTTCCAAGATGATAATACCTTGTCCCTTCTACACAAGGCAAAGATGAGTACACCTAGATGACTTTCCTTTTCAAATGTTGCTTTCCCTGTGGAAATATTGTGAGGAAAGGAAATAAGTCCTAACCTACCCTGGAGGTAATGCTTACACACATTTTGGAATCTGGGGGTAGCTGCCAATTTCACCTGGAGGCAGGAAGTACACACCTGTTAGCTACATGGTTTTAAAAATATCTTGTACTTGGCCAGATTACAAGGAACATTGTTGTTATGGCATCAGAAAAGGAAGCTGACTCACACGCAAGTAATCCTTATTAAAGGGGATTTTAGGAAGCAGGACACTTGAGAAAAGCAGGCAATTGTGAAAAGAATATCTCCTGCTTACCTTTTTAAAAGCCAACAATTACCCCCAAATTGAGTTGGGATTAGATAAGGCAATCAGTTGTAATAGAGTTGATATCTGGGAAGGGGGAAATTTGAGTCATTCAGAGATAAACCTCTTATTATGGTTCCCTTTCCTTGATCGTCTTTATCCTTCTACCCCACCCCTACCTTTATACATAGTGGTTGCTTGTGGGGAGAGGAAGGAATGACTTTGGAAGAGCTCCTTAACCAGGCTTTTGTACGCATTGTCCCAGGCTCAGGACTTTCTCATCAGCAGGCTTTCCAGCCCTGTCATTAGTCCTCCTGTCTAAGAACCTCATTCTCATGAACTGACCCATGCTACGAGCAGGTCACCTCAGATGGAAGCTTGCTGATTTATTCAAAGGCTTCTGAAATTCCCAGATGTTAGGGCAAGATGGAAATATGGATTATACTTTCATGGCTCCTCAGTTCCTTTTTGGGCCACTGGGAGGAATGGGGTTCATCTGCTGGCCGAACGTATGTTTCACATGGAGATGGTGTATTCTCACCTTTCATAGTTGCAATTGTGAGAAGAGTCTCTTTGTGAAAGCAACAGTTAATTCTCTCTGAATGTTACTACAGTTCAGGGAAAAAAAGTATTCCCCCCTCTCCTTTATATTTCCCCTTCACTTATACTTAAAGACAGGTAATTGGAGCAGGGCTTCGAAGTGTAATTTTGCCCAAAGGCTAAGCTTGCCACCTAATGACACAGGGTTGTTCTTTATTGAGGCAGTCTTTCACTCATTATCCCTAAATTAGTTCCCTTTTCTCCTTTGCTTTATTATTCATCCATCTCCTCCTTTTTCATTTGGATTTTTCCAAGTGAACCATGACAAAGTGTCTTTATGAGGTTGTGCATCTGTGCAACAACAGTGCATCTGTGTGAGTGTGCATGAGTCTCTCTTCCTTTCCTCACTGCCCCGCGTTTACATTAAGTGTTTATTTAAGCCAAGGCAGTGGAAAACTGACAAAAATCTTTGGCACTGATTGCCTCATACTGATTTCACATCAATCCTGGGAGGAAAATCTAGCTGAAAGTAGAAGCTGATATTCAGTTGCAGGCTTCCCCTTGTCACAGTCTGATGCAAGCAGTTAAAACTCTGAAGAAAAGTTGAAACTAGGTTTTGAATGAAGACTGTGAGTGTTTGTGTAAAGGTGTATAACTAAGACTTTAACATCCTGTTCTGTCAAAAGAAAACATTTACATACCTTTCATGTAATGTTATATTCAGTTGGACATGCAACAAATGGTAAAGACAAGAAAAGACTGATATGGTTTTCTTTCTTCAGATCTGGGCTGGAATCACTTCTTTACTCCTGGTAACCTACTGTCAGTATTACTTAGCCTGTCTGACTCTGTTTCTTCATCTAAAATAGGGATAATAATATCAACCTCACAGATTTGTAGTGAAGATTAAAGGAGATGATATTCAAGGTGATTAATACAATGACTATTGTCTTATAGACAACACATTACATTAAAAATTTGATATCCTTTTTGATTCCCTTATAATAAACTTAAACAGAGCTTGGAATAGTTTTGGCTTAATAGCCTAAGAATCTGAGCTTGGATTTTTTTTCTCTCTCTAGGATCATTTCTTTCTTGAACTTAAAAAGGGACCTAGAATTTCTGAAGCACACCCAGCATTTTTTTTATATACCAGACCCTTTGCTTGGCAGTACAATCTTATCAAACACTTGGACAAACTCTGCAAGGGCTTACTATTATTCCCATATTGCAGATGGGAAAATAGAGGCTCAGAAAAGTTAAATAACTTGCCAGAGGTTCTAGAGTTAAGTGTTGGAGCAGGTATGCAAAAAAGGGTTTAAGTCCCAAAGGGTCTAAATACCACCGAGAATTAGTTCTATTTGATTCACCTAAATTTGCATTAAGAAAGTTATTTCTTCAAATAGAACAACAATTTTTTGATTCAGAAGGTTAGTGGACTTTTAGCCTGTACAGAGGAGAGAATATTTGCAACTCTGATGGCTTGATTTTTAAGCATGTATTTAATAGTATGTGTATTCAATATATATTTGCTCTCGATATTATTAGTCAGGCTCAGTTATTTCTGCCTCTTTACCAAAATGATTTCCTTCAGACACACATCTCATAGATTATAGATTTTCCATCTCCTTTTCTTTGTCCTCCCTTGACATTCCAAGGTAAGCATCCCACTTTGTTCCCACCATATTCCAGCTCAAATGTCCTTTCCCTTCATTAGGCTATGGGTACCTAGGTGTTCTTCAGTCTCTAGAGCACTGACAACCCTAGGCTGTTGGTTATGTTTTGTTATTCTCTCCACACTTAGTTTTTTTCTTATCCTATAGAGACATTTCTTCCTCTTCTCCTTTTTCTCCTTCCTCAAAGCCAGTTAGCCAGGTGAGTGTCCCGTAATGTAGTCCAGGGGGAAATATAAAGCTTCTAGTTCTAGCTTGGTGAACTTGGTGAGTATTTACACTCCATGCCTCAGTTTCCTCAGCAGTAAAAATAAATGTTCCATCCGTAATTGATTGATTCTTTCTTGACCATGGCTCCAGAGGCTGCAGATGCAACTTTTATGCCATGGCTTCCATCAGAGGTACAGTGTCTTACTCAAGTTGGTAACAATAATACTATGAACATATAGCACTCTGTATTCATGAGAAAAGTATGGAGACAACATTTCACTTGTTCTTTCCAACAGAGTGACTTGGGCCTGGTTGCCTAGCTTGTCAGTAACAGGGCCAGGACCTGAATATGGTCCTCTCAATTCTGAATCTTGCATTCTTTCCTCTGCACCTCAGCAGGGTAAGGTAAACTGTCTGGGGCACAATGAAAGAAGGATCAAAAGGTTTTTTGTATGATGCCTATATGTAAACTGTGCTAGGGGAGTGAATGCATAATAGAAAATTAAAGGGTAGAAATGGTGGTACGAATTTTTCAAAAAGAAAATGTTTCTTCTGAATTAATTATTGTTTCAGGCCTTGAAGCTTTCTCCAAACATCTGTAGGACATTTGAGAAAGGGGAGTGTAACAGAAAGTATAACTTCAACTTTAAAATCCTATACCTGACACTAAAGAATGCAGAACAAGTTGTTCTAGTGACTTAATTGATTTTCTTTTTTTTCTGGATATTTTCTCTAAAATGATATTTCTTATTTTAAATTTTCTCTGTGGTTAGACTAAAGATTAGCTTATACAGTCCCTTGAATTACAAGCCTAGGGATTTGTAACATATTTTAAATGTCAAAATCAACAACTCCTTCTCTGGTTGAACTTGTCCTGCCTTGGTAAAAAGGATCAAATTTAAACCTGTCTATTGTATACTCAGTGGCCTCTTTTGACCATAAAAAAGTTCATTCTCCATTAAAAGGCCCATGACATATTCCAGATTCTTTGTGAAAGAATCAAACATATCTCCTTTTGTTTAGGGGTGATTGTTAGCAGGGGAGTGACAGGGGAACAGGGAAGTGGTGGCGGTTTCATCACACATGGCAGAAGTCTAATGTGATGCATTGGTCAACCCCTTCCCCCTTAAGATTTAAACCAATATTTATTTTTGACAGGAAATTCAACCCATATGTATCTGCCTCAGTAGCCTTGTTGGCTTTTACTGACAGGAAACAGGAAGTTACTTTTTTGCCAACATTACAAAGAGCCTAAAGATCAAGTGAATTTTAATCTTGGCAAACTGTAGCTTCTACCCTGAAAGGTGGAACACAGGTTCCAGGTAATAACAAAAGAAAGCTAAACATTATCTTTAACTGTCTTTCAAGATAAGAGCAGATAAGACTGAGTAAGTTCTAAGAATTACTGATTGTTTCATTTTGTCCCAAAGCTAATATAATTTGTTCTTAAATGCAGATTCTCACATGCATAGGTGATGGTACCATTTATTCAAGCAATTGTAGCTGTAGATGCTGAAGTCTTAGCATAAAAAGAAAAAAATTACTGTAATAACAACTTTGATTATTTGTGGCCTTCAAAAAGAAACTATGGATGCAGGCTGTTTGTCCCAAGGAGGCTCCTATTTTGAGCTATGCTTTCTATATAAAATAGATACATTTTTTTAAGAAGAGGAGACATTTTCACATCATCCTGAGAAAAAATCTATCTTTACTATCTTACGTTATTTTCTAAGTTAATTAGTTCAGGGAAAATAAATGTTTCACAGTATATATTTCCTACTTTTTCTCATCTATTGTAAAGACTTGACACTGTGAATGGTTCTGACTTTCTGTTAAGCTAATTCAACCTAACCTTATGGAAGGGCTTCCTAAGTGGTACAGTGGTGAAGAATCCACCTGGAGGAGACACAAGAGATGTGGATTCTATTCTTGGGTCAGGAAGATTCCTTGGAGGAGGAAATGGCAACTGACTCCAGTATTCTTGCCTGGAGAATCCATAGAGAGAGGAGCCTGTTGGGCTACAGTCCACAGGGTCACAAAAAGTTGGACGTGACTGAGCATTCACGTGTGAATGCACTCATGGAAAAGTGCTCCTGTAGACTGACTGCGCTTGGCCTAAATAAGAGTTCCCAGGAGTGGCGGGGATGGCAACTAAGTTCTATAGTCCCAGGGCCAGATTGATAACCTAACTCAGAGAGATAGGCACAAAATTTGGTAACTCTCAGCACTTAGTTGAAACAGGAGGCCTGGGCGAGATGAAGTCAGGAGACAAGATGCTTAGTATCACAAAAATTCAAGCACAGAATAAACTTTATTTCTCCTTAGAATTTATCTAGGATTTGAAAGTGCATTTTCCCCATGAGGTCCTGAATTGGTAAGAAGTCCCTAGGATCATTCCTTCCTCTAAGCAAAAGTCACATTTAAATAAGACTTTCTTTGGCCCCAGACATTCCTCTAAACAGTGTCTCTCACAGTGTGGTTCCCCAGACCAGGAACATCAGCATAATCTTGTTATGCTTATTGTTACAAAAGCAAATTCTCAGGCCTTGCCCAAATATTACTTAATCATAACCTCTGGGAATGGAACTCAACAAACCATGTTTTAACAAGTCATCTAGGTGATACCAGTGCTTGCTAAAGTTTAACAAACCCTGCTCTAAAGTAGAGAATGCTGTTAAGCGTTTGGTGTAAAACTGTAATGTAATCATCTTATAGCAGTTTGAATTGATCCACAGTTCGTGGCTGAGAGTCGGACATGACTGAACGACTTCACTTTCACTTTTCACTTTCATGCATTGGAGAAGGAAATGGCAACCCACTCCAGTGTTCTTGCCTGGAGAATCTCAGGGACGGGGGCGCCTGGTGGGCTGCTGTCCATGGGGTCTCACAGAGTCGGACACGACTGAAGCGGCTTAGCAGCAGCAGCAGCCATAAGTTTCAGTGCCAGTCCATATGAACAACTGGCCATCAGCCACATGTTTTAAATCAATGTATAGATTCTTTTTCTCTGGGAGCCTCAACTCTGACTCCCTGGTCAGCTCAGTCAACTCAGCCTCTAAACAATGATTACCATCTATGTGTAATTAGGCTGTTTAAACTCTGCCTATTCTACCACTTCCTAAAAGAGTCAAGCTAGATTCAGGTGACTCTGTTTGGAAAAAGCACCCGTCAGCCTCTTTCTCGGATATTCTGAAGCAATGGGTTATATACTTGTGCTACTTCTGCTGTATCTTCTTGGACCCGTGCTGGAAGTTCTGACTGTCCTCAGGCCAGATGAGAAAGGACCCATATTTCTGAAAGCTCAAAACTCTTGGAGAAAAACTCAACCCCACTTCTAGATTGTATATATAGTACATAGCTTGAAGTGAATAAAAGATTAGCAACTTTAATTTCCCTTTCAATGACAGGGAAAGCCTATCAAGTAGCTTTCAACCTTGTTTTTGCACATGTTTTGTGAGTCTTATATTTATGCAAAAACCACTCATCTAAAGAGACAGAAAACTATTCTTGCTCCTACTCTCATACCAGAAAATCAGTCCTGACTTTGACCCCTAGTCAATTTTTCAGAGGTTACACCAGGCAAAGGAATTAGTTACAGCTAGTTTGTCCTCAATTCCAAAGCCTTGTAGGAGCTACAGCTATGTCACCTGTGACTTCAGGGATCCCTTTGTCACTTCTGTTGTTGTGTTTAGTTCCTCAGTCCTGTCCCACTCTTTGTGGTTGACTGCCTGCCAGGCTCCTCTGTTCAGGGATTTTTCAGGAAGAATACTGGAGTGGGTTGCCATTTCTTTCTCCAAGGGATCTTCCCAACCCAGGGATTGAAGTTGAGTCTCCTGTGTCTTCTGCATTACAGGCAGATTCTTTATCCACTGAGCCTAAACTTATCTCCTATGCTCTGAGTTCCACCTTGTCTTCTAGTCTGACTCATAATCGGAGAGGCATCTCCTTTCAAAAATGTAATCTGAGCGGCAGGCACCCAGTGATGCTGGTATGAGGTAGGTAGAAGCATTTATAAACTTCTTTCTGGGAAAGAAACCAAACTCCTCTAGTGGCAGTTTGGAAATCTAGTCAGTGGGCATATTTAGTTGGAAATGGATATACCCAGAGAGAGTTAAGTCTTAAAAATCATCCAAATACTTAATGAACCATTTTCTTATTTTTAAAACCATTTTCTACTATAACACATGCTCAGAGAATTGAATGCTAAATGTGTGTCAGGAATATATATATATTACCTAAGATATTTAATTTAATCCTTTCATCAGCCTAGTGAGGTAGGAATTATGAAAATCACTAGTTCATATGATGATAAACCAAGGTCTATAGAGTTTAGATGAATGCTGTCAAAGAGCAAGTGAATCAGGAAATGCATTCCATCCTTAGATGATTCTTTTATAAATTCTATGCTATTAACCACTATGCCATTGGTTCTCAGTCTATATCACACTCAACCCCCACCCCATCCTCTTTTATAACAAATATTTGAAAGGCTCCCTTTACTATTATGAAATAAAATATATAGATAATAAAATAAGCCTACATACAAAACTCAAAAATTCATAAAATTACATGCTGTTCAGCAATTAAAAAAAGAGCAAACTATGGACACATAAAACAATGCAGCTGAATCTCAAAAGCACCATGTTGAGTAAATTTGGGCACAAAAGAATACATTATTTCTAATTCCATTTGTATGATATTTGAAAGCAGCAAAACTAATCAATGAAATTAGATGTTAGAACACTGGTTACTTTTGGGAGTGGAAAAGGAAGGGGATTGACAATAAAGAGGCATGAGGTAAGTAGACTGATTGGAATTGTCTATAATTTGGTGGAGTATTGAATGGACGGATTATATAGTTGTTGCTCAGTTGCCAAGTTGTGTCTGACTCTTTGCCACCCCATGGACTGTATCATGCCAGACTCCTCTGTCCTCCACTATCTCCTGGAGTTTGCTCAGATTCATGTCCATTGAGTCATGGACTCATGCTAGGGATTATTGATATTTGAAGATGTAATGACATCATCAGAGGCTTGATCTAATATAAATACATAAATTTGGATTTTTAATTTTGAATTGAATATTGTAAAAAGTGTTTTTTACATCACATTTTGAAGATATTATACATACATACATATATAGACAGACAGAGATTCAACTAGAATGAAACAACTTTAAATGTAGACACATAGAGCATCATATTGGATTCACCAATATCATGAGTAGTGCTGTTTTTGATGGAATGATAGACTATCCTTGTACGAATTTCCAAAATTTTCCCTCAAACTTTCCTCTACACAGTCATGTTAATTTTGGAAAATTCAGTAAATAGATTATGCAAAAATTATTTTTGTGTTTACATATATATAAAATAGAGTTGAGTTTAGAATTCAGATGATTAAAGGTTGGGTTTTTATCTATAAGAATGTCCAAATATTAAAAAATATTATAACTCACCCTTTGCCAGCAAATATATGTAGGACTGTGCACAAACATTGAAACCCCAAGCAAATATTAATCTCTTCAAGAGGACTGACACTGGCAGAATTGAGAGAGATGCTCCATACAGGGCTGCAAATTTTGAGATCCTTCTTAAGTGTCACCTCTTCTTCAAAGCTTATCAATATTCCTTCTGTCTTCAAGATGAATCAGAAAGATGTTTATAGCTGTCCTCAAGAGAATCACGAGGATGTTTCTATCTTAGAAATTATCTTTTTATTTTTGATAATTGTTAGTATACTTGTCTGTGTCTTTCTGGAAATGATAAGGTCCTTGATGTTGGAAATGTTTTTATTTCTAACACCCAGTTAAGTTTAGGCACATGTTCCATACTTAGAACATTTGTTAAGAGCATACATGACTGGATTAATGAAATAGCAAGTGCAAACATCAAATATACTGAGTACACATGATCCAAGCAATAGACTGAATTTATATTTCTTTGCTCTGGTTATTTATCACACACACACTATTATGTTGTATAGTTGGGATTTACTAGCATTAGAACAAAGGCAAATTGAGTAATTCTTTCAATAAGATCTTTTTAGAAAACATGCCAGTGGCAATGAAAGATAAATAAATAGGTGTATTTTACATAAAGACCTTTTTGTTCTCATTTCCTTTTACTGAAATTAAGATTTGATGATAAGTGCTGTATCAGTTTTTAACCTCAAACTATCTCACTATTATGTAACAAGAGGGGAAAAAAATTAAGAAAAAGGGCAGATTACTTAAGGAAATCTTTATTTACTTGAAAAGACAAAATGTGATTCAGATATTGCTGTTACCAGTGGGAAAGAGACCTAAGAAGTCCATTATACCCAGAAAGGCAGCCCTGTTACCTTTGCA
The DNA here is from genome assembly GCF_019320065.1 of Cervus canadensis. NCBI lineage: Eukaryota > Metazoa > Chordata > Mammalia > Artiodactyla > Cervidae > Cervus > Cervus canadensis. The sequence goes on from NC_057399.1 coordinate 49,374,853, forward strand.
CCTGAAGCTTTATCTGGGTTCTTACCTGTAGTTATCTGCAAAAATCTCAATAGGCCTACATTCATAGCTGCTAGGTTTAAAGATTTGGGATCTTCCTTGTTGTGAAGTGAGCTCCAAAATTGCGATTAGATACACAACCCATTTCCAATCCCTTCCAGCTGTTAACGCTGGATGACTTTTCAGATCTCAGTTCTGTGGAAATAAAGAGGTACAGTATAAGAGTCCACCAAATCTCAGGCTAGCTACCATAGTTGTGGTCTGCAAATATGAGTTGGACTTGTGTTTATTTTTCTCATAAACCAAAAAGGGCTAATAGCATTAAGATTTCCAGAAAGACCCAAACTTGGATATGTTTTGCTATAAACATAAACAAAATAAAACACTAGAAAAAAGGTCACAGTTACACTTCTAGAAAGCCCCTTTTGAAGATTTTTTTCCCCTTATATATGAAAGTACAGAATTCAGACCTGGTTGGGGGCAGTAAACAATGAAGGCCAGAATTTTACAATTTGTTATATCCTTTTTTGGGGGTGGTAGGAAATTTTCCTGAATATAATCCTGATGAAGCCTTCTCTGAGACATTTTGAGGACAAGTTTAGTTGTCCCTTTGGGACTTGTATTTGAACTCAAAGCTAGGATATTCTAATTTTGTCATTGTATTTGGGGCATTACTGAGAAAGAACCTGCTTTCTCAGTAGGTTTTTATTGAGAAAAATGTTTGTAGCTGTCCTCAAGAGAATCACAAGGACGTTTCTATCTTAGAAATTATCTTTTTATTTTCAGTAATTGTTAGTATACTCGTCTGTGTCTCTCCAGAAATGACAAGGTCCTTGATGTTGGAAATGTTTTTATTTCTAACACCCAGTTAAGTTTAGGCACATGTTCCTCACTTAGAACATTTGTTAAGAGCATACATGACTGGATTAACGAACATCAAATATACTGAGTACACATGATCCAAGCAATAGACTGAATTTATATTTCTTTGCTTTGGTTATTTACTACACACACACACTATTATGTTGTATATACTTCAGTATGTGTTGAAAGGACTTCCCAGGTGGCACAAATGGTAAAGAACCTGCTTGCCAATACAAGAGACATAAGAGAGGTGGGTTTGATCCCTGGGTTGGGAAGATTCCCTCGAGGAGGGCATGACAACCCACTCCAATATTCTTGCCTAGAGAACCCCATGTTCAGAGGAACCCAGCGGGTTACAGTCCATAGGGTCCGGAAGAGTCCAACACGACTGAAGTAACTTATCAGGCTCCCATACATGTATTGAAAAAGTCTCTTCTTTAGAAGGGTTCAAGGTAGCTCTTTGTTCAGGCATTTCATTCCTCTGTGCGGTTGTTTCCAGCCATGAAACATTTGCAAATATTTTTACAAGGCAAATTGAACAGTGTCTGTAGAGTATATTATTCTGAATACATATATTCAATCAGAAATAATATATATGTTTTATATATATTATTTACCTAGCCCCTCTCAAAAAAGGGGGAAGCAAGCACATCTCCCAGTGGAAGCTGGATCTTCTGGAATCTCACGGGATCTTGGATTTCACAGAATCCCGTGGGATCTCTCAGGATCTCGCGGGAACTCGGGGGTTTCACAGGGCGACTTTGGAGTTATGGAATGAGAAATACCGGGGTGCTGTGGGTGACAAGAGGCTCCGCTTTCCACTCTTGTCCCTAAAGAGTTTAGCTTTTGTCACCTCTCTAGCAAACTGCAGCGTCTCGCTCCATCCCCCTCGCCTGAGGGGCCCTGCCAAGTGCGGGGCGGCTCTGGCCCAAAGGCTTGAGTCACTCCTCAGAATCGAGAAATGAACGGAGCCTTTGGAGCCGCAAACCTGATTCGCGCCGCGGACTTTTGGTGAGGAACTGCTGGGGCCCAAGCCGATGTCTGCCGGGTCCAAGGCGACCGCAACTCAAACTATTATCCTTGGGGCCTGCTGTTTTTCCCTTCGGCCGGCCGTGAGGGGGCTTGAATTCATCCCAAGAGACCATGGCTGTCGCTCTCTGAAGAGCATCCTCGGAGCATTGCTTTCTCTGATTCTGCCCAAGGCCGGCAGCCTGCGACGGGGGAGCTGTTCTCTTCACCCAAGTCCTTGTGAGGAAATGTTCTCTTTTAAATACTCCCGAGAGCCGGGGCCAGGTGGGACCCAGTGGGTAGAGTGTTGAGTTTTCCAGGGAAGCTAACAGGGAACCGGTGGAGCCTGCAGTGTGCGCATTGTGGCTTGGCTGTGGTATCCTCCTCAGGTACTTAATTACGAGTAATAAAATTGGTGGGGGATAAGAATGACCTTATAAATTTAGGTAAGACCAAGAGTTGTAAATATAAAATAGGATGGAAATAAGAAAAGCGAAGGTATTAAGAAGTAAGACTTCTCTTAGCCACTCCCAGTGCAGAGGTCCGGGTTTGTCGGGCACCTTGGAGATAACGTGCCGGGTCTGAAAAAAAGGATCTTGCCTATTAGCAAGAGAGGTCAAGATCCTGAGTGGTGCAGTCGGACCCAGCGCAGCCATATAAATAAAGAAAAAGAGATTATAAAAGCTGTTTCAGAACACTTTCCAGTCATATGACAAACTAAGCCAATACATATTTAGCGGTCTCTCCACATTACACTACTCGTTGTCAGGCTTAAGGGAAATAATGGGGAATTCACATGAGCTAGAAATAAACTCAGAAAGCCCAGTGTGCAAGTTGGTAGTGTGACAAACCAAGATGGTGCTTGTGGTCTACATAAAGTGCAGGGACTAGGGATTTAACACTAAGAAATGTGGTCCTGGCTAACAGCAGTTGGAGAGTTGCAATTAAAACCCTAACGTAAAGCTGGAACCATAAGGGGCTTCAAACTTTTAAAAAGATCGCTAAAAAGACTCCTTAGTGGAATAGAGAAATAAGAGTTTGGAGTTTAGAATGAAGAGAAAAGTCTATAAATAATCGAAACCCCAAGCATTATCCACAAATAAAGGTCAAGTTCAAACTACTAGCATTGTAGTTTCAGGCCGAGAAATTAGCATTCTTTCCTGTACTAGTGAAACTTCTGAGACAAAACGGGAATTTTCCCCTTCAAAGTCACAAGACTTATAGAAAAGGTAATTTGGACTAAGATGAGTAGATAACTACAAAATATACAAGCCACACATGAAAGCAATTTAGCATAAAGGAAGTTCAGTAGAAACACAAAACAGGAAGATTAACCTCAAAGAACATAAGGAAATGTAATAATTGGAAAAGATTTGGAAATAAAATTCAAGGGAGAAGATAGGATGGAAACTATAGTGAGGTAATAGGATCTATATATATATAAAGAACTCTCAGATTTGATAAAGAATCACATGGAAGTTCTAGAAATAGTTTTTGAAATTTAAGTTGATATACCCTCAAAAATAATTATATAGCAGATCAGACAAGACTAGGATAAGAAGAGAACTGAAAATAAGTTTGAGGAACTTAGCAGAATGCACAGAAAGAGTTAAAAAAGTCTAGGTTGAGATATAAAGGACACAATAATAGATTGAGGAGAATTAATAGCAGAAAGGAAATTTTTGAAAGAGTGGCTATGAATTTTCCAATGTAAAAGAAAGTCATTAGGTTGAAGAAGTGCACTGTGTCAAGCAGAACTTTGTAGATAATATGCATATTATATATCTAATATGTATAAATTATATATGTATATAATCCATCACACAGAATGATAAGCATCTTAAACTGAGTGGAGACAGGTTACCTACAAAAGAACAATTATACTCAGTTTGGAATACTAGTAAACAGCAAAAGAAGCTGAAAGAAAATTGAATAATATATTCAAAGGTTTAAAATTCTGTGCACAGCAGAACATACCTAGGAATGAAGCAAAAAGAGAGACATTTTCAGATAAAGTCTGAGAGATTTGCCACTAACAGTCTCTTACTGAAATAACTAATAAAACACCTGGTTCAGAAAAAAATAGAGAAAAAGGAGCAAAATATCAGATGCATGTGAGCCACTAGAAGGATATATAGATAAAAATAATAATAGTAATGAGTAATTTTGTGGAGTTTAAAAAGACATTGAAAGTGTCTAAAAATAAATACTAGAAAAAGTGTAATATCTTGTTTTGTGGAAAGTTCTGTTTCTTATTTGGGAGGAAGGCAGAAAATATTGATTACAGTTAGATATTATTAAATGAAGTATGCAGATTAAAATTTAAATATTGTGAGGAAAGGACTAAAACCATTTTTAAATAAGTAAAGAGTGAAAAAATGATTATGGAAAATGTAATCACAGCAACTGAAGGTGGAAAGGAGACAAAAATAAAGCAAAGAAAAAGTTTGGTAAATTAAGAACAAAAAATGATAGTATAAACAAATACAACATAATGGTAATTACAGTAAAAAATAAATAGATTAAATTCACTCATTTATAAGACATTTTCACATAGAAATCCTTTCTGAAATATCAGGGTATATAATGGACAAGAGTCCTACCTGTACATAGGCAAACATGTTTATAGTGTGAATTTATATTCCTCATTGAGAAACACCATCCTAGTCACTCCAGGCTAAGGGTTTCATCTTTTAAAAAGTCCAGTGAAAATGGAGTGATAATTAATTTTAGTTGATGATTACTCTTTTTAAACTGTTGAGTTTGGTTTTTGTAAACCAAAATTTGTATCTTTTTTTTAATAGGGCCACGAGTAATTGATCTCTTTATTTGTTAAAGAAGAGATAATTCAAGTAGATACAACCTATATTTGCAGTAAAGATTTGGGGGCACAGATGAGGTAAGTAGTGCTTGTTATGCAACGCTGATAAACTACCTCTAATTAAAGCTTTTAAGAATATTCAGTAGAATGAATTTACATATGCTGTTCCTATCATACACATTTATTTTTCTTTTCTACGATACTTGAATTTAGAATTTTCAGTAATATCTCAAATATTTTTTACTCAGGAAATTCCAAGCAGTTTGGGCTCATTTTCCTATTAAATATTTTTTCCCTCATTGAGTATCTAGGTCTGAGCTATGTTCTCTTATTAACAAAATTTGTCGTGAGCTTACTTCTTTTTTTCCCCCCAATATTGCAAACTTACACCAAGCTCATATCATGCTGAATTGTTTAAAATGTTATGCAAATACAACTTTCTTCTTTTTATTTAAAAAATTTTCTTTTCTCTCTCTGGTATGTGATGTGCTATCCTTAGATGTAGATCCTAAAAAGCCCTGGAGAACTAGGACTTTATCCATAGTCCTTTTCAGCTTTCCACTACAAATATTCTCTCTTACTGTGAACTGAGATTATATGAACTTCAAAAGGGATTTTGCTGGAAGTTTACTTTAACTTTGAGAAACAGTCTTATTTGGAATATTGTGCAAAATTTGCTCCTTTAATTCAAAGATTGCAGTTTGATTAATAAAATACATATTACAATATTACATAATTTTCTCTTGCTACCACAAATATTTTTTGTGGTTATGTAAGTATGACTTTATATTTTCTTAATGAGAAAGAGGAAGAAACTAGTGTTTACTGAACACTGGTTATTTTACCAGACTGTAGCAGGCATATTACATAAACAGTTTAACAGTTTCAATTCCATGAGTTAGTTTTAATATTCCCCATATTCTAGAAGAGAAAAACAAGTATTTGCTGAAGTCACAATGTTTTTGTCTTCCATATCCTAGTCTAAAAGGTATGACATTGATTTCATTTATTGAGTATTCTGAATAAAATTATTTTTTTTTCTTGCCGTAAGTGTCTTTACATGTGCTTTATTTTAAAGGCAAAGAGTTTATTTTTGTAAGGCATTGGTAGTCTAGAATACTTTCATAATTCTATATCCAGTGCTACTTTCTATAAACATTTCGTTTTATACATGACAGTTTCTATTTGAGACAGTTTGCCCTATAATGTCTTCTTGTAAAACCTTAGATATAGTTATTTAAAATAGTATTTTCAATAGTTACTATAGTGTATTATTTTAGAGAATGTAAATGTAGACTCCTAAATATAGACTCCATTTGTTGGTGTGTGTGTGTGTGTATAAAATTCAGGCAAAATTCTCATACAAAAGATTGCAAGAATTCAAAGTACAATTTGATAAGTTCTGGTGTATGAACAAACCTGTGAAACCATAATCATAATCAAGATAGGAAACGTATACATCCTCCCAACCTCAGTTTTCTCCTATATCTTTGTAATGTCTTTATTAATCCCCTCTCTTCTTTCATCTCCAGGAAGCAATTGACCTGTTTTCTGTCATCACAGATTAGTTTTCATTTTCTAGAGTTTGTTGAAATGGATTATATAGCATGTACTGACTTTGGGTATGAGGGGGTGGATAGTTTCTAGATTCTTTCACAAAGCATAATATTTTGAGATTAATTCATACTGTAATATATATCAATAATGTATTCCTTTTTACTGCTGAGTAATATTCCATTATATAAATATACCACAGTTTGTTTACTTACTCACCTGTTGTTAATTGGCATTTGGTTTATTTTCAGTTTGGGGCTATTACTAATGGAATTTCTATAGCTGTTCATGTACAAGACTGTGTGGCTATATGTTTTCTCTTGATCAAATACCTAGGAGGGGAATGGTTGGATCATATGTTATGAGTATCTTAAACTTTTTAAGAAACAAAGTGGTTTGCAAGGTAGTTGTGTCACTTTAGATTTTCACCAGACGTATATAAAAATTCTAGTCTTTCCACATCATTGCTAAATTGGCATCATGAGTCTTTTTAATTTTACCCATTCTTTTAGACATCTAGTGATATCTCATTGAGGTTTTAATTAGGATTCCCCTCATGGCATGTTGAGCATCTATTCATGTGTTTATTGCCATCTTGTTTGGGACTCCCGTGGTGGCTCAGATGGTAAAGAATCTGCCTGCAATGTAGGAGACTCTTGTTTGATTCCTGATCAGGAAGATCCCCTGGAGAAGGGAATGGCAAAGCACTCCAATATTCTTGCCTGGACAATTCCATGGACAGAGGAGCTGGTGTGCTACAATCCATGGGGTCACAAAGAGTTGGACATGACTGAGCAAGTAACTTTTCACACATCTTATTTAATGAATTGTCTGTTCAAATTTTTGCCCATTTTTATTTGATTATTTGACTTAAGGTTTTTGATATTCTTTGTTTGTTCTGGATACAAGTCCTTTGATATATGTTTTGTGTATTTTTTCCAAGTCAGTGGTTGAGTCTTTTCAGTCTTTCAAAGAAGTCTTTTGAAGTGTAGGCCTTTTTAATTTTGATGAAGTATAATTTGTCTTGAAATCATGTAGCTAGTACCATAATTTTGTTCTTTTTATTTAAAGTTATCTTGGCTCCTCTAGTTCTTTAGCGTTTCTTATGAACTTTTGAGTTAATTTGGTGATTTCAAAAGAAGGCATACTTGGATTGTGTTGAGTATACAGATCACTTTGGAGAGAATTGACATTTTAATAATGTTGAGTGTTTTAAGTGATGAATCTGGCTTATGAACCTTTATTTTTCAGACACTACTTTTTAATTTCTCACAACAAAAGTTTCATAGTTTTCAAGTGTGCACATCTTTCATATTTTTGTCAGATTTCCCCTTAATTAGTTAATGTTTTTAATTCTTTTAAAATTATTTTATTAAATTTCAATATCTATTTATTAGAAGTTTATAGAAATACAATTGATTTTTGCATATTGATTCTCTATTCTATAACCTTGTTATACTTCCTTGTTAATTCTAGTAGCCTTTTTATAGATTCCATTGGATTTTCTCTACAGTTGCTCTTGCTGTCTGTGAATAAAAACAGTTTGGCTTCATCCTTTCACATCTGGAGGCCCTTTCTTTCTCCCCTCCCCAAACTCATTTTTTTGCTTGATTTTAATAGCTAAAATTCTTAGTACATTGCTGATTAATAGTGTCTTGTTCTTTATCTCAGGGAGAAAATATTCAATGTTTCACCATTATGTTTTTACCTATAGGTGTTCTTTTTTTTTTTTTTTATTTTTTCAGTGAGTTTCTTTATCATTTTGAGAAATTTTCTTTTACTCCTAATTTCTTGTATAGTTTTGATTAGAAATAAATGTTAACATTTGCCAAATATTTTTTTCTGCCTCTGTTGAGACAATCTTTTTTTTTTTTTTAGTTTCTTAGTATATGATTTTGGAATGTTAAACCACCACTGAATTTCTAGGATAAATCCCTTAATGTATTTTTACCCTCTTTATATAATTTTGGTTTTAATTTGCCAAACTTTTACTTAGAATTTTTGCATCTATATTCATGAGGGCTATTAGTCTATAGTTTCTTTTTTTATTGTGATGTTTTGTCTAGTTTGGATATTAGGACAGTGCTGATTTCATAGGATGCATATAAAAATTCTTTCTTTGGTTTCTGGAAGTGCTTCTGTAGGATCATCTTTTTCTTAAATATTTGGTGGAATTAACTGTTTTGCCATCTGTTCCTGTTCAGGTGTTCTCTTATTATCATTTTAATATGTGTAGAATCTGGAGTGATGTCACATTTTCCTGATGTTAACTTGAATCTTCTCTTTTTTTCCTTTACTTGTGGGTTTATTGGTCATCTCAAAAATCAGCTTTTAATTTCGGTAATTTTCTGTATTGTTTTTACTTTTTATTTGATTGATTCCCCCTTTGATCTTTATTATTTCCTTTCTCCTGCTTATTTAAGTTTAATCTTCTCTTCATCTTGTAGATTCTTAAGAGAGTATCTGAAGTAATTTATTTCTTATTTTCTAATATTGGCACTTAGTACTATAAATTTTCCTCCTAAGTTCTATGTTGAGGACATGACAAATTATGATATGTTATGTTTATATTTGGGTTAAAATTGCACTGTTTAAGTGTTCTTTGATCAATGAGTTACTTAGAAGTGTGTTAATTATTCCTAAATATTTGGAAATTTTCAAGATATGCTTCTATTATTGATTTCTAATTTAATTCCACAGTAGGCAGAGATCATAGGTTGTATGACATGAATACTTTTAAATTTTAAGACTTATTTTATGGTGCAGAGTATGGTCTAATTGATAAATCCCTATGTGTTTCACTTGCAACGATTGTGAATTCCACTATTACTAGATAGTGTTCATGTTGGTTGATAGCATCATTTAAGTCCACTATATTATCACTGATTTTCTGTATACTCCTAGTAATTTTGAAGAAAGGGGCACAAACATCTCTAATTCTGTTTGTGGACTTATTTGTTTCTCCTTGCTGTTTTATTAGTTTTGGTTCACGTGCACATGCATGCCAAGTTGCTTCAGTCATTTTGGAATTTTGCAACTCCATGGACTCTAGCCTGTCAGGCTTCTCTCTCTGTCCATGGGATTTCCCAGGCAAGAATGCTGGAGTGAGTTGCCATTTCCTTCTCCAGGGGATCTTTCCAATCCAGGGATTGAACCCATATCTCCTGCGTTGGCAGATGGATTCTTTACCACTGAACCACCAGGGAAGCAAGCCCACATATCCCTGTGGAGTGTAATAAATAAATATTACATACATAAGCAACTGTGTTTGTGACTAGCCTGAATTTTTAGGAAATATTTCCCTATACCAGGTTGAATTTTCCACTTTGCAAATGTTGCCCAAGGTGGTATAGAATATATGATCTATTATATTTTTTTTAAATCTCTCTGAAGAAACTCAGTAGGTCCCAAGCAAGTCTTTATCATCTTGCTCTCAAATATAATTTGCTCAATTCAACAATTATTTACTGAGCCTTAATGATGTTCCAGACATTAGGATTGAAAGGGTAGGGTTCAAAAGATGAAAGATTTGGTCCCTATCCTCAAGAAGCTAACAGTTATTAATATGCATGAAAGGAAATTGTGAGACACTTTGATGCACTTTGTATGGTATTATTATATAAGTGACAGTTTCTTTTCTTTTTTTTTTTGCCTCTATCCCTTTGCCTTCTCTTGTTTTTACAGATGAGGGAATAGAGACGTTTCTTACATTCCAACTTTGATTCCATTCCTTAACTTTTCTAAATTTTGTTTATATTGTCAACAAAAATAACCATTAACTATTTCTGGAACAGACAGTATTCATTAAAAGAGAGCCTTATTCCATGTCCTCATATTACTACTGAGGGAAAGTAATTTCTGATCCAATTTCCACAGGTAGAAGAACTGGAATGAATACTTTCAAATGATCTATCCACTCATTTAATCTTTTTTCCCCCTTAGAAATATGAGTACTTGCTCTGGTTAAATTGGAAAGACCTTGGTATCTTTTGGGTGACATATCCTAGTGGATAGTAGAATTAGTCCATTCAAAGGTAGTATGGAGTGGGAGCAGGTTCATCCCTTATCTCTGGCTTTGTTAGATCTAGTTGTCATCAGGTGAAGAGGCACTTGTGCTTCAATCAAGCACATTGTAAATCTTCTAGATGTGGGTCTTCTGTACCGGAAGTAACTATATACTCCTGAATCTCTTCCAGAAACTGAAAAAGTATGTCAGATCATACTTGTTTTGTAGCCTGTTCTCTTCCATTTAAGAAGTGAGAGTGCATGCACCAAAGAAGGTGCATTCACCAACTTGTTAATAGCTCTAGAAAGGGGCTTTGTGTACTGGGAATAATTTCCCCATGATTAATAAAATAAATAATTTTTATTTGATTTTTCATTACTTTTATCTTTATTAGTAAACTTTCATTGAGCATCTACTGTGTGCTAAATGGTGAGAATACGGTGGTGAATGAGACAGGTTTTCTAAAAAGGATTAAAAAAGGAAAAAAGTGAAGAAACTGTAAAATATTGAAAATAAAAGGGGGTATGTGATAGAGAGTGGCTGGGGAGCTCTTTAAATTGCTTAGTTAGAGAAGTCCTCTTTGAGAAGTGAAATTAGTGCTTAAGATGCAAGTTAATGTGAGGTAACAATATGGAAATACACATAAGGGAAGATCTAGAGGAAAAGTGTCACTGGTGGAGGAAACAGACACTATCAAAATCCATGAACTTAATACAGTAGAAGGATAGAAAAAAACTGAGGATTACTAGGGAGCATTTAGCGGAGGCAAAATAATCGGTAGTGTCCACTGATGCTCTTTTTTGTCTTACTTCATTCTTACTCATTTCCTGTCAATGCTTCCAACTACTCTTTCTTTTGAGCCTCGCTTTCTTCATATAGTATTCTAGAATGTCTTATACAACTTTTTTTTTTCTTTTTGGTGGAATGTAACAACTTCATATGAATTCAGAGTGAGTAATATTTTTCTTTCCTAAAAGATTCTAACTAGAGTACAATGGTGTGTATTTCTTCAGTCTTTTTTGGAAGTCTTTACATGTATTGATCTATATCCCTGAATCCAAAATTACCTCTGATATTTGAACACAAAATATTCTGTTTTAAACTTTTTCACAAGGGAGCTTTAACATAAGCATTAAAAAAACTATAGGCTATTTTATAAAACTTATGCTCTTCTATGTATTTTTGTTGTTTTTATTCTTTATGTCTGTAGGTTTTTCCAGATTTTACTTGAGTTCTGACAGTAGTTATTCCTTTCAGCAGTCATTCTATTATACAGTTATCATAAGGAATCCTTAACATATTCATAGCATTTATAGAATAAATGGTTCTTTATCTGATAATTTTTCAGGAGAAAAGTAATCCCTGGGTGTGGAAGTGGGATTCCTTAGCTAAATGCATGTTTGACATAGTCAGGTACCTAAATAGGCAGTGTTCCACTACTGAAAATTGTCTGAGTGGAATGCTTAAGCACTGGCAGGTAGTCTTAAAGGAAAATAAGGGACATCTGTCGGGGTCCTTCAAGCAGTTCAGCTTTCTAATCAGACCATCTGAATTCCTTAGCAAAAGATAAGAAAAAAATCCTGCTACCCATTAGGACAGTCACTCAATGGTGATAAGGCAGATGTTTAAACAAGGTACACATACTATGTCTGTCAGTCTGTCATTTAGTGAAGCGGTGGAGTGCACTGGAGAGAGGGTTAAGGAACAGATGAGGGAGAGGAAGCAAAGAATCCTGCTAGACCTGAGTCTATGAGCCATAGAAGCAATGGCTTAAAATAGCAATGTGGCAGCCTAAGACACTGTTGCAGGTCTGAGAGAGAAGCTGCAATTTGCTAATTTTGAAAGACTAGGTTAGTGCTAGTGAACCATAATTGATAGAAGCAACATAATTTTCACTCCCTGTCTCTCACATGCATAATTTTTGTGAGCAATAGGAGCATTTGGCCAGGATATATAAGTTTTTGTGGTGCATATCAAGAGAATAATTTTCCTAAGGAGCTATTTTTGTTTGTCTGTTTGGCTGTGATGTAATGGAAAGTATGTGTTTTATGTTTGGTGCTGGGCAAATCATTCAGTCTCTCTGAAGCCTGATTGCTTCATCTTTAAAATGATTACAGTAATGGTTTGAAGAGTTGTTATAAGAACTAGAAATTATGTATGTAAAATGCATGATAGATATAGCTGTCATTAGTTTTGATGGAGGTTTCTCTTGGTAGTTGTTGAGGTTGTTATTGATGACCTATCTTGTGATTACTGTGGGACACCAGAGGGAGAATTCTTCAAGAAAATTTAATAGGAATATCTGAAAGCCTGAAAATGGATTCAACTCAATGTCTTTGAACTAAGAGATTGTAACTACAGTGCCACTGGAGTGTCTACTAAGGAATATTTGCATTTAGGGATATCTAAGCAACTTGGTGGACAGCCTCCACAGTTCATTTTATTAGAGGGCTTAATCACATTTTATGTGAGGACTTAACATACAGACTCATGTGTGTGTGCACATGAATGTTTTATAAATTGAATGTGCATAAGGAGGGAGCTACACCTGGCTTTGAGCAGGTATTTGCTCCATGCAAACTACTTGCTTCCTTATGGGAGAATATACATCTTAAATAAAGTAACAGGGCAACTTTTAGGTATATTGTTAATATTCAAAATCAAGGCTTCAAAATCTGCTTACAGGGTAACCCTAGAGAATCCATAGATGGAGGATAGACTTTAAAGGGTCCTTGGAACCCATGAACACTATATGTGAAATTTTTTATGTGCATTTTCCTGGGCTGAATTTTCATAGTTTCTATTTTCAGAAAGTTCTCTGATCATCAGAAAGTTAAGAATTTCTGTTCTATTGTATCAAATAAGATAAGATAAAGAAAACTGACTGATCTTAAAAGCTTTTGAATATCTGCTATTTAGGGGGACAGGTGGTCTCTTTCAGTTGGATCTATTCATTCTTTGAAGTACCACCACCAGAAAATGAATAGCAGTAAAATGGTTGTAAAATATCAACTTGAAATATTCCCCACTGTTTCCATTTAACATTTTTTTCAGGCTCTCTTCCTGTTTGGTTCCTCTTTTGCTTCTAAAATTTCTATATTGAATTATGATCAGTTTTTAGGTACTGAGATAAACTGATAAAGATGAGTCATATCAGAGAAAATAGAATAAAAAGATAGCTAGCTGGCTGAAAAGGACTCTAGAGAGTATTATGGGAATTTATAAAGAGATCTCTAAAATTAGGCATAAGATAGTTTGAGAACTGATGAAATAAAGACTGATTCACAGAAGTTCCTGCAAGGCAAATTGTTTGCCAGTTCATTACTTTGAGGAATCAGAAGCAATGATTCTTACATTATGATTTTGGAGAAAATATCTCTTTAAGAATTCAGTTGCTGAGTATTGAAACTTGAAAATTGAAAAAAAAATTACATTGAGATAGTATTAGAGGACATATATTATGTTTAAACCTGTTATATATTATCTTGTTTAATTTTCACAAACACTCAATGATAAAAATACTCTTTCATTTCAGTTTTAATGATGAGGAAATTGACAATTAGGTAGATTAGGCAACTTGACAGAAGTCTGACCACAAATCATAAAGCCAGGAATCAAAGTCAATTGACTGATTATGCTACTGACAAGGAAGAGACTGTAAAATCTCAAATACATAAGTTGCTAAAGGATACAATATAGCTTTGTTGATGATTAATATGGATAATGCCATTACTAAACACTATATAGTTAATGAATAAAGTATTACTGTTGCACTAATGATCGTGACTAAGAAATAAGACATCCAAAACAGGAATCATTCATGATTCAGTGCCTTTCTGCCTGTGTTTACCATCATTCTCACCTCCCATGTGGATACTATATTATTTTTAATTCCCATTATGGATTTCAACATAGTATTGTTTAATTTTAAGCAGCTCTATCATTATTTTGTAAGATGCATTTGAAGACTTGTACTGGTAAGCTTCAGTAAATTTGGCATGTCATTGTAACCTTTCATTTTTTACTGGGAGATATGTACTTTGAAGTCTGTGGGAGAGACTGGCATCAAAAAGCCAGAGTCATATACATAAGGAAATAAAAAAGTAATGAAGTATCATATTGCTTCATTAGAGAAAAAAGGAGAAATTATTATGTTTCATGATTGGTATGTTACAAAGGAAATGGGCATTTTTCTGATTTATTTTTTGTGAAACCTAACTGCTGATTCAGAAGAATGTTTTTAAGTACAGTTAAACATGAGGAAAATAATATGTCCACATCACTTCATGGTAAATAGATGGGGAAAAAGTGGAAACAGTGTCAGACTTTATTTTCTTGGGCTCCAGAATCACTGCAGATGGTGACTGTAGCCACAGAATTAAAAGACTTACTTGCTCCTTGGAAGAAAAGTTATGACAAACCTAGGAAGTGCATTAAAAAGCAGAGAGATCACTTTGCTGGCAAAGGTCTATATAGTCAAAGTTATGGTTTTTTAAAGAAGTCATGTATGTATGTGAGAGCTGAACCATAAAGAAGGCTGAGCACCAGAAACTGATGCTTTTGAATTGTGGTGCAGAAGAAGACCCTTAAGAGTCCTTTGGACTGCAAGGAGATCAAACCAGTCACTCTTAAAGGAAATCAACCCTGAATATTCTTGAAAGGACTGGTTCTGAAGCTGAAGCTCCAATACTTTGGCCACCTGATGTGAAAAGTTGACTCATTAGAAAAGACCCTGATGCTGGGAAAGACTGAGGACAAGAGAAGGGGGGCAACAGAAGATGGGATGGTTGGATGGCATCCCTGACTCAGTGGACATGAGTTTGAGAAAACTAAGGGATATAGTGAAGGACAGGAAATGCTTTCCTGGCATGCTGCAGTTCATGGAGTTGCAAAGAGTTGAACACAACCCCACCCGCAGAGAGGAATCTCCACAGTAAAGAAGAACCACAAACTTCCAGCCTCCGAAAGACTACCCCAAAGACAGCAATCTAAACAAGATGAAAAGGCAGAGAAATATTCAGCAGGTAAAGGAACATGATAAATGCACACCAAACCAAACAAAAGAGGAGGAGATGGGGTTTACGTGAAAAAGAATCCAGAATAGTGATAGTAAAGATGATCCAAAATGGTGAAAAACAAAATGGAGTTACAGATAAATAGACTAGAGACAAGGATTGAGAAGATGCAAGAAATGTTTAACAAGGACCTAGAAGAAATAAAAAAAGAGTCAATCAATAATGAATAAAGCAATAACTGAGATCAAAAGCACTCTGGAGGGAACCAACAGTAGAATAACTGAGGCAGAAGATAGAATAAGTGAGGTGGAAGATAGAATGGTGGAAATAAATGAAGCAGAGAGGAAAAAAGAAAAACGAATGAAAAGAAATGAGGACAACCTCAGAGGCCTCTGGGACAATGTTAAATGCCCCAACATTTGAATCATAGGAGTCCCAGAAGAAGAAGACAAAAAGAAAGGCCATGAGAAAATACTTGAGGAGACAATAGTTGAAAACTTCCCTAAAATGGGGAAGGAAATAGCCACCCAAGTCCAAGAAACCCAGAGAATCCCAAACAGGATAAATCCAAGGTGAAACACCCCAGGACATATATTAATCAAATTAACAAAGATCAAACACAAAGAGCAAATATTAAAAACAGCAAGAGAAAAGCAACAAATAACACACAAGGGGATCCTCATAAGGATAACAGCTGATCTTTCAATAGAAACTCTTCAGGCCACAAGCGAATGACAGGACATACTTAAAGTGATGAGAGAGAAAAACCTGCAACGCAGATTACTGTATCTGGCAGGGATCTCATTCAAATATGAAGGAGAAATCAAAAGCTTTACAGACAAGCAAAAGCTGAGAGAATTCAGCACCACCAAACCAGCTCTTCAACAAATGCTAAAGGATCTTCTCTAGACAGGAAACACAAAAATGGTTTATAAACTTGAATCCAAAACAACAAAGTAAATGGCAATGGGATCATACTTATTAATAATTACCATAAATGTAAATGGGTTGAATGCCCCAACCAAAAGACAAAGACTGGCTGAATGGATACAAAAATAAGACCCCTATATATGCTGTCTACAAGAGACCCATCTCAAACCAAGGGGCACATACAGACTGAAAGTGAAGGGCTGGAAAAAGATATTTCATGCAAATGGAGACCAAAAGAAAGCAGAGGAGTAGAAATACTCATATCAAATAAAATAGGCTTTAAAGTAAAGGCCGTGAAAAAGGACAAGAAGGACATTACATAATGATGAAAGGTTAAGCCAAGAAGAGGACATAACAGTTACATATATATATGCACCCAACAAAGGAGCACTGCAATATGTAAGGCAAATGCTATCAAGTTTGAAAGGAGAAATTAACAGTAACACAAAATAGCGAGAGACTTTAATACCCCACTTACAACTATGGATAGATCAACCAAACAGAAAATTAGCAAGGAAACACAAACATTAAATGATACAATGGACTGTTTAAACCTAATTCATATCTATAGGACATTTCACCCCAAAACAATGAATTTCACCTTTTTGTCAAGTGCACACGGAACATTCTCCAGGATAGATCACATCCTGGGCCATAAGTCTAGCCTTGGTAAATTCAAAAAAATTGAAATCATTTCAAACATCTTTTCTAATCACAGTGCAGTAAGATTAGATGTCAACTATATGAAAAAATTATTAAAAATACAAACATATGGAGGCTAAACAACATGTTTCTGAATAACCAACAAATCACAGAAGAAATAAAAATATGCATAGAAACAAATGAAAATGAAAACACGACAACCCAAAACCTATGGGATTTAGTAAAAGCAGTGCTAAGGGGAAGGTTCAAGCAATACAAGTTTACCTCAAGAAACAAGAGAAAAATCAAATAAATAATCTAACTTTACATCAAAAGCAACTAGAAAAGAAATAAATGATGAACTGCAGGGTTATTAGAAGGAGAGAAATCATAAAAATTAGGGCAGAAATAAATGAAAAAGAAACAAAGCAGACTATAGCAAAATTCAACAAAGCTAAAAGCTGGTTCTCTGAGAAGATAAATAAAATAGACAAACCATTAGCCAAACTCATCAAGAAAAAAAGGGAGAAGAATCAAATTGACAAATAGAAATGAAAATGGAGAAATCAAACAGATAACATAGAAATACAAAGGATTATGAGAGACTACTCACAGCAACTATATGACAATGAAATGGACAACTTGGAAGAAATGGAATTCTTAGAAAAATATAATCTTCCAAAACTTAACCAGAAAGAAATAGAAAATCTTAACAGACCCATCACAAGCACAGAAATCAAAACTGTAATAAAAAATATTCCAACAAACAAAAGTCCAGGACCAGATGACTTCACAGCTGAATTCTACCAAAAATTTAGAGAAGAGTGACACCCATCCTACTCAGACTCTTCCAGAAAATTGCAGAGGAAGGTAAACTGCCAAATTCATTGTATGAGGCCACCATCACCCTAACACCGAAACCAGACAAAGATGCCACACACAAAAAATTAATACAGGCCAATATCACTGATGAACATAGATGCAAAAATCCTCAAGAAAATTCTAGCAAACAGAATCCATCAACATATTAAAAAGGTCATACATCATGACTAAGTGGGCTTTATCCCAGGGATGCAAGGATTTTTTAATATCTACAAATCAATAAATGTGATAAACCACATTAACAAATTGAAAGATAAAAACCATATTATTATCTCAATAGATGCAGAGAAAGCCTTTGACAAATGCAACATCCATTTATGATTAAAAAACAAACAAACAAAAAACCCTCCAGAAAGCAGGCATAGAAGGAACATTCCTCCACATAATAAAACCCACAGCAAACATCCTCAATCGTGAAAAATTGAAACCATTTCCCCTAAAGTCAGGAATAAGACCAGGGTGCCCACTCTCACCACTACTATTCAGTATAGTTTTGTAAGTTTTAACCATAGCAACCAGAGCAGAAAAAGAAATGAAAGGAATCCAGATTGGAAAAGAAGAAGTAAAACTCTCACTGTTTGCAGATGACATGATCCTCTACATAGAAAACTCTAAAGACTCCACCAGAAAATTACTAGAGCTAATCAATGAATATAGTAAAGTGCAGGATATAAAATTAACACAGAGTAATCCCTTGGATTCCTCTACACTAACAATGAGAAAACAGAAAGAGAAATTAAGGAAATAATTACATTCACCACTGCAATGAAAAGAATAAAATACTTAGGAATAAATCTCCCTAAAGAAATAAAAGACCTATATATACAGAAAACTATAAAACACTGATGAAAGAAATCAAAGATGACACAAATAGATGAAGAAATTTACCATGTTCATGGATCAGAAGAATCAATATAGTGAAAATGAGTATACTACCAAAAGCAATCTATAGATTCAATGCAATCCCCATCAAGCTACCAACGGTATTTTTCACAGAACTAGAACAAATAATTTCACAATTTGTATGGAAGTACAAAAAACCTTGAATAAACAACGCAATCTTGAGAAAGAAAAATGGAACTGGAGGAATCAACCTGCCTGATTTCAGGCTATACTACAAAGCTATAGTCATCAAGACAGTATGGTACTGGCACAAAGACAGAAATATAGCTCAAGGGAACGAAATAGAAAGCCTAGGATAAATCCACACACCTATGGACACCTTATCTTTTGACAAAGGAGGCAAGACTATACAATAGAGAAAAGACAATCTAACAAATGGTGCTGGGAAAACTGGTCAACCACTTGTAAAAGAATGAAACTAGAACAGTTTCTAACACCATACATAAAAATAAACTCAAAATGGATTAAAGATCTAAATGTAAGACCAGAAAGTATAACACTCCTAGAGGAAAACGTAGGCAAAACACCCTCTGACATAAATCATAGCAGGATCCTCTATGACCCACCTCCCAGAGTAATGGAAATAAAAGCAAGAATAAACAAATTTGACCTAATTGAACTTAAAAGCTTTTGCACAATGAACAAACTATAAGCAAGGTGAAAAGACAGCCTTCTGAATGGGAGAAAATAATAGCAAATGAAGAAACTGATGAAGAATTAATCTCAAAAATGTACAGACAGCTCCTGCAGCTCAATACCAGAAAAATAAATGACCCATTCAAAAAATGGGCCAAAGAAGCGAACAGACATCTCTCCAAAGAAGACATACAGATGGCTAACAAACACATGAAAAGATGCTCAACATCACTCATTATCAGAGAAATGCAAATCAAAACCACAATGAGGTACCATCTCAGTCTGGTCAGAATGGCTGCTATCAAAAGGTGTATAAGCAATAAATGCTAGAGAGGGTGTGGAGAAAAGGAAGCCTCTTACACTGTAAGAGGAAATGCACTCTTACAAGGAATTACACTGTTGGTGGGAATGCAAACTAGTACAGCCACTATGGAGAACACTGTGAAGACTCCTTAAAAACCTGGAAGTAACTGCCATATGATCCAGCAATCCCACTGCAGGGCTTGCACACTGAGGAAACCAGAATTGAAAGAGACACGTGTACCCAAATATTCATCGCAGCACTGTTTACAATAGCTAGGGCATAGAAGCAACCTAGATGTCCATTGGCAGACGAATGGATAAGAAAGCTGTGGTACATATACACAAAGCAATATTAGTCAACTATTAAAAAGGACACATTTGAATCAGTTCTATGAGGTGAATGAAACTGAAGCCTATTACACAGAGTGAAGTAAGTCAGAAAGAAAAACACCAGTACAGTATATTAACACATATATATGAAATTTAGAAAGATGGTAATGATGACCCTATATGAGAGACAGCAAAGGAGACACAGATGTAAAGAACAGACTTTTGGACTCTGTGGGAGAAGCAAGGGTGGGATGATTTGAGAGAATAGCATTGAAACATGTATATTATCATATGTGAAACAGAGGACCAGTCCAAGTTCAGTGCATGAAACAGGGCAGTCAAAGCTGGTGCACTGGGACCTCCCTGAGGGATGGGATCGGGAGGGAGGTGGGAGGGTGGTTCAGGATGGGAGACACATGTACACCCATGGCTAGTTCATGTCAATATATGGCAGAAACCACTACAATATTGTAATTAGCCTCCAATTAAAATAGATAAATTAATTTTAAAAAATCACTACATATCTGAATCTATGAGGAATTGTAGTCTTAAAAGTCTGTATCAGTAAAAATGAAAAAAATGGAAATAAATATATTTAACTCCATCTTCAAAATCTAAATTAAAAATAATAGTTGGACATAGTGCCTGAACAACAGCAATATGTCTACAAGACTTCAAGCAATAAAACATAGAGAACCATAGTTAATATTTTTAATACTTATTTACTCACATATTTATTCATGTACTCAATGGACATTCAGTGTGCATATACTGTATATTAGGACCTGTGTTTCAAGGCACAAATAATTTAAAAATTAAATAGAGAAGAACTTTGAATGAGCTTAAAGTTTCTCCCAATTACAGGAAGATAACCTGTAAATGAGAACATATTTTTCTATTTAATATATGGAATTATGTGACTATAGAATCAGAATTGTTTAGCTGCTTCTGGATTCTTGATAGAAACTTGGTGCATTCAAGATGTGATGTCACCATATTGCTAAGATCCTAATCTATCAATATCTTAACATAATGTTTCCACAACCTCCCAACAAATGGTTAATTCTCTCTTCCTTTTCTTCAACCTAATGATAGTAGAACTTATGGGCAAGGTAATCAGTTCAGTTCAGTTGAGTCACTCAGTCATGTGCAACTCTTTGTGTCCCCATGAATCGCAGCACGCCAGGCCTCCCTGTCCATCACCAACTCCCGGAGTTTACTCAAACTCATGCCCATCGAGTCAGTGATGCCATCCAGCCATCTCATCCTCTGACGTCCCCTTCTCCTCCTGCCCCCAATCCCTCCCAGCATCAGGGTCTCTTCCAGTGAGTCAACTCTTTGCATGAGGTGGCCTAAGTATTGGAGCTTCAGCTTCCACATCAGTCCTTCCAATGAACACCCAGGACTTACCTCCTTCAGGATGGACTGGTTGGATCTCCTTGTAGTCCAAGGGACTCTGAAGAGTCTTCTCCAACACCACAGTTCAAAAGCATCAATTCTTTGGTGCTCAGGTTTCTTCACAGTCCAACTCTCACATCCATACATGACCACTGGAAAAACCATAGCCTTGACCAGACGGACCTTTGTTGGCAAAGTAATGTCTCTGCTTTTTAATATGCTATCTAGGTTGGTCATAACTTTCCTTCTAAGGAGTAAGCGTCTTTTAATTTCATGGCTGCAATCACCATCTGCAGTGATTTTGGAGCCCCCCAAAATAAAGTCTGCCACTGTTTCCACTGTTTCTCCATCTATTTGCCATGAGGTAATGGGACCAGATGCCATGATCTTAGTTTTCTGAATGTTGAGCTTTAAGCCAGCTTTTTCACTCTCCTCTTTCACTTGCATCAAGAGGCTTTTTAGTTCCTCTTCACTTTCTGCCATAAGGGTGGTGTCATTGGCATATCTGAGGTTATTGATATTTCTCCCGGCAATCTTGATTCCAGCTTGTGCTTCTTCCAGCCCAGCTTTTCTCATGATGTACTCTGCATATAAGTTAAATAAGCAGTTGACAATATGCAGCCTTGACGTACTCCTTTTCCTATTTGGAACTAGTCTGTTGTTCCATGTCCAGTTCTAACTGCTGCTTCCTGACCTGCATATAGGTTTCTCAAGAGGCAGGTCAGGTGGTCTGGTATTCCCATCTCTTTCAGAATTTTCCACAGTTTATTGTGATCCACACAGTTGAAGTCTTTGGCATAGTCAATAAAGTAGAAATAGATGTTTTTCTGGAACTCTCTTGCTTTTTCGATGATCCAGAGGATGTTGGCAATTTGATCTCTGGTTCATCTGCCTTTTCTAAAACTGCTTGAACATCTGGAAGTTCACAGTTCACCTATTGCTGAAGCCTGGCTTGGAGAATTTTGAGCATTACTTTACTAGCGTGTGAGATGAGTGCAATTGTGCGATAGTTTGAGCATTCTTTGTGATTGCCTTTCTTTGGGATTGGAATGAAAACTGACCTTTTCCAGTCCTGTGGCCACTGCTGAGTTTTCCAAATTTGCTGGCATACTGAGTGCAGCACTTTCACAGCATCATCTTTCAGGATTTGAAATAGCTCAACTAGAATTCCCTTACCTTTACTAGCTTTGTTCATAGTGATGCTTCCTTCCTAAGGCCCACTTGACTTCACATTCCAGGATGTCTGGCTCTAGGTGAGTGATCACACCATAGTGATTATCTGGGTCGTGAAGATCTTTTTGTACAGTTCTTCTGTGTATTCTTGCCACCTCTTCTTAATATCTTCTGCTTCTGTTAGGTCCATACCATTTCTGTCCTTTATTGAGCCCATCTTTGCAAGAAATGTTCCCTTGGTATCTCTCATTTTCTTGAAGAGATTTCTAGTCTTTCCCATTCTGTTGTTTTCCTCTATTTCTTTGCATTGATAGCCGAGCAAGGCTTTCTTCTCTCTCCTGGCTATTATTTGGAACTCTGCATTCAAATGTGAATATCTTTCCTTTTCTCCTTTGCTTTTTGCTTTTCTTTGTTTCACAGCTATTTGTAAGGCCTCCTCAGACAGCCGTTTGCTTTTTTTCATTTCTTTTCCATGGGGATAGTCTAAATCCTTGTCTCCTGTACAATGTCACGAATCTCCATCCATAGTTCATTAGGCACTCTGTCTATCAGATCTAGTCGCTTAAATCTATTTCTTACTTTCACTGTATAGTCATAATGGATTTGATTTAGGTCATACCTGAATGGTCTAGTGGTTTTCCCTACTTTCTTCAATTTAAGTCTGAATTTGGCAATAAGAAGTTCATGATCTGAGCCACAGTCAGCTCCCAGTCTTGCAGGGTAATACTAGGAGTGAAAAGTAGGTAATTCATCCTTAATATTTCAAGAATTCTTCCCTTTCCCGCACCCTGCTTTTTTTTTTTTTTTTTGCTAAAATTAATGAAGACATCTTGGCTTTTGACTGTGTCCTCCTTTTTCAAATAGTTTTCCATGGTTCTCATAACCATTCATTCTCCCAGTTATTTTATTGACTTTCTGGATGTTCTTTCTATTGTCCATTCTCTGAAAACCACTGTTTCCTTTATCTTCTTTTTGTGTCAAGAGGTAGGATAAATCCAGTCCTTGTTATTCCATCAAGGAGGGAAGCAGAAGTTTGAGTAGTCTTTTAAAGTATCAAAAACAATTATATTGGCACTGAAGAATCATTCAAAATGAATGTGTGGTCAGCTCTCCATATCCCTGGGTTTCACATATGTGGCTTTGACATCTAGGGATTCAACCAACCAGGGATCAATCTGGAGTTGATTGATCCCCCAGATGGAAGACAAGTGGATAAAGAGGGTCAACTGTATTCATTGTGCTACATTCTTTCATATAAGGGACTTGAGCATCTGTGGATTTTGGTCTCTGTGAGGGATCCTGTAAGTAATCCCTTGCAGATACCAAGGGATGACTATGCTTATTTTTATATCTACTCAAGCTTTCTTTTTTTTTTTGGAACAAGCTTTCTTTTATTGGTATTAGCACAGTGTATCTTTCTTCATGTTTTTACTCTTTATCTATATTTGTCATTATATTTAAAGTGGATTTCTTTTTTAAAATTAATTAATTTTTGGTTATACCATACAGAGTGTGGAATCTTAGTTCCCTGACTAGGATTTGAACCTATGCCCCCTCCAGTGGAAACGCAGAGTCTTTAACCACTGTACTACCAGGGAAGTCCCTAAGGTGGATTTCTTGTAGAGAATATATGATTGGCTCTTGTGTTTTGATCCAATATAATAATCTGTCTTTTTGTGGGGTGTATTTAGACATTAAAGTGATTTACAGATATAGTTGGATTCATATCTGCCATAATTGTTACTGTTTTCTATGTATTACTCTTGTTTTTTGTTCCTGTTTTATCTTGTACTAGTTTTGGCCTTTTGTGGTTTTAATTAAACATTTTATGATTCCATTTTCCTTCCTTCCTAAGCATACTCATTTAACTTTTTAAAGAACTTTAAAAGATGGTTTCCATAGTTTGCAATATACATTTATAATTAATCCAAGTCAATTTCAAGTAACAGTATACCACTTCAGGATATTTCAGATACCTTCTAATAACACAATATTCCTAATTCCTCCTTCTTATTAACCTTGAATTGTTGCTGTTATTCATTTCAGTTATATATAGGCTCTAATAGTCAGATACATTGCTGCTATTATTATTTTGAACAAATAAAACCTGTTGAAAAAACCTGTTAGATTAATTAAATATGAAAAAATTATAAACATTCCCTCAATATTTATTTGAGAAAGTCATTCTCTTTCTTTTTTGAGAGATAATTTTGTAAGATAAAGAGTTCTAGGTTTTTTGTTTTAATTTCAACACTATAAATATTTCGCTCTGCTTTCTTCTTGCTTGCTTGCATGCTTCCTGAGAATTTGGGTATAATCCTCATCTTTGCTCTTCTGTATGTAAGGTGTCTGTTTCCTTTGACTTTTTTCAAGATGTTTTCTTCATCTTTGATTTTTTGCAGTTTGAATATGATTTGTAAGTGTAGGATTGTTTTTGTTTTTGCTCTTTTGGGGAGATTTTTGATGTTGTTTTTGCTGTTTTGGCTTTTGTCCTTTTTGGTGTTTTCTAACACTTTGGGCTCTGCGGTTTAGTCTCTGATGTTAATTTAGGGGAATTCTCAGTGATAGCTGTTTCAAATTTTTCTTCTCTTCTTTCTCTCTTTTTTTTTTTCTGACATTCCCCTTACACATGTTATACCCTTAGTTGTTTTTCCAGTTTTGTATATTCAGTTCCTTTTTTTGGGTCTTTTTTACTCTCTTTGATTTATAGTGTCTGTTGACCTATTTCAAACTCAGAGAGTCTTTCCTCAGTCATGTCCAGTCTACTAATAAACCTATCAGAAACACTTTTCATTTCTGTTACAGTGGTTTTGACCTCTTGCATTTCTTTTTTACTCTTTCAATTTCCATTTCTCTCCTTATATTTCCTATCTGTTCTTGCATGCTGTCTATTTACAGAGTCCTTAGCATATTAATGATAGTTAATTATAGCTAACTTAAATTAAAATTAAGATTTCAATTCCTAATCTGATAATCCCAATGTTCCTGCCATATGTGCATCTGGTTCTGATGCTTGCTCTATTTCTTCAAACTGTGTTTTTGCCTTTTAGTATGCTTTGTCATTTTATGTTGTTTTTGAAAGTCAGACATAATGCATTAGAAAGAAGAATTATAGTAAATAGGCCTTAGGTAATTTGGTGGTAATGTGCGGGAAGAATGGAAAGGTTTTATAGTCCTATAAAATTAGGTCTCTGTCTTTGTGTTGTGATCTTCACAGGTGTTTTTCCTCCCTGCCCTACTTAGGTGAGACAGGATGGCTAAATGATGCTGGAGTGCATATTTCTCTTATCCTAGGTTGATATTCTCTTATCAGGTCTCATATCAGGTTACACTCTGATGTTACCCTAATAGTTTAGGTTCTGCTAAAACAATTTCTCTTGCTGTTCAAACCTTGTTAAGCATAGAATCCTCTGATGTATTTCAATATGGTTACTTCCCCCTCCCGCTGCTGGCAGCATTAGGGAATATTCCCCTGGTAGTTGCTGTTGAGAACCCGTTGGAGCTCCTGGCAGTAGAACTCACAAAAGTGTTGGGCCCTTCTGGTGTTTTTAACTCTTATACTTATCCATGTTGAGCCTCTATAGTTTGTCAGTTACAATTCAGGGTTTTAGACCCTGTACTTCTTCCAGGGAAGGTTCTGTTTCATGGGTTTCTGTTCCAGTAAGTTGTGATTCTCCGATTCCACCTATCTATCTCTTCAGTTTGAGGGGAAGCAGTTTACCTCATGATCTCATTTCTCTAATGAACCTAAGAAAAGTTGTTGGGAAAAAAAAAGAAAAGAAAAGTTGTTGGATTTTTAGTTTGGTCAGCTTTTTATCTGTTAGGGTGGAATGATGACCTCCAACCTCTTTAATAGAATGGAAATCTAAGAAGCATCCAGAAGTTTACATAATTAAATGTAGATTATTCACACTTAATGCCCTTCTATGGTGCTGATATTTCTAGTTTTACCAGACTTTTCTCATTTTAGAGAATATGACAAAGAATTCCCTGTGTTCCATATAGAGGGAATAGCATGACTAGCATTGCTTGTGTAATTAAGCCAACTCATATTTTCTGAATGCCTATATTTATCAGGCATGACTCCAGGTATTTTGATATATATATTTTCTCATTTAATATCTATGTAACTCTCCATTTTTACATGAGAAGGACATCCATTGAGGGAAGTTGTGCTATTGTTTTTTATTAAGTTTTCTATTGGTGGATGACAGTCAGGTATGAACTTGGTCTTTTTGACCTATGGTATTCTCAAATAATAATCATCCTTCTCATCTGAGTAGTCTTTCTTTTTTCTTTGTTTGTTAAAATAGTCACAGTTTTCTTTGACTTTCCAGAGGTAAAAGGATTATCCTGACAACATTTAAGTATACTGAAAAGAAAAAAAAGATTGTCACAAAATTCCAACATCTTTTAATGATTTTTAGAATAAGGAATTATAAGACTACAAAAAAGTAATAAACATTATTTCTTTAAAATAATGATATTAATGATATTTCTCTAAAATTATGAAATTATGATATTAATGAGCACCTTGAGACACAACTATCAATATTATTCTATAGTCATTCATCCCTAACTAATCTACCTACTCTGCCTCTATTTATTATCCTTAGTTACTGAAGGATAAGTTAGTATATTTTTGTTTTAAATTGATATTCCTTCTGTTCCGTATATCTAGTGTGGATTCCTAGAGATTATAGACTAAAGATAGTTTTAGTCTGAGGAGACTAGCAAGAACTGAGACGAAAAGTTGGAAAGAGAATACAATCTTCAGTCTTTCAGAAATTATATACCAATTTCAATTAAAGTTTAAAAATATAATGTATTAAATTAACAGATATTAGAAAATTTTGATAAATATATTTTTATTATGAGGCAGTATATAAATGTAGGTTTATATTAGGCAGATGCACTTTTCCAGACCAAACATAAGTAATTTTGAATTGGACAGATTGTAATTGTAAAAAAAATCAATCAGTAAATCTACAAAATAGTAATAGTTAAGAGTTAGTTCAGTTCAGTCACTCAGTCATGTCAGACTTTGCGACCCCGTGAACCGCAGCATGCCAGACCTCCCTGTCCATCACCAACTCCCGGCATTTACCCAAACTCATGTACATTGAGTTGGTGATTCCATCCAACCATCTCATCCTCTGTCGTCCCCTTCCCCTTCTGCCTTCAATTTTTCCCAGCATCAGGGTCTTTTCAAATGAGTCAGCCCTTCACATCAGGTGGCCAAAGTATTGGAGTTTCAGCTTCAACATCAGTCCTTCCAGTGAACACCCAGGACTGATCTCCTTTAGGATGTACTGGTTGGATCTCCTTTCAGTCCAAGGGACTCTCAAGAGTCTTCTCCAACATCACAGTTCAAAAGCATCAATTCTTCGGCCCTCAGCTTTCTTTATAGTCCAACTCTTACATCCATACATGACTACTGGAAAAACCTAGCCTTGACTAGATGGACCTTTGTTGAGAAAGTAATGTCTCTGCTTTTTAATATGCTGTCTGGGTTGGTCATAACTTTCCTTCCAAGGAGTAAGTGTCTTTTAATTTCATGGCTGCAGTCACCATCTGCAGTGATTTTGGAGCCCAGAAAAATAAAGTCTGCCACTGTTTCCACTATTTCCCCATCTATTTCCCATGAAGTGATGGGACTGGATGCCATGATCTTAGTTTTCTGAATGTTGAGCTTTAAGTTAAAAGAGGCTACTGCTGTTAGTTTTATCCTGGTATTACTACTATTCCTATTGAATTTATGAGAATTAAATATAACTGTTGTAAAGCAAAAGATTTAGGCAGCCGGCATAATTCTGTTATCATAATATCTATCACACTTTGTTGAAATCTCCATGAGTTCTGAGGAGTCTTATTCAGAAGATTGCTTAGGGAGATTCTTTTGATACTTATAATCTGATGGTTGAGAGTCTAGAGACTCAAAATAGGAACATTTTTCTTGTCCTAGACTTTGTCCTAAGCTGTGAACTAGAAAGTGTGCCTTTCTAGCATCAGTATGATTTCACTAAATATTTGTGGATACATGGGCCACCTTAAGTTGCCTTCCTTCCATGAATGAACAAGCAGGTATAGTAGAAAGAGAAGGAACTTTGGTATAAGGCAAATCTGGATTTAGATACCAACTTTCTACATTTGTTCTGTTATTTCAAAATAGCAGGCATGACAACTATCTCACAGGAATGTTATTGGGATTAAATAAGATGCTATAACCAAACTACCTAGCATGGTTATTGGCACAAAAATAAAAATTGAATAAATTAATGGGAATTTATATAAAAATTAAGGCAGCCATCTTAAGCAGAGTGAAGAGTTAAAGAGCATGTAAAGAAATAAACAGTTTGAGAAAGACAATATCAAACATTTTGACTTTAAAAACAGTGCTTGAAATACGCATTGCCAAACTCATAGGATAAAAAGCTTGATTTAATCTAGAGTATAAAAAGAGCAATTTGAGAACTAGTCTCAGGGAGGGCAAAGCTTCTGCCTATATCCCTCAGTCTTAGTCCAAATTTTGGCACATTTATGTTATACAAACCCTTGAATAAACTCTTAGGGGTTAGAAATGAAAAACAGCTGCATTATAAAAAATAGCTATTACATGTTTGTTAATTGTGGAAAAATTTTATAAATTATTTTGACAAACAATAATGGGATCAATTCTAAGACTATACCTCTTGCACATAGACCAGTGTTACAAGCTTTCCCACTTAACACATTTAGATGTGACTTACAAAACGTCTTCAGACTGTTGTATCCTTGAGAGTACACCAGTCAGCTCTCCCCTTATGAGATAACTTTCTGCAAGGAATGGTTCCCCCAAAGTGTTTATACTGATGTCAGACTCTGCCCAGGCCTCTCCCAATCAATGACTATTATCAGACCATTTCTGATTGAAAGATTCCTATAACCAGCAGGCTTTTCTATGGGGATCCCTACTGGCCTAACAGAAACATTCTCAGACTTACACTACAGTCTAAGGCTTTTCCTATGATCTTCCTTCCCCTTCTCTGTTTGCAGGTGTCATACATCATGGTCACTTTTGTAGTGAAATGAAGTGTTTTAGATAGGCCCCTAAAATGATCTCATTTGCCCATGAGACTTGTCATACCTTGGTCCCTTTTAGGCCTTTTCTATTTCTCTAATATGTTTACTAACATGTTTACTGATTATCTATTCTGTGATTAAGGCACTGAGACCAACAGAGGGAAACAAAACTACCCTGTTTCCCATTCTTTTGGGAAGTGGGATCGGATAATTATAATCAAACAAGTGAACTATAACAGGCTTGTATGTGAAAAAGGAAGAGTGGAGGAATGAGCAAATAAGATGAGAAGAAATAGTGAAGTAGGAGAAAAGTAGAAAGTTATGGTTTTATGAAAGTCAAGAGAAGGGAATTTTAAGTACATGTAACTATGCTGAATATTGCCGAGAGGTGGAGGAGGAAATGACAACCTACTCCAGTATTCTTGCCTGGAGAATCCCATGGACAGAGAAGCCTGGCCGACTACAGTCCATGGGGTTGCAAAGAGTCAGACATGACTGAGCAGTGGAAACATACTTGTATTGTCCCCACATAGTTGTTAGTGGTCTTCCCAGGTGGTGCTGGTGGTAAAGAACCTTCTGCCAATGCAGGAGACATAAGAGATGTGGGCTAAATCCCTGGGTAAAGATCCCCTGGAGGCGGGCAT
The DNA here is from genome assembly GCF_019320065.1 of Cervus canadensis. Classification (NCBI taxonomy): domain Eukaryota; kingdom Metazoa; phylum Chordata; class Mammalia; order Artiodactyla; family Cervidae; genus Cervus; species Cervus canadensis. Next base: position 49,405,021 of record NC_057399.1, read on the forward strand.
GGCAACCCACTCCAATATTCTTGCCTGAAGAACCCCATGCACAGAGGGCTATAGTCCACAGGGATGCAAAGAGTAGGGCACGGCTGAAGTAACTTAGCATGCACGCGTGCACTCAGTTGTTAAACATTTCTCAATTCAGTGAAAATTTTGAAGATTCTGTAAGAAGAAAATGATTTCATGAATATGAATTATCATTATTGAATCAAAATGGCTTGTAGGCATTACTTTTTTTGGCCTTATTTTCTCATCCTGTTACAGAGCACTGTTTTTGTTAAAATATGAATATAGATACTATGAATTATAATCTATTAATAGAGAAAACCAATCAAAGTCACTTTGAACTCTTAAGATTCTATAGTTCTGCATTCATTTCCTCCTATAGTAGACTCTAGAGACTTCAGAGACTTGATTTTAGTTTTGTAGATTTGCTTTATGAATCAGGAGGTTTTATACTGATATCACCATAAAACCATAGAATTTTAAACTTGTAAGAGACTAGTCATCCTTTATGGTGATCAGTCTAAAAGGGGGCTTGAAATGCTATCTAAAATTGTGTTTACATGTGCATATGTTTAGATTCTCATAGATTTTGCCTGATTCTTAAAGTAACTTCAGGGGAAAAAAGCATCTAAAACTACATTTTATAAAGGAGAAAAATCAGTGCCTTGGGAACGAAGACCTTTCCCTAAATCACACAAAACTTTGATGGGAGCAATTTGTATTTTGATGTTCATTTCATTCTGAAGTCCATAAACTCAAACCAGACATATTAAGACTTTTTTTTTTTGTTTTTTAATGTTTTAAAGTCATTTGTCAGGCTCAGTGTGTCTGTTGCATGACTCTACTGTACTATTTAGGTGCTTTGGCAGAGTTTTAATTTTTTTAATGAGAAAAGTTCAAAAAGTAAAGGGAGATATCTTTGCCTTACTGGAAAAAATAAAGAAAGGCTATTAAAATGAAGTTTATCAAATTAGATGTTGAGAGGAAAGGCATTTTGCATTGTACTAACACCAAGTAAATGTTATCAGCACAACCTGAGAAGTGGACTGTGTCCATTCTTTCTCTCTTTTTCTATTTCCGAAGTGAATAGACATCTTGATAGGGCCCAGCTGCTATTTCCATTGACTTAATGAGTTTCTTAGTGCACCCCATTGTGACTCAGTATTAAAGAAACATATGGCACATTTAACTCTTAACTATGGATTTATTTGACTTTTTAATTGTGTATTTTTCCACCTGTGACTCTGTAGATTCTTTAAGAAATCATGTGTGTGTATATATATGTGTATGTAATATATATATATGATTATATAAACATTCCAGTTGTGCTATTCAAATGAGTTTATGAATGAAATAGCTTTTTCTTTCCAAATGTTGTCAGTAACTGTATGTTCTAGAAGAAAAAACCTAAAAACAACATAAAACCCCTTATTTTAAAGCAATTGTGAATGCTTAAGACTTTTTGTAAAAGCAACAAAAATACAGAAAAAAGTACAACAAAAAGATTTAAATCAGTAACTTGATCAACTAGGCAGGATATCCTGAAATAATTGCACTAATGTCCTATTTAAACATGGGCATTCTTTTAAAGATATTGGGCCAATAAAAATGTCTTAAGAACAGAACCGCAATCAGTGAGGGATTCAGGAAAATGGGAGGATAACATGAATAAATAGATAGGTTTCTTTATTTTTATTCTTACAATGATTTTCTTGAATCTCATTTGATAATGAATCTCAAGTTATAAGTCTTCACGTAAATCTTAATACACCATTATAGATGACTAATTAAAGTAGAGCTCAACATGAGAATTAGGTCATTCCCTCAGGCCACCTGAAAGAGCCCAATGTTAACTGCATTATGGCAGTGGGTTTTGATGTGCAGCTATTATTTTCCAAGCTTTGACTTTGAAGACATTGATCAAAAACTGCCACCTCCTACCATGTACAATAGCCCTGTCATTAGGCGTGATAACACCTCATAACAACCACCTTATGCTCACAAAGAAATGAATTTCAAAACTAAAAGATGTGGATGGCTAGGAGCCAAGGAGGAACTGATTTACTGAATTTACCTCTTATTTAGAATCCTTATTGTGAATGGAAACCATTTTCTTACTCACACAGCTTTTTAATTGGGACACTTCTAATAAAAGCTCCAGAAGACAGACTCTGGCACGCAAAGATAGGAAAAAAAAAGCCAACATGTATAACACCTTTCAAAGTTAATTTCATCATATTTTATAACAGTAATGAACAAAAAACTATTTTCTAGATCCTGTGGCAATTCCTCATGAAGAAAAGGATATTTGAGGAAATGACTTACATTTCTTATTTGTGTTTAATCAGTGGGATATAGTAGAAACTAATATGTTAAAATGCATCTTTTTTAAAAAGTTAACTATTTTTCTTTCCAAAAGGGCATATATCAACTTCTCTTTGTCAATTTTTATTTTATGAAACATTTAATTTTTTTTCTTAATAGTGAATGGTAAGGTCTCACAGTAGTTACCTTAAGGGGAAAAGACCTCCTTTGAATTGAACATCAGGTCTTGACAGGAGTAAAATTTAGTATCTAATCTGACTTTAGTGGTGCTTGAGAATGAAAGGAAAACATGTTTCAAATTTCTAGTGGTATAAATAAATAGCAAGGTTTTTTTCTTGATTTCTGTCTTATTGTTATTTACATGGTAAGATGTGAGAAAGAAAGTGGAGAGTGATAAAAATTCCATCATCAAACTTTGCTAAAAGAAGATTTGTAAACTACGGAATTTTGAATTTCTCTCTGTTTTTAATTTCATACCCTCTTTTTAAACTGGAACTGTTATTAACTGAAAGAATAGATATAGTTTCAAGATTGCTCATGTCTTAGCCAATAAGCACCTCTTCTGAGTAACTATATCATGAAAAACTGTACTTAATAGATTGCTTTGTGAGTCTCTGTTACAGTGGGAATTTGCCTAACTTCTGGGGAGAAGCATGAACATAAAGGAATCTGAATATTAGAGTATTTTGAGGACATATACTTTTTAAAACTATAAAATTTTTTTCATTTGTAAAACCAGGATAATATAATTGACCTCAATAAGTTGAGAATTAAATTCTCAATAAGTATAATATGTATAAAGCCTATGTTTATTATAGTACATGACACAAAATAACCAGCTGTTAAAGAGTAGGACAGAGAGGTTCTTAATATACTGAAGATCCTTTAAGGTAATAGCATATTATGAAGAATTTTATTGATTACTGACTTGGTTTAATTAATTTACCTAGGATGCAATTTTTAATTCAATGTCTTATTAAAACGCTTTACCATTTAATATATGCTACTCATTCTGTTATGATCTTTAGCAGCCATGTAAAGGGCTTTCACATGCTTTCTGAGTGAAACAGTCTTTAAACTATTTAAAAGACGGAATTCTGATGAAATGTTTCCAAATACATTAATTTATAAAGGTGGATTCTATTCAGTATAACACAAGTCACAAAGCTGATCTCAATGCCTGAGCATGAATTTCCTTTAAATATCCTGTGAGTTAAAAAGCAAAACAAGAGTTTCATAAATTCTGAGCCCTATTTACACAGTAGACTTAGATTGATTAGAATAAACTAAATAAAGAACATAGTTTTGAACACCTGCTTACGCAATTAACCACAATGGCACCAAGATTTCTACTTAGAGTCTTTAAGTCAATAGCACTCCTTTATAAAGAATTGCTTAAATCAGCTAGTTCACAAAAGGCCGTGTAATTTATTTAAAGAACCATCAGGGTATATTATAATGATTGGAACTTTTGCAATGTTTTGCTTCAGTTCCCCTCAGTCATACTCAACAAGAGATCTGCAAAATGGTGATTATCTTTCTATGAACGGAAACCTTGTAGAATTATTTTCCTGATGGAACTCTGGGTTATCATTGTTATTACAGGAGAAAGTGATATCAATTACCTAGTTTGAAAAAACACTCCCTTTAAGAGAAAAAAATATATATGGGATAATAATAAGATAAACTTCATGTTAGAATTCAAATTCATTCTTCAGGAAAAAAGTTAGTAGTATAAGTCAAAAGTTTAAAAAATATCTACAACCTTTAATTCTGTACTTTTATTTATTGGAATTTATTCTAAAGATAATTTATAATATAAAAAACATTTTAAAGTTCACATAAAAAAATAAAGTTCACTTTCTCATACCTTTCTTATTTAAAACAGGGAGGAAGTGAAAAATTATAAATATCCTTTATTAGAAGAATTGTTATTATTGTATGACTAAATAATGGAAATTATGATGACTGGAGCTCACAAAGCTATGGAAGTTGTATCACAATATTAAATTAAAAGTGCTATATGTACAGTAAATATTATCATAACCTTTTTTAATCTAAAAAATGATTATAAGCAAATGCTTATAATCGATGTTAATTCATCACATTCATAAGCAATTATGTGTTCTTAGATCTAAACATTTTAAAAAATGCTGGAATACAGTTACAGTGGGCATGAAAGTATAACTATAGAGTTTCATAAGACTTTTTCTTTAAGAAAAAAGTCATAAAGTATTTAATATTAAAAGTACAGAAAACACAGTAAACTGTAAATGATACTTGAAATCACACTCCAGTTTATATAAACACCATGGAGCTAAAACCAGAAAAGATTACTATTTAGTGCACTGGAAATAGTTCTCAAAAATTTCAGAATATGAAGGAAAAGTAATGTAATATTAGTTCTTGTTCAGCCAAATAAGTCTTGTGGCATCCAGTCTTTATTTATTTTCCAAGATGTATTGAATGTTTACTATGCTGGGGGGATTTAGAAATGGATATAGAAAAAAAAAATAGATACTTCTCTGTTCCCTGCCTTTGTTAGTTTCTTGATTTCTTGATTCCACATAAGCATCCTCAACTGGTATGAAAAGGGTCATAAAGCAATAAGAGAAAATATGTTCTACTCACTTTTATAGTCCTTGTCCATTTGATAGTGAGGGAACAATGTGTATGATCTTCAACTGAATTCCTGCTATCTTAGAGCAAGGGATCAGAGATGACATCCTCCAGTTTCAGTTCAGTTCAGTTCAGTCGCTCAGTCGTGTCCGACTGTTTGTGACCCCATGAATCGCAGCACGCCAGGCCTCCCTGTCCATCACCAACTCCCGGAGTTTACTCAAACTCATGCCCATCGAGTCGGTGATGCCATCCAGCCATCTCATCCTCTGACGTCCCCTTCTCCTCCTGCCCCCAATCCCTCCCAGCATCAGGGTCTCTTCCAGTGAGTCAACTCTTTGCATGAGGTGGCCTAAGTATTGGAGCTTCAGCTTCAGCATCAGTCCTTCCAATGAACACCCAGGACTTACCTCCTTCAGGATGGACTGGTTGGATCTCCTTGTAGTCCAAGGGACTCTGAAGAGTCTTCTCCAACACCACAGTTCAAAAGCATCATTCTTTTGGTGCTCAGGTTTTCTTCACGTCCAACTCTCACATCCAACATGACCACTTGAAAAACATAGCCTTGAACCACGACTGACTTTGTTGGAAAAGTAATGTCTCCTGCTTTTTTTTTTTTTGTCTCTGCTTTTTAATATGCTATCTAGGTTGGTCATACTTTCCTTCCAAGGAGTAAGCGTCTTTTAATTTCATGGCTGCAGTCACCATCCGCAGTGATTTTGGAGCCCCCAAAAAATAAAGTCTGCCACTGTTTCCACTGTCTCCCCATCTATTTCCCATGAGGTGATGGGACCAGATGCCATGATCTTAGTTTTCTGAATGTTGAACTTTAAGCCAACTTTTTAACTCTCCTCTTTCACTTTCATCAAGAGGCTTTTTAGTTCGTCTTCACTTTCTGCCATAAGGGTGGTGTCTTCTGCATATCTGAGGTTATTGACATCCTCCAAGGAAGTCCTATTTCCTAAGCTGTACAATGCTGTGGTGGGTTACAGCTCTAGGGTAATGAATGATCTCTATCCAGCTCTAGGTTACTCTCAGAATGGAGCATTTACTGGTAGATATTGGTTTTGGGGGAAGTGACAATTTTTGACCTATTATGTGTATCACCAAATATGTTCATCTTTTCTCCAATACTCCATGCAAGACTGAGTCGGAGAAGAGGCCTATTTCTTTCCAGACTTGGGATGTCTACCCATTTGATGGGCCATAGTCCAAGGGCTGGAATTTGTCACTAACAAACTGTAGCCTCTCATTCATGATAACACTCAATTGGCTTTTGAGAAACCCCAGAGAAAGGGAAGTGCAGTTCAAACTTCCCCTCAAAACCAACAAAAAATGACATTAGCATACCAATATGGACTTCCCTTGTGGTTTAGATGGTAAAGTGGCTGCCTACAATGTGGGAGACCCGGGTTCAATCCCTGGGTTGGGAAGATCTCCTGGAGAAGGAAATGGTAACCCACTCCAGTGTTCTTGCCTGGAAAATCCCATGGACGGAGGAACCCGGTAGGATACAGTCCATTGGGTTGCAAAGAGTCGGACACGACTGAGCGACTTCACTTTCAGTTTCTTTCATGGCTCTCAGAGGGCTTCCCAGGTGGCGCTAATGGTAAAGAACCTGCCTGCCAATGCTGGAGACACAAAAGACATGGGTTCAATCCCTGAGTCAGGAAGATCTCCTGGAGCAGGAAATGGCACCACACACTCCAGTATTCTTGCCTGGAAAATTCCATGGACAGAGCAACCTGGCAAGCTATAGTCCACGGGATTGCAAAGAGTTGGACACAGCTGAGCACATGGCACACACGGCTCTGGGAAGCCTTGGGGTAAGTAGTTGGGCTGTATACGGTGTGTGCACATGTATCTGGAAGTGTGGAGTGATTGGAAATGTTTATGCACAAAAGAATAAGCAATTTAAAAGCCTTTCCTTCCAACTCCGTAGTCTTCTTGACAACCTTCTAGCCAAACTAAGCATATCCTCCTTAACTTTCCTTTATTGCCAGTTAGCACAAGATACTTTATAAAGACAAGAGATGCTTTGACTGAGGCCTTAGTGGGGGTAGTAATGAGGTTCCTCAGAGATTAAGAACATTAATGAAAAATAACTTGACTGGAATTGACAGATGAAGTGACCCATAGACTTGAAAATATCCTTGCATATGACAGTGTTTTCAGTTGTTAATGGGAAAAGTGAAGCTCACTGGGTTAGTGTCTTAACTAAGGTCTTATAACTTAGTTACTACCAGAGCCAGGTCTGCTTTACAGTTGCTGATTCACACTTCCATTCCTCTGTGCTGAGTGGTTGGTATAGTGAACCAACAAGAAATGGCATTTGACTATAAGAGTTTAGAGTGTCATGCATCGAATCTGGACTGGCGATTCATTGCACATATAATTTACATGTTTCAACAATGCATGATACAGGGTGCTCAGGGCTGGTGCACTGGGATGACCCAGAGGGATGGGATGGGGAGGGAGGTGGGAGGGGGGTTCAGGATGGGGAACACATGTACACCCATGGCGGATTCATTTCAATGTATGGCAAAACCAATACAATATTGTAAAGTGAAAAAAAAAAAGTTTAGAGTGAATGAGGAATTGGAATAAAAATCAATAGTAACTAAAAAAGGAGATGCATAAATGTTTTTTAGCTTGGGAGAAATTCTGTTTATTAGCTTCCCTTCCTTCTGATATGCCACTATGTTTCCTATTAGTCATTTTTCTTTTACTTTATTTAGAATAAATTTGTAAATGACATATCTGTGATACTTGTATACAGTTTAATTAAAAATAAAGTTTTTTTTTTTTTCTCATCGCCTTTTCACTTGGGAAGACTGTTGCCACTGTTAAATTGCAGCTGTTAACATCTTCTTAATGATTTATAAGAATAGTTACAGTATTAAGTTGCTGTTAGATGCAGGAAAAAGCAGGGGAGGGGAACGTATATATAATTTAAGAGAGAGTACAAAGTACTATTATGAGAGGAGAAGAGATTCAGGCTTTCCAGTGTATTTGAGAAGAAATACAGCTTTTAAAATCATTGCTCTAGCTTTGGGTGATAAGATGAGGATTGTCTTTGCTCAGAATGCTATTTTATTCCATTCTTCTTCCAGAAGTAACAAGGAGTTTTATTTTTTATAACAGCTTTATAAGAGTATAATTGATATACAATAAGCTGTACATATTTATTATACACAAATGGTGAGTTTTGATGTATGTTTACACAAGTAAAGTCATTACCACAATTGAAATAATTAACATATTTATCATCTCCAAAAGTTTTCTTTTGATCCTTTGTAATCCCTAATGCCCATCTTTCTTTTCACTGCCCCTCCACCACCCATTTCCAGGAACTGCTGATATGCTTAATGTGACTATAAATATCAAAGATTTTATATAAATCACATCATATAGTATATACTCATTTTTGTCTTTCTCTCAGAATAATTATTTTTAGATTCATTCATGTCATAGCATGTATCAATGTACTTTAGTTTGTTCCATTATATGAGTATATCAACTACTGATAAACATTAGGGTTTTTCCAATTTGTGTCTATATGAATAAAGCTAATGTGAATTTTTTAAAATGAACATTTGCTTAATTTCTCTTGAATTGATACCTAGGAGTGGAATATAATAACTGGATTATATGATATGAGCATGTTTAACTTTTTAAGAAATTATCAACTGGTCTGCAAAGTGATTATACTATTTTACATTTCCATAAGCAGTTTTTGAAAGTTCTTGTTATCCACATTCTCATCAATACTTGATATGGTCAATCTTTCAAATTTTAGCCATTCTAATAGATGTGTAGTGGTACTTCATGGTAAGTTTAATATGCATTTTCTTAGTGACTAATGGTGTCCAACATCTTTTGTTGTGCTTATTTGCCATCCATATATCTTCCCTGGTGACATGTTTGTTTGTTCAAATCACTTAAAATATTTTTTTCTTATTGAGTTTTGAAATTTCTTTATACATTCTGTATACATGTCCTTTAACAGATATAGGTATTACAACTATTTTCTCTCAGTTTCTTAATAGTGCCTCTTGAAGAAGAAATGTATTTAATTTTGATGAAGTAAAATTTATTAATTTGTTCTTTTTATGAATCATATTTTTGGTGGTACAGATAAGAAATCTTTGCATAACCAGGATCACAAAGGTATTCTCCTGTGTTACATGATTTTATGACTTATATTTAGGTCTGTGATCCATTTTGAGTATATAACTATGAGGTATGGGTCAAAGATAAACATTTTTTTTTGCATACAGATGTTCACTTTTTTTGGCAGAATTTGTTGGGAAAAAACTGTCCTTTCTCCACTGAATTGTCTTTACACCTTTGTCTAAAATTAGTTGTCTATTTTTGGGTGAGTCTATTTCTAAAACTGTCTATTCTGCCATGTTGGTTGATTTTTCTATCTTTTTACCACTAATGCACTGTTTTTATTATTATAACTTCATAATAATTCTTGAAGTAAGATACTGTTAGCCTTGAAACTTTATTTATCCTTTTTTCTTCAAAGATGTTTTGGCTATTCTAGTTCTTTCCTTGGCATTTCAAAATGAATTTTGGAGCAGGTTTGACAATTTCTACTAAAAAAGTCTGCTGGAATTTTGATTGAGGTTGAATTGATCTATAGATCAATTTAGGTAGAACCATCTTAAGAATGTTGAATCTTCTGAGCCATGGAATGGTCTCTCTCTCAATTTATTTCAATTTCCTTTATTTTTTTTATCAGCAAGGTTTGTTTTTAGTTTTTCACACATTTTGTCATTTTCCATTTCAATAGACACACATTTTATTTAAATACATTTACTTTAAGAATTTTTTTTCACTTATTTGGATGAAAATCAATATCACTTGCCATAGTGGGAAGATAACTGAAAATAAAATAAATACAGAAAAATAGTGTCAAATTCCAGGTAAACAGGGTTACTTGTTGAGGTGCTTTTAATTTTTTTAAAGCATAATTGATAAGGCTTAGCATATGATAGTCATATTTACACCAAGCTGAGCATTTTCCATTATGTAATCAAGATCATTGAAAAATAATAGAAAAAAGGAATATTTTTTTTACTCACTAGGTAATTCACTGTGCTTTAATGATCCATATAGCACTGAAAACTCATTAGTCATACATTTGATGTGAGTTCCACAATAGGGGAATAAATAGCTTTTAGGCAGTAGTGGCTTGAGCAAAGATATAGAAGTCTGAGAAAATTGGGTATTATAGATTCCACAGAGGTTAGGAATTCCCAGAGTGGCAGTTCTAAACCTTGGTTATATATAATCTTCACCTTGAGAGTTTAAAAGACTCAGAGTAAAAAGAATCAGAATACTTTGTTGAGAGTATTTATGTAAGTTCCATAGGTAGTTCTAATACTTAAGAAGGGTGGGGAAGTTCTATGATAGCCTATCAGGATGCCTATATGGGAGGATGGTAATGGTGGTGTTGGTGTGAAGTGGGAGGGTAAGAGAAAGCCCAGACTGATTAGCAATGTCTTCCCTGGATGTCAATAGGTGGAATGGTAAAAATTTCATTATTACTTGCTATCTTAGTACTAGAATATGAATTGCCTGTCAAGGCAGTTGACTGTTACCTTGAGAAACTGATAGAACCCTGACTGTCCTTTCCATTAAGGAACACACTCATGACTTTCCTGCTTTATTTTTTATTTATTTATTTTTTTTACTTTCCTGCTTTAAATTGCCTTTTGGTTTAAAAGCAATATGATATTTTCTTACAATTAAAGGCATTAAGTGCATATTTTAAGTATGCAATTAATAATAGCATGTTTAAAGAATGGTCTAGATGACCCTCCCCAACACTTTACAATAGAAATGTGAAGTATTTTTGAAAGTTTTAACATAATTGCTACCTATAAGTTGTTCTAGATAAGAAATTCATTAGGGTTTCTTTGGATGATAATATTTCAAAATATGGTATATAGAATCCAAATTTACATCTCTAAATAAACAGATGCATGAGAAGATTCTGAACGTGAATCAGGCCCCTTAAATACTTATCCACTGTTTTGACGCAGCCCTAAGGCCCTAAAATAAGGTATCTTTCAGGTGTGGGTAATATTTGCAGCTTGTTTGTGCTTTCTCATTAATATTGACCGTGCTACCATTCTAAACTGGAGAAGGAAATGACAACCCACTCCAGTATTCTTGCCTGGAAAATCCAATGGGCAGGGGAGCCTGGCAGGCTATACAATCCATGGGGTCGCGAACAGTCGGATACGACTGAGCGACTGAGCACACACACCATCTTAAACACTTCATCTGGGAAAAGGGAAAGAAACGGAGAACTCCATGTTCAAATCTTCACACTCTGGTAGGAGGAGCTAGGAACTGGGGAAAGAACTCCAAATCTTGCTTAATTTACGAAGGACAAAGAGGCATGGGGAGGGAGAGGAGATTATTTTACAAAAAAACATACATTGAGGAATTCATGGAGAAGCAAGTGGGAGAAAAGGGCTCTTGTGCGAGTGTGTGAAGGGGCAGTCTCTTGTGTCTCCCACCGCCCCTCCTCCCAGACGGTCAGGTCCCGCCGCGGCCCTCCCTCCCGGGTTTCAGCCCTTGGCCGGTAGATCCAGTGGGCGGGGTAGCTTCTGCAAGTCTTGCCTCTTGCTTCCGAAGGCGAAGGCGCGGAAAACAAGGCATTAACTTAGCGCCCTGGGACTCTAAGAGGCTCAGTAGACTTCTGCGCCTCTTAAGAGTCTCCAGCTCTGGGAAGCGGCTGTCCCCAGTTCATCGCGGGAATTGTGTCAGACTTTGTCGGTGTGGGGGTGGTAGGCAGAGGGACCAAGGTTGGCCCTCTCGGCCCCCGCATCCCAGCAGGGTTAGCTGCGGACAGCGCACTCTTCTGTTGCAACTCCTCCCTCACCAGACACTTCTCGGAAATGGAGCAGTCACAGTGTGGCAGTAGAGACCGCAGCCGCAGCGGCCCACCCCACCTAGCTCCGGGACTGGTGGTAGCGGCCCCTCCGCCCCCGTCTCCAGCGTTACCGGTACCCCCGGGGATACCCGTTCCTCCAACTTTCCTGCGCCCGTCCAGCCTCTTTCTGAGGGCAGCCTCCACCGCCGGAAGCGGAGGTTGCCTGCCGCCTGCCGAACTGGAAAGGGGGGTGGGCGCTGTGGCCGGTGGCTACCCACGGACACCCAAGTGCGCCCGTTGTCGCAACCACGGAGTGGTGTCAGCCCTCAAGGGCCACAAGCGCTTCTGCCGCTGGCGGGACTGCGCGTGTGCCAAGTGCACCCTGATCGCAGAGCGCCAGCGTGTCATGGCCGCACAGGTGGCGCTGCGCAGACAGCAGGCCCAAGAGGAGAGCGAGGCTCGGGGGCTGCAGCGGCTTCTGTACCCTGGACCCTTAGGACCAGGGGCTCGGTCATCCGGAGGCAGCAGCAGAACGGAGACTTCCCAGACAGCCTCGAGCGGCCCTGCGACGGTGACTGCTCTGGGACTGAGTGCCTCGAGAAAGGCTAGTGGTCTGGCGACCCCTGTTTTCGAAATTTTCCAGCCAGATGATGTAGAGGAAAAACAAGGTGAGTAGATCTTACATTTGCTCTTTGCAAAAGAAAAATGGTTGTTTTGGAGGAGGAAAAAAAAAAATCTTTGAAATAAGCAGCCATGGCATGGAGGAGGGCAAGAAAGAACTTAAAAGAAGCATTTAAGTCCTGGGAAACTGCTTAGAGACCTATCACATTCACTTCCGTAGGGCTTTCTGTCCCTTAAGTGATAGGATAAATGAACAAATGAAGTACCAGTGATCAGTTGAGGAACTCATTCTAGGATTGCAGTTTGTGCCCAAGTTTCTCTGCGAGAGGAGACGAACTTAGAGCAAAGACAGTGAAAAACTTAGTGAAAGAAACTGCATTTTGAGCTTGCTCTGTATTCTTTTTAGCTGTAAAACCAGAGTTAATGTGATCTTGCATGGAAAACTCACGTGTGGTTGGGAGTACAGTCTTCACCTGTGGGACAGACCAACTAGAAGTGGGGAAGAGACTGAAATCTACCAAAACATTTTTACTCTAAAAATTTTTAAGCGTCCCACCTCTTTTCTTCAGCTGCTTTTTAGCCTCCAACAGTGTAGAAAACTCTAACATTTCAAGTTATACCTCTTATAGGAAAGAAATTTAGGTTTTCTAAATTTAGGTTAGTAAAACCATTGATATGAATTTCAAAGTCCAAGAATTTCTTATCTTTGGGGATCTTAACCTTTGAGATTTCTTTATCCAAGAAGTTTTAATTTTTTTCTCTCATTTATTGACTGCAAATTGCCTTCACCCTCTATGTCAGGTAAAAAGATTTCTTTTTTTGACTAGGGTTATCCCAAATTAACCTTTCATGCTAACAAATCTTACTGTATTTTAGCAAATTTCATAATTCTACAGTAGGTCATACTTGCACAAAAATGTCATTTTGGTGTTTTTGTATAAATACAAGATGGGTTGAATCATATGAAGTTAAAATATAATGATGTATTAAGTTATTAATTAGAAAACTTACATGAATTGTGAAAATTGCAGCTCTTAACAGATCACAGCATTTCCTTTTGAAAAAGACTCTTTCTCTGCTTAAATAAGACGTATATTATTTTGTTTTCACCTATGTCACTTTTTATCCATGTTCTAGTTTGTGTCAGTGGACAAAATGTAGTTTAAACATTTCTCATCAAAAATCAAGGAGGGCTGAAGAATAAAGTTGTTAAGCAAAACTGCTATAAAAAGAAGTAAAAATTAAAAGTCTGCAAACTAAATTGACAGTGAGATCTGATTGTCGACCTTCTGCTAGGCATTGACTTATGTGATTTTTTTGAGGGGGTGAGGTTTTATAGGATCATTTATTTTATTTTATTGTTTGCCTCAGTTGACCTCTTTTTTTTGAAAAGATACTTCTAAATGGACTGCCTTCTCCTATACAATATCCATGAACTGTAGTAAACTAGTATATTTATTCATTAGACAAACAGTGGTTCAGAGGTGAATAAGATTTTCCTACACAAAAGAATATTATATTCTAAAGAAGGAAAACTATATGTGTCCTAAAACTACAGTATAATACATAGCATACAATGATAAAAAACAGCTATAGGAGTTGAGAGAAAAGAGATGACATAATGATATTGCAGTATTTTAAAGACAGCTTATTTTCTAGACAGTCTGATGCCATCAGTATTTCATTACATTATATTGTGTTTTATGCATAAACTACTATAGAGATGAAAATTACTATAGAGATGAAATTGTGATACCTTACATGTTAAAGGGGTCATATGTAGTGAATTATATTTATAAATAAAATTGAGTGGCAGACCAAGGTTGATCTATCTCTATATCATTAGATGACTTTTATTGTTTTATTTAAAGGTGAAAATTCTAGAGTCTTTGTGATTTTGCAGAAGCAACACTTTTTTTCTTTGTCAGGTTTGACATAATGACAGCATTTTCATTCTCAATGTGTTAAATTGTACACATTTAATTTTATAAAGCAAATTGTAGATATTTGCTTAGAATTTGGGACTGCTCTTTGAGAAAACATAGGAGCATTGCAAATCATTGCTATAGGTCATATGTGTTTTGTTACATTCATAAATCTTGTTTGAAGAGAAAGTTGGCAATAAAACCTAGTACCTCATTGACAGTTTACTCTTTCTAATGGAAATAGAGAAACTCCATCTATAGATTAAGAGTAAATGTAAATAAAAATAAAAATTATTTATTATTGTTCTTCTGGCATTAGCCTTGCAAAAAGTATTTAAAGATAGTCTTGTTTTATTAATAGTCATATGCTTAACATATTGAGATAGAAAATTAGATTTTTCTGTGAAACTGTTTTCGGAACATTTCCCTTAATATTGAAAGGGAATTGTTAGTTAAGGTAAATGACTAATATTTTTTACAAGATACTTTAAACAGATTCCAGTAGTGAAAAGAGTGCTGTAAATTATTTTCTTTTAGAAACAATTTGATTATAAACTCATTTACTGATATTCTCTGGAGATTTAACGAGAAAGTCCATATTTTACAGAGGATTATGAAAAATATCAACTCTATTGTGTCTCACATAAAATGAAATATAAATCTCTGATATGATTTGAGATTGGTATAGCAGTTGTCATTATTGATTTAGATTTGAAAGGAAATGAAAAATTCTGCTATTTTTTCACATTATTCAGGTACCTTAGTTGGAACCTGAAATGTGAGTAAAAAACCAGTTTTTGAAATTTAGCATTAGTGATTAAATACAATATTCATTTTAATAGTAAGATTGTTCTTTTTTTCTGATTTCTTATCTAAACAATTGTTTTATTTAGTGCTGTTTGCATATTGTCACTGTGGGAAAAAAGCCCTCATGTGGATAACAACAAAACTTGGGTAACATTTATGAAAATTTTGAATCCCTAAATGGGGCAAATAATGTAAAATATTGGTGTTAACAGTTGGAGGGTAACAATAGATTTCACCTTCTGATTCCTAAATAACTACAGCATTTATATATTATAGAACTTTGTGATCCTGAAATGACATGATAAATTGCATTTTCCCACTATTGCAACACCTGCATTTTCAAATGATATTTTAAAATTTTTGTTCATTAACATCTTTTACAGTGAATAGTAAGTATTATTAATATACTATGAGTAAACAAGTTATTTTATCCAGCATTAATTATAAGTGGGCAGTACTTTGTTCTTGGAAGTTTTCCCTTTATTTCATTCCTTTTTTTCCTCTTCCCCAGGACAAAAGGAGAGTAAATGTGACTCATGCCAGAGTGGACAAGAAGAACTGGGGTCTAAATCCCATCAGTTTACCCTGAGATCATCTCCTAAGTCTAATGATGTCGCTGGAAAACAAAACATCAGGTCATCTATTTCAGAAAACCCAAACAAGGATGATAGCATTCAGTCTCTTCATCCTGGGGAGCAGTCAGGAGGGGAAGAGAGTCCCAGGTCCCTGTCATCCTCTGATTTGGAATCAGGAAATGAAAGTGAGTGGGCCAAAGACTTCACTGATTCTACAGCCAGCCATCCCACTGTGTCCTCTAGACCAAGAGACCCTCTTGATATCCTTACCAAGATTTTCCCAAGTTACAGACGCAGCAGGCTAGAAGGCATTCTGCAGTTCTGCAAAGGGGATGTGGTCCAAGCTATTGAAGAGATCCTAAATGGAAAAGAACACAAACCAGACACCAGGGACCTAGCAAATTCAGGACCATTGGAAAACACAGCTTTTCCGAGAGTTTCGAATTTTAGTTTAGCTGGAATTGGTTTTGGAACTCTAGGAAATAAATCAGCTTTCTCTCCCCTTCACACTACTTCTCCTTCTTACGGAAGTGATTCAAGTCTCTACAGCTTAAATCCTAGACTAGGTATCAGTCCATTTCGGCTGGCATATTCCTCTCCAGGGAGAGGACTGTCTGGTTTCATGTCTCCCTATCTGACTCCTGGGTTGGTACCAGCATTGCCTTGTAGGCCAGCTTTGGATTATGCTTTTTCAGGAATGATTAGGGATTCTTCTTACCTTCCCATCAAAGACTCAGTAACTGGTAGCAGACTGTATTCCAGGCCAAATCAGAGTAACCTGTAATGCATCTGCCTACCTCCCTTTCTGGAGTATTTCTAGAAGCATGCACTACAACTCACATACCCACATCTATTAATGTGTTTACTATGTATGGGAGTGGATTATCAGTCTTTAAAAATGCTATTTTTTTTACAAGCGATATAATAGATTTGAGATCTAAAGACTCTTCTTTAGCATTTATTAAGTGAAAGAAACATTTAAACATCATGTGTGCCTTGAATAAAACCATTTCAGGAAATATTTTTACTTTAATGAATTTTCTCCCTAAGATATCAGTTGTAAATTCCTAATTTAAAACTATACTTGTTTTTAGTTCATTGAAAAAATGGAGCATATAATTATAGCATACATTATGAAGCAGTCTAGCATTATATAAAATGAGCCGGAAGTAAGAATTGAAAAATTGAGGTAATTCTAAATATTATTCTAAACCTTTTTCCTCTTTCTGTTTCATGTACACAAGAGAGATGAAAAGTATTCAAAGTATTTTAAAGTATTTTATTCACATATAAATGATTAGTAGTTAGTAAAACTTTTGAGAAATTTAAGTCCTTATTTTTTTCTGAATGCCTTGTTTTTCATTCGTATCTGCCATTGGTAATAAGTGCCATTAATAAAGCATTTCTGTTTAAAGGAAACTTTTTGTGAGTTAAACAAAGGTCTGTGAAGTAAATCTTAGGAAATGAGAATGCTCCATCTCCTGGCCACTATCACTAATTGCAGCTAAGTTCTGGTAGCATGTAGAAATTAGATACAAATGGTTCCTAATAGTATGATGTAACCATTTCTTGGAAATGCTTATTTTGGATCATGCTCTATTGAATTTTTATATTATAAAATGAACATCTAATGAGGATGAGGATTTAAAGCTTTCAGTAGGCTTATGCTTTTATCTGGGGAAATAACCTTTTCCATATGTTTGTGGCAAGACTATGGCAGCCATTCTCAAAGGTAAAAATCATTTTATTCAGAAAACTTAAATAGTTGCTCATATGAATATTAATTGACTCTAGATAGATAATGCTTAATGCATTGAGGAGATAAAAGATTTCCAAGGGGAAAAATTGTCAGTAAATTTTAAAGGTTTTCTTGAGATTTTAAAAGTACTTTTGTTCTCCATCTAGAGAATTTGAGTTATTTATTTTAGTCAGTGGGAAGTCCCTGAGAACAAAACAATTTTAGGAAATTTTCTTTATATGTCATCATTTATCTTTTAAAGGATTGGAGCTCTATTCTGTTGATAGGAATAAATGGAAATCCAGCTGTGGTGTAAAATAGTTGATGAATTAGAGATGGTTAAAAGAATTTGACAGCATTATTTACTAAAGATTTCTTAAATTATGTGTATGTGTGTATGTATGTGTGTGTTTATATATACTTGTGTATCTACCTTATCTGTCTGTATATTATACACTTAAGCTCTGTTGGTTCTATCATCATTTAGACTTTTCCATTGAGCCAGATAAGAATATATTTCTAAAGTATATTTTACCAGCAAATATCGTATTAAATAACTGCATAGAATCTGATGCTGATTTAGGATGTAAATGTGTAATAGAGTATGCATTATTTTTAATGGTGTGAATGTGAGAAAGCAGATCTTATAAAGATTTGATACAGTTAATATTCATTATTTATTTATAAAGTTTTAGATTCCAAGCCTAAATCGTAGTATAATGCTTGGCAAGTAGTTGATATTCAATTAATATATACTAAATGAAGGAACCATTTTGGATGGTAGATCTCTTTGAGACTGATAAAACCAAAGAACTCTGCAAAGTGGTTTACAGACATAGTTTTGAATACAATTTCTTGGGATTCTTGAATCTACTAAGTGCCATTCAGGTTAGAATACTTGGTGATTTTTAAGGTATTTCCACTACATTAATTCATTTGTTGACTGTTATTTTAAAAGTGCTAGGTCCTATAGAGGATATCAAATGTAAGATGTGCTCTCAAAGAAGTTACATTATACAATAGAGATCTGATACAACAACATAACAGTGCTAGGGTTGCTGGATTCTTTATGTGGTTTATATGATGATGTGCATGTATCCATTTGCCTTTTGAACTGGGGAGAAAGTCCATTTGGGACAGTTTTCAAATTTTTAAAACTTTTATAATTTTAAAACTTTAGTTAATTTACATAGTACTTTATACATTTCATACCCTTTACAATAAGTTTAGAACGCAAACAGTCTTACAGAACATTTTGTCCAACCACTAACTTGAATGTGAGGAGATTGAGGTTTGGCAGTAGTATTGTCCATCCCTATGTTAAAATACTATCGTCAGTTGTTAGGAGTGGAAGTTACTTTACCAGTTTGAATTAGACTGTAAAGTCTAAGGAAGGATTCATGCCTGTTTGTCCACTCACAGCTTCCTAGAGTATCTGGTACGTAAATAGGTGCTCAAGTTTTCCACTGACTGAATTAAATGAAAGATAAAAATGCTAGTTTATTCAACAACTATTTATTAAGCACCTACTTTGTGCCAGGCATTGTGCTAGACCAGAGGATAAAGAGGTGAATAAGATATGAGACCTGCCCTTAAGCTGCTCACAGACTGTTACCCATGTATACAAAACCAACCCATCAACCAGTGGTGGCAGTATTTGACAGTGTTGGTACATCAGTGAGTTCTGTGTAATCTTGAGGTTTATGCTCATCCATGCAGCCTGAGGTATGAACTCCTAAACCACTAATTAAGGATGGGAAGGAAGAAGGAGAATACCTATTTCCATGTCGTATGTTTAGGCAAGTCCATTCCATTTGTCTGAGAGGTAAACAACTCCAAGATCTATGGTGAAAAAGGTAGGCAAAGAGGAACCTTTTGTTTGCTTGAGTGGAGTCTTGTGTGGAGATCACCCTCGTTTCCTCATGGTTATGGATCAGAGTTTTCGCCCAATCCTGTTCCTGGGGTTAAATCATTTGGAATTCCTCTGATTCAATGCATAGGCCTCATTGTGTAAGCTGTCATCTAGCTATTCTGTGAAAATGGGTTAGAGTTAGGGGAACAACTGAAGAGCATATGAGTAAAATCTGCTATTTTCCCCTTCAACTTCTGCTGAAACAAAAAGATGCTGGGGATTTTAAGACCCTCCCCTCTAGAGATTCCTATCTGTGAACTTGGAACTAAAAAAATTATTTACAAAGTGGCCTAGCCATTCAACTCTTTTTTAAAATGCATATTCCATAGATACTTATTTGTCTTTGAAATTAAAAAGTTTTCAGAATATAAGAGAAGCTTATATACCAGTGTAAATAGAATTATTCTGGCAAGCACAAGAGGAGATAAAGCATCATCAGCTTCATAAAGTCAAAGGTCTACTCAGGGCAGCCTGACTCTTAAGCATAGATGCTCATCCTTTAGGGAAAGGTTCTCGCTCAGATTTATTCTTCCCATCCCCACACATCTCCAAATAATCTCATTATTGATGCCTGCACTGCAAAACTATACCTTTAATTATTTGGCATCATGTCCTGTAAAATTGAAGCTGTTTTGATGTAACACTTCAGAGAAACTGTGCCCAACATTAAAAAAATACCCTTTGTTGGTTTTTGCTTACTAAATATTACTCAAATGAGAAAAATTCATTGTCATTTCCCCTTTCTGAACTCCATGCTAATGATCAGGGGTTCAGGAGAAAATAGGATGATAAGTATGAGAACTATGAAGATATCTTATTTCTCATTTTTGCCTAACTGGTAGTTTAAAAAATGACATATTAATTTTTTAAGACTGTGTCATAGTATCCTCAAGTCAAAATGACCATGTGACGTAGTCTCATGAGAACATTAATAGTTTTAAAATAGGTACACAAATGTGGTCTTTTCAAAACATCTATGTCAAAATGTTTTTTAAAAATATCCAATGTTAAAATCCATCCTGGCAACAAGTTCAATAAAAAATGGACTAGATATTGATAATTAGCAGGAAATATAAAGAATTGAGCAAGTGTGCCAAAGAATGTTGACTAGAAAAATCTGAGTCAAGCAGCAAGTGCTTTAGAATCCTGTTCTTGACCTTTTATAAAACTGTCAGATGAAGAAATAAAGATACACAATTCATTGTTATCTTATTCATGGACCGCACTCATCTGTGAATGGCAACTAATTTTTTGGCTGACAGAATCAAATTTTAACTGATTGATTCTTAGACTGTAACTCCTATTGCAGTGAGTTGATATAACATTCAAGACCTAAGGGTTAAAAAAATCAACTTTATACACATAGATAAGAAGAAAGAGAGTTTGCAACAAGTTTTTGAGAAAAAAAGTAATGTTATTTATTGGTAAATGTACTGTGAGATTACCATGTAACATGGCTGTTCTGAAAGTTCAATTGATATTTAGGTTACATTAATAGGAAAAATGTATGTAAAAGGAGGGAGATGACGGTGCCATGTACTCTGAAATATCAATTCTTCAGATATTAGCTTAAGTGGTGTGTTCAGTTCTGAGTGCCATATACCAAGAGTGATTCTAAAACTTGGGATATAAGCAAAGAGGCATAAGACACTAAATGACTATGGTGGCAATATAGGGTTCTATGAGAAATATTTTTAAAAGTAGGAGAAATGAAAATGTTTAAAGAACTAGCATATAGCAAAAATGACTCTAAGGGGAATAGAAGGCAAAAGTTACATAGAGAATTTAGAGGAACATAAAGAAGAATACTGTAATTGCATTTAATCCACTTCTAGTGAACCTGGAACTGCAAAGGCAGATATTACTAGAGAAATAAACAATGTTAGGTCCAGTTTGTTTGTTGCTGTTTGATTGCTCATTTCATAGGTGAGCCATAATTTCATAATATATTATTGTACATGGGTTTTTTTCTTTTAATTCTTTTGAGGGGTATATGGAGTAAATGATCAGCAAATGAGATTTATGTTTATGCTACATTTATCAGTCAGTATTCAACCAGGAAAAGAGTACCATTAGGGAGTTATTTTATATTATAAAATATAAAGTTATTTTATAAATTAGGGAGGTATTTTAGAAATTGGACTGAATACATACATAAGGATCTGGGAAGATAAAGTTTGGTAAAGGGAAATAGGCAAATCAGAGAGTTACTAACTAATCTGCCAAGTGTTGGTATGGGTAGACAAGTGGTCCTTTCAAGAGAAGTAGAAATTTTCAGGAAATCTGTGAGATCTAGCATGTCAAGTCACTCAAATGGTTCCAAGGAAAGGTGTTGTGAAGGAGGTATAAAGGAAGTTAATGCTTCTGCACAGCTTCTAATACTGGGTCTGCAAGCAGGTACCAGGTGACAGACCTGCAACTACAGCTGATCAGCAAGTCCAGAAGTCCAATGCACCCCTTGTCAATATGGCATTCATACTCACTTATACTAACCATATTTACTTCCCAATAAAGGTAAAACGTAATTCACTATTTCACCTAAAATTGATTCTTTGTACAATGAAAACATATATGTCCCTTCATAAGAGAGGATACAAAGTGACTTACCCATGTTTGAGGGATGCTCATTCCTCTTCTGAGTCAGAACCCCCCCTTGAATATCCTATCATCCTGAGGTACCGTTATAACCACTATTAGTAAATCTTATGTTACAATAAGGTAATGAGGGACACTTAGACGCAAGGAAGAAACAAATGCTCCTATCAGGGCCCTCATGTTTTCAACTAGTCATGGAATCAGTAATATTTATAACGCTTCCCATTCCCCATTTCGTATTCTCTCTACTCTGCTAGTGTGTAAGTCAGTTGTGTTTCCTTATTTGTTGCGATGACCCAAATCTTCATTCCTGTCTGTTGTTATAGTCCTGTCTTTATTGGGTTGTTCTAGTTTTCCATTAACTTTTACCACAAAATATGGGAAGACTAAGCAATACTCTGGAGGATCTCCTGCATTCTGGAAATATCTTCCTCACCCTTTCTTCTTGTGTCAGTGTTCTGAGGTGCCCAGAGTAGCCAGTGGTAGTCTTAGGTTTCAGTACAATGCTGTGTTCTTTGGTAGAATCATTTCTTCTTTTGGATGTACAGCTTCTAAACCCCCAAAAAGTTATAGGGAAAGGAAATGAAAGTGTTGTTTTTGCATCATTATTGTTAATGTGAGTGGAGCTGTTTCCATATCTGTCCTGTGGTTCCTAAACTCCTAAATTCTGAGTATAGGAAAAACATCCCTACATATTTATAGCTTATTCAAAGCATTTCTTACATCCTGGATGACATTATTTCAGCCCCATAAAGTGCTGTCACCAGCTGGTGCCATAACTGAGTCTTCCAAAGGCCATTCCTAATTTTATTAGGCCAGCTGTTTCAGGATGAGGGAAACATAATGATACTAGACAAGTGCATGAGACTGAGACCAGTGTTGCACTTCACTTGCTACAAATTTTTTTTTTTTTTTTGGTCAGAAGCAATGTTGTATGGAATACTGTGAAGATGAATATGGCATTCTGTAAGCCCACAGATGGTGATTTAAGCAGAAACACTACGGTAGGAAAGGCAAAACCATGTCTTTTCCAGTGAGAACAAAGAGCTACTCCTTCAGTGATGGGAGTGATTCAGTGTAACAGACCTGCTACCAGGTGTCTGGCTATTTCCCCAGGGTATGGCCATTTTAGGGGCTCAGTGTTAATCTTTGCTCTTGGCAGGTTGGATACTCAGCAATGACTTTAGACAAATTGGCCTTGATGAGTAGAAATCCATTTTGCTAAGCCCATACATAAGCTCCATATTTCTATATAATTATTGTCTTCATGAGCCAATTGATCAATTATGGGAATAAAAGAATGGGAAAAGAATGAGTTACCTTGTGCATATGTTTATTAA
Source organism: Cervus canadensis (assembly GCF_019320065.1). Lineage (NCBI taxonomy): Eukaryota > Metazoa > Chordata > Mammalia > Artiodactyla > Cervidae > Cervus > Cervus canadensis. Next base: position 49,428,373 of record NC_057399.1, read on the forward strand.
GGCCTCTTCCTTTAAGGTTGCTGTTTGGTGAACATTTGTGTGGGACAAAAATGTTCTCTTATCTATACACATTTGGAGAGGTCTTTCCACATATGTCTTCTGTAGATCATATTTCTTCATGTTTCTTCCAAGTTGCTGGCCATCCAGCCAAACTGTTAGTCACTGCTCTTGACTCATTCTAGATGTATACCTCTATTCACCTCTACTTTCAGGCAGTATGAAAGCTTGAAGTTCTTCCCATTGAAAAGATTTTTTTTTTTTTTTTTACTACTTTCAGGGTCTTTCAGGGCCACATGTGTAGTGCAACTGTCCACTTCAGCTACTGTCAGGATACTGTGGGGAATTGTCTGTGAATAAAGACCAAATTGTGCTTTCTCATTCTGTTTTCATAGACAACTTCACATTACAGAGAGAGAGGAGGCAGTACGGCAGGAGTACGCAAACCATGGATGTTTGACAACTTTTTGTGCAACTTATTTGTGACTTCAAAACTTGTGGAGAAAAGCCTAACTATTACTTCCACTTGATGGAATACTGCTACAGTGAGCTTTGGGGGCAGACAACATCCTATTCATTAAGAGTGTTTCAGGGCATATCATTATTTAATGACCAGTAGTAAGTGTTTGCTGGAGAAGGCAATGGCAGCCCACTCCAGTACTCTTGCCTGGAAAATCCCATGGACAGAGGAGCCTGGTAGGGTGCAGTCCATGGGGTCGCTAAGAGTCGGACACGACTGAGCAACTTCATTTTCCCTTTTCACTTTCATATATTGCAGAAGGGAATGGCAACCCACTCCAGTGTTCTTGCCTGGAGAATCCCATGGACGGGGGAGCCTGGTGGGCTGCTGTCTATGGGGTCGCACAGGGTCAGACACGACTGAAGCAACTTAGCAGCAGCAACAGCAGTAAGTGTTTGCACTCAGGCAGGACCCAGTAATGAGGCAGAAGCTATTTCTCTGTTGAGAATAATCTACTGAGAAAGTATAACTTTTCTCCAAAATCCCAAAAAGATATACTATGTTTTATCTGTAAGGTTCGCTTAAGGTTCCTTTAGGATCCCCAACTGTCATAGGCACTTCAAGCACTACTGGATATGCTAAGTCACGTGAACCAAGTGGCAAGACAGATTGAATAGAAGCTTGGTTCTGTTGTAGAACCTCCTTTTGATTTGGACCCCAAATTGACAGCCTATTGGGTAATTTGGTAAACAGGTTGAAGTAAGATGCCCAAATCATTTATTTTTTGCAACCAAAATTTAGAGATCTACTTCTCAGAGATAGCAGGTATCAGATGCAGAAACACATTCACCATTTGATAAGAGGAATTTTGACAGGCGCCAGACCACTAATTCCTTGAAACTTCACATATATAATGTATCTCTGATTTTCTGAGGTGTTTATTATTCCATTTTCTGGCATGCATATACCTTAACAAGATATTTAGTGTGTATACTACATTTTGCTCATCAGGTCAAATCAGCATGATATTATTTATGTTGTTGGCTTGCTTGATGTCCTGTAGAGTAGAGAAGCAAACAAGTTCCTAGTGGACTAAACTATAGAAAATGGCTGGAGGGTTGGTAGAGCCCTAAGGAGAGATACTAAAGTTTACTACTATTTCTGGTGACTTTAACAAGTCCAGAGAAAAAGTATTTTTGAGATCAATAGCTCAAACTGGAGAAAAGGGGCAGTATTGATTTTCTCCAACAAAGCAAACACATCTGGAAATATAGCTGCAGTTGTAGTTATCACCTAATTTTATAAAAGTGTACTCTCATTCCTCAAGATCCATCTGCCTTATCTATAGGCCAAATAGATGAATTGAAAGGGGATGTGCTAGAATCCTTTCAACTTCTAATGAGGATACAAACCTTGGCAATCTCTCCAGGATGTGCCATTATGTTTGTTTCACTACTTCAGTGGGAGTATAAGTTCTAAACATCTCCATTTGACATTTCCTATTTAATCATCCTCAATACACAGGAAGCCTAATTGTTGTAGGTCAGGGATCCAATTTGGGGATTCTCCGAGTTGCTAAGTATGTCTTGACCAATTGTGCTTTCTAGAGTTGAGGAAATAAACACTGGGTAATTGGGTACATATTGGACCCACTGTAAGACTGATTTGAACCAAAATGTCAATAATGATTAGACTTCATTCCTCTTCCTTAAACCTTATCTAGCCTGGTGGATCATAGTAGCAGTTTAGCTTCAAAGGGAATAGCCATTATCCAATAAACACTGAAAAAATTATTATTTATCTTTTCACAGGGTATAGTCACCTGGTAAATTGGCTCAGGTCCTCTTCGATTAAGCTAGGAGGAAGATTTATAGTTTAAGTTATTAGAAGACAGTAGAGTACTCAAGGGGATCATCCTAGGTTTCCGTAACAGGTTCAAGACTAGGAATTTGTGGAAGAGCCATGAGTGTCCATTATGGTGATTCAAGAAAGACTTAGTTTCATCAGAGTTAGTGCTTTCCCACTTATACAAATAAAGTATGACTTTACCAGATTTCCCACCTATTTCAGTCCTAAAAATATGATTGAGTAGTCAGTGCCAAAATCTCTGCAGGCCAAATCTATCTGTTGCTTCACCTCAATGTTGTTTTTTTAAAAAGTAATATTCATACTCATCCATGGGTGCCTGAAAAAAATGTGTGTTCTGTGTTGTTTAGTGGAGTGTTCTATATATGTCAATTAGATACTGTTGGTTGGTTGTGTTATCTAGTTCTTCTTTATTCTTCCTTTATTATTATTCTGATAGTGACATGAATTGCCGAGAGTGGGGTGTTAAAATTGCCAACCATAATTGTGTTCTTTCCTCTTACTGTTTTAGCAAAACATACATACACCACACGTATAATTTTACCTCCATGTAGAAAATATTACTATTAGTAAATTAAATAATCAGGAATAATATAATTTGGTGACTGATGAAATGCTGAGTTTTTGTCATTTTCAGGTTTTCAGAACCAAAGCAGATACTTTGGTTCATATATCATATATTATCATTTTACTCTTTGATTTGAAAATTTGCTTTCTAACATACTCTTAATACTTTCAAAAATATAAGGATAAATTAAGTCTTATAAATTTTATTCCTTTTAGTCTTTATAGATAAATGTAGAAACCTATGATTATTTCCATGGGTGGAACACACTAGGAGTCTTATTACAGTAAGGTTACTTTGACTTAAAAATGGTATGTCTTAACATCTTGTCAAAAAGCAGCTATGAATTCACAGTTTAAACCATTTTACCCTTCTTGTTGAATATACATAGCAGTGGTAGATTTAAAATACATTTATTTAGAAATTAAAAAGACATAGCCTTTCTCAAAAACAAGATAAGGTATCTCAAGAGATAAGAAATAGAGCAGGATCTGACAATAAATAGAGGGCTAATGATACCTTTATCTTGGTCTTCAAGAACCAAAATTGTTAAAGACAAAAATGGAAATTTGAATGCTTTGGACTAATGTCCCAGCATTACCTTCTGTTCATGGGTAGTAGAAGAAAAAAAAAAGATGAATGAGACTTAGGAAATGTGGCTTATATTCTCTGCCAAGTAAAACAGGCTGAGAAAGGTTGCCGTGCTTTCCTAGAATTGTACCTTGGTTGGGCTGATAGAAAAGAGAAAATAATCATGTAACTAGGATCTGGATCATGCTCTGTTATGGCCTTTGATATAACTCCAATACTAATGTGAAACAGGATCCTTGAGGTGCCAGTGTAATGCATGATTCTTGTCTGGAGACCCTAGAATGCAGTGCAGGCAAGCACAAAACTGCTAGACAGAGAAAAATGAGAATAAAAAAGGAAGAAAAATGAACTACCCCCAAATATAAGCATACAAATTAAAATCCTAATGCACATGAGGAAATCTACTTCCAAGACAGATAGCCTTTTCAAGAAACAATAGAGATATGAGTATGTATCTATGAAATTCAAGTAATAGGAAGATTTATAGATGACTATATATTTAGATAAAAGATTTGTGAAAGTGAAGTTGCTCAGTCGTGTCCGACTCTTTGTGACCCCCATAGACTGTATAGCCTACCAGGCTCCTCTCTCCATGGGATTCTCCAGGCAAGAGTACTGAAGTGGGTTGCCATTTTCTTCTCCAGGGGATCTTCCCGACTCGGGGATCAAACCTGGGTCTCCTGCATTCCAGGCAGACGCTTTAACCTCTCAGCCACTAGGGAAGCCCAAAGATAAAGATTTGTAGATGATTTTACAGATTTTAGGTAAATATTTGTAGATGACTTTATAGATTTAGATAAAGATTTGTAGATGACTTTATAGACTTAAAGGCCCCAAAGATGTAAAGGTAGATTAGTTAAAAAGAAATTAATTCATGAAACAAATTCAGATTGATATGTATTTCTATGGAACAGTTGGACATGGTAAAAACCAATAAAAAATATTTGGAATAAAAAGTATTGAGAAGATAATTTATTGGAAAATTATACTAAAAATTCATCTGGAACCTAGCACTGAGAGAAAGAGATGAAAAAACTAAATGGTTATTTAAAATGTTGATAGGAAATAGATTGAGAGGCTCTAAAATATGTCTTGTGGGAGTTCTAGGAGTAGAGAATTATGCAATAATAACTAAAATATTTTCAGTTGTTCAGTAGTTGGAAAAAAGGGAAAATAAGTTAAAATATGTCAATAAATATTATTAGCAACTATATGTCTACTTTTTTAAAAAATTAAAAGAATTGTATGATGTTAGGTCTAGGCAACAACTATGTAGAAATTATTGGTGGAGGAATGGGTATTTGTAGGACTCTCCAACCCATGGAGTTCTCATACTTGCATTGTGTCCTTTACACCTGCCTCAGAACGAGTCAACTCTGTAAGGACTTGTTTTTAAAGTTTCCACTTGAGGGCGCTGACTACTGTGGGAAGTGAAATACCACAGACATCCAGTTACACAAGGAGTCTTTTTCCAGAACTTGAGTTAACATGTACCATGTTCCCAGTGTGTTCCAGTGACAGCTGTCCTTATTGGTTAGTACCCCAGGCAGATGCCGTCTTTACCTGTGCTGAGTACTTTACATTAGACATTTCATTACATTGCATTAATCATCTCAAATATTGAGAAGAATATTTATCCCAATTTTATAAGTGAGCAAACAACCTGAAAAAGCTTAAGTAATACTCCCAAGTTATGCTAACTAGTGTGTGGTATAAAACTCAAACTTCAGCCTAGATTAGTGTAACCACAAAACTAATTTACATTCTTCCATGTTTTCTGCCTTTCTAAGGTATATATGTTATATATATATATATGTGTGTGTGTGTATATATATATATGAATGTATGTGTATGTAAGTATATGTGTGTATGTACAGAATATAAATGTAATTTTACAGTTAATGGGCAAATATGTGTTATATTTAGATCATATTTTAAAAATTATATTTAGATCATATTTTAAAACAGATTCCAAATTAAATATCTTGATGAAGAAAATACACAGATATAATTGTTTGCCTGTAGAGGAAGTTCTGTTTTCTTACTGAATAATGCAATAAATGTGCTAAAACAGAGACAACATGCCCAACGGTTTTATCAGATTAGCAAGTCAGAATAAAATACCAAATTACTGTCTAGAAACAAAACACATTTTTGTTGTAACCAAGAGCTGTTTTAACTAAATGGAAATCACCCTGGCCCATTTAATAAATCGGGTTTTTGCCCCCATTTCTTGTAAGATTGAGTTAGGTAAAGACTATATTACTATTTGTATTTATAAGGGATCAATTCTCTGAGCAGACTAAGCTACTAATTTATATAAAGTTACTCTTTCACAATATAAATAAAAGCAAAAGGGATAGTATGCATTATTATTTCACTTGTATGCAAATATGTAAAATTTCCTCTAGGTAGCCCAGTTGATGCCATGGTCCTAGATATGCATAGAAACACATTTCTTCCCATCTTTTGGTAGTTCATCAAGAAGCTGATTCAGCAGGTCTAAGTGGTTCAAGAGAACAAAACTGTGATAATAGAGGGTGAACCCCTCCCTTACCCCAGTCATTTCTAACAGGACCTCTTCCCTCACCAGGAAGCCAGGTTGGTTTTTGGGAGCCTATGCATTCCCTGCAGTACTGTTTTATTTCCTTTTTTCTCTATATAGAGGTTAGTGGAGTCAGATTCCATCTCTGGAACTTTTCCATGTTGTGTGCAACATAACTGTGCCTGACCTAAGGACAGCTTACCTGTGTGATACAAGCAAGAGTTTGAGAGTTTGTGTGTACTCTGCTACTCCTCTAGTTTAAATTAAAAAAAAATAGTACTGAACAGTGCTAATATTATGTGAAATTGTGCTTCCTTCACCTGATACACTTATTTATAAAATGCCTTATGTGAGCAAGTAGGGCAAAGAATACCAAATCAGTGACAATGAGAGTCACAGCAAAAATAAACTTTTCTTCAAAGTCTGGCATGTCACCTGTGCTCAGAACCAAAGGACCAACCAATTCACAACCTGTGGATGTTTCTGCATAAATATTACAATTGAACTGACTGCTCTGTTCATGCTTGCTATGAAGGGACACATTTGAGAAACCAGATCATGAAACTAACTTTGATTCAGGCACATCAAAATGTAAGTTTCTTTGAGAATACATCAGCGGAAGTGTTAATGTTAGATAACAGTATGTTATAAATTTTAATACTGACCTTTAACATTCCAAGATCTGGGATTGCCTGAGGCTTGCTACTGTCTTTGCCTCAAGTTCTAGTTGAACAAGCTTTCATTTGACCCTCCAGAGGCACTACTGATGAGATCACTTTGAGAAATGTCAGATATAGATAAAACATTTTTGCACACATTAGGCCTGACAGGCAAACCTGGTGGGCTGATGTCAAAAACATAAAACCATATTCTGGACTTTTTTGAAATGCTTTGCTTGTCCCCTCTGCGAATATAGAGCCATTTATTACCTTCCTGGCTGAGACCAGGACATACTTCAAAGGACATGTAGGGTTGATTGCATTGATCACTGCTGGGGCTCTGAGATAGAAACACTGTTTTTCAAAATCTGGAGACCAAAAGGGAAAATTATGATATTTAATTCCCATAGAGTTGTATAGTTCTATGAAAACTGCGAGCAGAAGGTGTAACAAAAGATAAATATACAAAAAATTGCTTGGAGTGTAAAGACTTTTTGGCAATGACAACCATTTTAGCTCAATGAAATATATAGCTCTCTTTTCTTAGTCTCCGTTATTAGTTTCTTTGGTATACTTACACAGTTTCTATATGCAAATATAAGAAAATTATGAAATTTTATTATGAAAATAATGAAATTTTATTCTCATCCCCATCCTCCTTTTATATGATCCAAAAAGTAACATCTCACTTCTTTCAATTAACAGTGTATACTGGAGATTTTTTGTATCAAACCCAAAGAGGCTGCTTTTCACCCTGCCACTTTAAGAGACTTTTCACCCTGCCACTTTAAAAACCAATTGCATAGTATTCCAGTCTATGATTCCCATTCAAGGCCATCTGTGTGTTGATAATTTTATGTGATTGCAAATAGTGTTTCATTGGATGACTGAATATTTGTTGTTTTGTTTGTGTACAATATAGAGGATATCCTATAGAGGATAAATTACATAAAATTGAATTTAGATTAATTTATAATTTTGAAAGATCTTGCCAAATTGCTGTCAATAGGTTAAGCTAATTTGTAGTCTTAGCAGCAGTTTATGAATATCATTAATACAGTGTGTCAAAAATATTTTGGTCTTTAATAGATTAAAAATATTTGGGTTTTTTGGATAAAAAGCATATTGATATAGTTTTAATCTTCATTTCTTTTATAATAGTTAAACATCTTTTAAAATGCTTAAAAAACGTTCATAGTTCCTTATTTCTTTTTCTGTGATCCATCTGTACATTTGGTATATTCATATTTCTATTAGTTTGCTATTCTTTTTCTTAAAAACTTAATTAGGAACTCTTTCCATATTAGGGAGGTTAGAATTTTATTTTGGGGATATATGTTTTCTTCGGTCTTTTGACTCAGGGTGTTTTTTGTTGTTGTTGTTCTGCAGAGTGTTTATTTCTAATTATGGTTTTTATATAATAAAATACATTGATCTTTTCTTCAATGGCTTCTGAGCTTTGAGTACAGTTAGAAGGGCCTTACCTACAATGCCTGCCCTTTAAATAATAAAATAATTGTACCAAATTTTATTTTAGTGGTTTTTAAATATTTTAATTATTAATAAGTAAACTATTAATGATATTAAGCTAAAATATATAAATAAAAGGTTGCTGAGAATACAAATAAATTAAAATTAATATGTAGTTATTAATAGAAAATATTAATAAACACCAAAAAATATGGTGGATCATGTTCTGGCTTTTGGATGTGTCTGCTTGGATGAAATTAGCATCACTTTTGACTCATATTTCATTGGCATAAGCAAATTATTATTGATACTATAACTTAAAAGCAGGGGGGTATGTAATACAATTCTAAATTTGACCTGGAAATATGAGAACTTTGACCTGCAAACATGAGACCTGGAATATCTGCATAGTTTGTGATTGCTACATGAAGGTGTTTGACACTTCGATTTATGATTTTCAAGGTCCCTATATAGGTTATTTAGGAGGTCTTGACTAAGGACTAAATTATGCTAGAGAAATGTGGTCCAAATACTTTTTAACATTTTTACTTGGTTTATATTTTTATATCTCTGAACAAAATATGTTTGAATATGGAGAAATTCTGAATATCTAAATTACTTGGCTAATGGGGATAATGTTAACAATGAAAATGATAACTTAGAGAAAATGTCAATTGTTATTATTTATTGAGCATTTAATATGTGCCAATAATTTTATCCTATCAATAACTTAATGAAGGAGAAATTATTGTAGTTATTACATTCTTATACTATATTATTATTATAGTCATATTAATTTTATATTGAGACAACTTTCCTGACTGTTCAGCTAGCAGAATAATGGAAGTATGATTTGCTCCCAGGAAGTAAAACTCCACCACCCATTGTGCTAGAGATGACTTTGTCACCATGATTGAAAAAGTTTCCATCATTTGCATTCAAAGTGTATTTTATTCTAAAATAAGTATTACAAAGACATAAAGAAGAAATTCTGTGGGAATTAAGGACCTTAATGTTTATTGAAGAGGCTGTCTTTTTCCACATTGTATATTCTTGCCTCCATTGTTGTAGATTGATTAGCTATATAACCATGAGTTTATTTCTTGACTCTCTATCCTGTTCCATTTATCTGTGTGTCTTTTTTTTGGTACCCAAACTACATTGCTTGATAACTATAGCTTTATTCACCCATCTCTTTATGCTTTGTCCTGTGCATCTGTAGTTGTGGTAAATCTATTTTGCTAGCATTCAGGTCTCTCTCATAGACAGCTGCTCTGTGAATAGTTCTAATTTTGATATCCTTGTCAGAGGAAGTGACCATGGGATCTTCCTACTCTGCTGTATTGGCCACACTTTCTTGAATATTTTTTCTTCTCATTACCTTTTCTCTTCTCCTGGTGTTCTCACTATATGTACCTTGATGCTCAATGTTGTTTCACATTTCTCTGTCTCCATTTATCTTTTTTTTTCTGGCTATTTAAGCTTTCATAATGCCTATTAATCTATTTTCAAGTTTTTAAATTCTTTTTGTCATTATAAGTCTGTTCTTGAGTTCCTCTAGTGAATTTTTAAAATTTTAGTTATTGTACTTTTAACTCTGTTATTTCCTTTGGGTAATTTCATTTTTTATAATTTCAATATCTATATTGATTTTCTTTATTTGATGCAACATTGTTGACATATCTTCTTTTATTTCTTTAATCATGTTTTCTTTTGATTCTATGAGTATAATTCTGTAAGCATATTTAAAATGGCTATTTTGGAATCTTTTTCTGTTAAAAACATCTCATTAGTCTCACAGGCAGTTTCTGTTGCCTGATTTCTCCCCTCCACCACAGTGCATGGGTCATATTTTCTTGTTTATTTGCATATCTCCTAATTTGTTTTTGGAATTTTATAATATATTGTAACAAGTAATAATATATTTTCTATATTTCCATATTTTATTTATAAGTATATATAATTTATATTATATACATATAAAAATCTATAGTAATTATATATTTTATAATAAATTGTAGCAAGTATAGGTTTTCTTCTCTTCACTTTAAGGGTGTTATTGTTATTTGCTTATTGTTTAGTAATTGGCGTGATTATTTTAGTGATGTCTTTTCTCTCCAGCCTCCCAATTTTAACCTTCTAGTGTTGCTGTTCAGGGAGGTACAGATTTGGATATGACTACAGTTACCCTGGGATAATGATAGAACTCTCTCCATTCTTTTTCTGACAACACCTAGCTATAAAACTTTACTGATTTCCAGTTAATTGCTTCATTTTCAAAAATAACATGGGCATACATTTCTCTACTAACTAATCAAATCAAATTATGTCTCTTTCAATGGATGAAATAGTTTCTGAGGTCAGTGTTTGATACTTGTTCTGACCCAAGCAGGATTCTTCTAAGTTGTCTTATTGCCCAGTTATCTCCTATGACTAGCTAGTTTATGGTCTAGGCTATATCTTCATTAGATACATGAATTTCCTCACTTTTGAATCTCCTTTCACCATAATCTCCATTATTTTCTTTTAAATTTATTGGGGTAACTTTGATTATAACACGATGTAAGTTTCATATATACAATATATTTTGACTTTTGTAAACACTGCAGTGTGCTCATCAGCAAAAGTTTAGTTTTCATCCATCACTACATAGTTGACCCCTTAACCCATTTCACCCTCCTTCTTCCCATATAGTGCCCACAGCTTTGATCTCTGTATCTATGTGTTTATTTTGTCTTGATTAGGTTATTTATTTATTTATATTCCATATATGAGTGATATATGTTTGGCTTTCTTTATCTGACTTATTTCATTTAGATACCCCCAAAGTTCACCAATGTTGTTGCAAGTGGCAAGACTTTATTTGTTTTTATGACTGAGTAGTATTACGTTGGGCTTTCCTGTTGGCTCAATGGTAAAGAATCCACTTGCCAATGCAGGAGATGTGGATTCAACCCTTGGGTTGAGAAGATCCCCTGCAGAAAGAATACCCACTCCAGTATTCTTGCCTGGAAAATCCCATGGACAGAGGAGCCTGGCAGGCTATAGTCCATGGGGTTGCAAAGAGTTGGATACAGCTGAGCGACTAAACGACACCAACAACAGTATTATAATACATTAAGTATATTTATATATCATATCTTTATTCATCTGTTGTGGATTCTTAGGTTTTTTTCATGTCTTGGCCATTGTAAATAATGCTGCAATGAATATGAGTGTGTATATCTTTTCAAATTAATGTCTTTTTATAATCTTTGGATAAATTCCAAGTGGAATGGATAGATCATATGGTAATTCTATTTTTAATTTTTGAGGGATCTTTATACTGTTTTCCATAGTGGCTATACCAATTTACACTACCACCAACTGTGTATGAGATTTCTCTTTATCCTACATCTTCTCCAACATTTGTTATTTCTTGCTTTTCTGGTAATAGCCATTCTAAAGTATGTGAGATAATATTCCATTGTGGTTTTGGTTTGTATTTCCCTAATAATTAGTGATCTTGAGCATCTTTTCATGTGCCTGTTTGCCAACTCTATGTCATTTGGAAAAATATCTATTTAGTTTCTCAGCTCATTAAAAAACATCAGGGTGTTTGCTTTTTTTTTTTTTTTAATTTTTTCAGTGGGTTTTGTCATACATTGACATGAATCAGCAATAGATTTACATGTATTCCCCATCCCGATCCCCCCTCCCACCTCCCTCTCCACCCGATTCCTCTGGGTCTTCCCAGTGCACCAGGCCCGAGCACTTGTCTCATGCATGCTTTTTTGTTGAGTTGTATGAGTTCTTTATATATTTTGGATATTACCTTTTATTGGATATATAATTTGCAAATATATTCTCGCATTCCAACCTCTGCTATTCTTGAGAGCATCCTTTGGTTTAAAGCTCTCCATGCTCAGTTGCAAATGAAGCCAGTTCCTATAGGAGAGATTAGGAGCCATCTGTTTTACAGTCTGTTCTTCCCACGGGCAAAATCTCTGAGTCAGAGCTCTGGAGCTCGCAGTGGGGACAGTGACAAGCGTTCCTCTAAGTGACTCCTCTGCTCTTTGAGTTGAGTGCTTAGTGGAGGGAGTGAAGATAGCATAGAGATGAAAATAGAGAATATAGAAAGCAAGTGGTAAACCCTGTGATACTGGATTAGAATTATAAAATATCAGGATAAACATCATAAGCACACACATACACATCCCTACATAAACTGGTTCATTTGTTGGGTTTTCTAGTGTTTTTTTGTTTCAGGAACTTTGGTGAGGCAGACTATCTCCCATGTAACTGTAATAGTTGTGCTAAAAGTATGTGGCTGACTTACTTGATGTATTTTTCACTAAACCAGAGATGAATCCTCATTCCCTCCGTAAATAAACTGATGTTTCTTTGCCATAAGGCTCTTTTGTATACATATTCTGTTATTTGTATAGAAAACTGGATAAAAACATGAAATTAACGTTTTTTAGAGAGAGTAAAAATCTTTTTCAAAGATTAAATGAGTATAATTTAAAAGTTAAATATATTTAATCTTGGAGATGTTGTAAGATTTTCATAGATATGAAATTCACTTTTTGTGTAGGATTGATGATATGCATGAATCTCAGTTTGACATATGTTTTCCACTACACATTAATGAACCAATCACACTATATGTGGCAGGAAGCAGTAAAAAATAGAAAGTAGATGACATTAAAATGAATTTTTTATCTATGGTGGGTATAGATTTGCATTATTGAACTTGTGTGAGAAATGAAAGTTACTACTTCCTTCCTTTTGAGATGTTTTCAAATTCCTGAGAAGGAAGGAGGAAGAAAGAGAGATACATAGAAAAAGAGAGAATCAAACCAAGCAAAAATTTTTTGTATACGTTTTTGAGGTAATAAAAGGAACTTAATTGAATTACCTTGATTTTTTAATAATACAGTTCATGTAAAACAGGTGTTTCAAAAATTATATATGATGCATAATGAATATTATTCATATTCTTCAATTTTAAATAACAAATAATCCACATAATATGCTAATAATATGAAAAATATGTGTATTAAAATTGCCCTTTGGGAGTTTATTAGTGCTCAAATATCTCTACATCAAAAGAAAAATAATGAGTAACAATAATTGCTTTTAATGTTTACCGTGTTCACTGCTTGGAGGAATTAACATACTTTTAAATCATATCCCATAAATATTTTGGACTTAGATTTGGAGTAGCAAATTTCTGTCCAAAGGAAGACTCCAGAGGCCTATGAAGTATAAAAGAAAGAAAAACAAGGTTGTTCAGTAGAAGTATTTCCATCATTAAACCTTTAAAAATGTCAGTCAAAATCTAGTTATTATTTCTGAAGCTGGAAAGATACAGTGTGGCAAATTCCCAGTAGTACATATTCTAAACTTTGCCATTCAGGTGGAACTGTTTGAACACCACATTTTGTGCTTCACTTCCCTTCCTTTTCCTGAGTTCATTTCTTTTTATTTGGTAGTTCTTAGACTGATATTCCCTGCTTTGAATAATTCATCATCTAAATAAAAGTAACATTAAAGCATCCCAGACTTAATATGCTTCATTCCAGTGTGGGCTCCCACAGGTTGATCTGAAGGAGACTCAAGAATTAATCACCCAGCATAAGAGCCTCGAGCTTTTCATACGCTTAACGCTAAAGTCACTTTCAGAAAAAAATTCTCTTTCCCTTTTGTTTTTGTGTTTAGTTTTCTAAACACTGTCATTCTGTTTCCACTTCAGCTCCAGATCCCCAGGGTGTCTTGGCACCAAACACATGTAAAACAAATAAACACCTTCTTGCACACTCTAACAAGTGCAGCAATTAGTCTCCAAGCACAGCTTGCTCTCCACCACGGCAACTCATTTGGTGCTGGTTGTTATTGTAGGAGAGCAACTTGGAATCTGCAACATTTGTTTGATTCTTCAGTTTTCACCTCTGTTGGTATGGTGGCTTCTGTACATCCTTTGCATATAGTGAGTTCTGAGCCCCTATGAAATGAGCCGCCACCCAGCATACTGCGCTTAACTTCAGTATATCACCTTGTAACATTCTCATGGAACTTTCAGCAGTGGGTAATCTTCACTCCATATGGGCTGTATAACTACTTGCTGTGGTGTGAATTACAGATGATTTCAGTCTGGACATTTTTTCTTTCCCTTTTGTTATATAGTAATATAAAGTCAAAATAGTATTAATAATCCTTGGTATACATTTATAAACAGCTTGCACTGCAAGATGAAGATGTTATTTGTAAATACCCAAGATGTTATATTTAGAAGTTTAGTCAGAAAACACTTTAAAAAATGTATTTATTTATTTTTATTTGTTTTAGAGGATATTTTCTCTGAATTGATGTGGAAATTGGAAAGTTGTACATAGAGACCCTATCTATGGCTTTATTTGCTACACTATCCTACTTTTCCAAATAATTTTATTTCAGAAATGATGTTTTTTTGTGTGTGTGTGTGAGGAAGGGACTAAATCATGTTAAAATATGTCTTTTATCTTGAAACACAGTGGAGTAAGTTATGAGGCAAAATGTCTGTTTTCATCAGCAATGTACCTTACTTTCTTATGTAAATTACTATTATTTGGAAGCTGAATCAAATGTTTCCAGGTACAAGGAAAATTTTTATTGAAATTTGTTTCAGGGTACTAACTTCTGCTTTTTTGGGACATTGTTAGTCAATTTCCCTAGACCTTTTCAGTAATGCTGCTGCTGTTGCTAAGTCACGTCAGTCGTGTCCGACTCTGTGCAACCCCATAGACAGCAGCCCACCAGGCTCCCGTCCCTGGGATTCTCCAGGCAAGAATCCTGGAGTGGGTTGCCATTTCCTTCTCCAGTGCATGAAAGTGAAGAATGAAAGTAAAGTCTCTCAGTCGTGTCCGACTCTTAGCGACCCCCTGGACTAGGTACATGTAAATGAATAAAGGTGATAAATGCTCACTCAGTTCTAGTCCCAGCTCTGGCTCAGGGTGTGACTGGGTAAGCTGAGTAATCTCTTTGAAATCCAGTGCTTCATCAGTTACACAAAATGGTTAAGTTAAGTGGTCTTCTAAAGCTGTTTATAATTCTAAAATCCACGATGTTTAATCATATTGAATAATTCTTACACCTGGAGGATTTGATTCTAAGTGATACCATAAAGAACATAAGGAATTCTGCTTGTTTTTTCTGTGTAAATTAGGAAGAATTTTAACTATTCACACTCTTAACAAATATCTATTACAACCCCACTATGTCCTAGGCATTGTGCTAGAAGCTAAACAGAGTGAGTGCAATGAGCAAGATACTGTCCCACCCTCAGAGAGATTATGATCTAGTGTATAAGCTAGACAAACAAATAACCAGAAAAATGACAGTACATTGTGGTAAATGGCAAGAAAAGAGTAAAGCCTTCAGACAGAAGAGTGGGGACAAAAGGGAGATACTTTAAATAAAATAATCATGGGTGGCTTTGCTAATTTTGGTTTCTTTAGAAATTTTGGTTACTACAAAAACCACATCGACTATTATTGTTTGTATAGTACCATTCTTTTGAAAGAAGTGGTGTAGAAGGAATATGAGGTATGATTTCAGAAAAGGTGAATGGAAACATGCCTTTATCTTGTGCTTTTCATGTGTCCTGGATAAATCTTTTAGCCTCTCTGGACTTGTTTCCTGATCTGTTATGGTGCCTATTGGGACACCTAGTCACCAAACTGCTGGGAGATACAGTAGTTGCAAAAGCAGAAAATTCCTTCTGCCAACTCTTGATGAATGATTAGCTTCTTTTCTTCTTCTTCTTCTTCTTTTTTTTTTAAAGCATCTTAGTGAGAGCAAGATTTAAAAAGCAGTGGACAGTACTTTTTCCTCCTTTTCAAGTTTGAACAAGAAGCAACAAAAGTCATCAGCTAGAAATGCACAGTGAAAGGCCTAACTGAAATGCAGAAAAGCAGGCTGGTGGGTGAAGACAAGTTTGCTGTGGCCAAGAGATAACCACAATTTTCTTCCTCCTTTAGTCCCATTTCTACCACCATATCTGCATAGAGCTCCTTTTCTGACAGAGGGAGGGAGGGAGGGAAATTTTGCTATTTTATTCTGTGAGTTGTGAATAAGGCTTCCTTACAATTTCTTTTTTGGAATAAGCTAAATTTTAAGTAGGATGTACTGCTGGGGAGTCTTTTTGTATTACCATTGCAGGGCCTGTAAATACCACTAGTGAACTAGTCATAGGATGAAAAGCCCTCCAAACTGGAATTATAACCCAATTTTAGAAACAGCTAGTTAGAGTATTTATTTCCCAGTGTGAGAATTTATCATGGATGCCATCTCTTATGTTTCTAATGTCACAAACTTCATCTGTTTTCTCAGTTCCTAACCCAGTAAGAGAAGCTTCTTCTTTATTATTCATTACCATATAAAGGAGAAACCCATCTTGTCTACTTCCTTTAAGACATTACTATCAAAATGCCCAGCCAAGTGTGTAGTGCTGATGGGACTGCATTTGATAACAGCATCAGCAGACCCTTATTGGTTCTGCATGTAGCAAAAGCTAAAGAGTCTCTGGACAAGCCTTATTCAGTTTAGCTTGTGGTAACTTTAGGATGCCTGCATCTTTAAATATATAAGCTAGGCTTAGGCTTTCAAAGATGCTGATTAAGAATTCCAGCTGTATTTACTTTGGGAAGAACAGAGTGATTTTTGTTACCATGTGATATAAAGTCATATCTCCAAACTTGTGTGAATGTATAATAGAGGAAGTTGTTCCCAAAGCTTTCTTTCCATACTGGTGGGTTAAGCATTTGTTTTCTAAATATACACTAGAGTTTCAGAATTCTCTGCTGTCAGGCAATGTTCTTTGGCTTGAGGGAGTTAGGTGGGTACCTGTCAAGTGCTATGCAGAAAAGACTGCATAATAAACATCTGATTTTAAAGATAATAGGAAATTTGAAAGCCTCCATCCAACAGTTTAGAGACAGAAGAGCACATTTTTGTAGACTGCTGGTGTTTTTCTGATTGTCTTAGGCAAATATTCATTATGGCAATCACTGTCTACACATTTGTACTCAGTTGTACCGTTAGTGATATCTTTTCCCATTCATCTGTTCTCCTTATTCCCAATACAATAATGCTCTTTTGGCATTAAGAGGTTAAAGAGTGATTCTAGCAAATGCTTTGAGATATGCAAAAATATGATTTACATTTTCTAAGACATCTTTGGAAGGTTTTAACATTTTGCTGATTTCCTCAAAACTTATCTCTTACACACAGATACAAAATTCTAGCTTCATGTTTTATTGTAAAATATCTTTAAAAGACTGATGAGAAGGAAAATGTTGTAAATGACATAAAAGGCATTATGCTAAATTTTTTACATTACTTCTTAATTTCAAATATTTCTGTATCCAAGAATTTATTACATTTCCAAGATTTGATCACCTTTCTTTTTGGTGACAAAATACTTCCCTTTCTAGAGAAAGGCTAGAATTTTATCATTTCTTAGGATGTAGATGGGAGAAAAGGGGGCTAAAGAGACATTTGAAATAAAATAAGAATCAGAGTTTTCAACAATACAGTATATTAATGCATATATATGGAATTTAGAAAGATAGTAATGATGACCCTATCTGTGAGACAGCAAAAGAGACACAGATATAAAGAACAGACTTTTGGACTCTGTGGGAGAAGGTGAGGGTGTAATGATTTGAGAGAATAGCGTTGAAACATGTATATTACCATATGTGAAATAGATCACCAGTTCAAGTCTGATGCATTAAATAGGGCACTCAAAACCAGTGTGTGGTTGGGGATGACTGTGAGGGATGAGATGGGGAGGGAGGTGGGAGGGGGTTCAGGATGGGGGACACATATACACCCATGGCTGATTCATGTCAATGAATGGCAAAAACCACTAAAACATTGTAAAGTTATTAGCCTCCAATTAAAATAAAAAAAATTTACTGTAGAAATTCTAAAAACAAAAAGAATCAGAGTTTTCTAAATTTTAAGAAATTTTGATAAAATTGAATATATACATACTGATATACATACATACATACATATGTATGTATGTATGAAGTAAAAGTGTTAGTTGCTCAGTCATGTCCTACTCTTTAGGACCCTATGGACTCTAGCCCACCAGGCTCCTCTGTCCATGGGATTCTCCTGGCAAGAATACTGGAGTGGGTTACCATTCCCTCCTCCAGGGGATCTTCCTGACCCAGGGATCAAACTGGTGTTTCTGATGTCTTCTGCTTTGGCTGGTGAGTTCTTTACCACTAGAGCCACCTGGGAATCCCTTCCTGCATTGTAGGCAGATTCTTTACCGTCTGAGCCACCAGTGACGCCCATATATGTTTGTGTATATATGCACACACACACACACATACATACTGATGTATTTTCTAGCCCTATGTTAAGAACTAGGAGAGAATGTTATCTTGAGATTTGTCTCTTAAATTGATTCTCTCTGGGGCTTTGAAAGCACAGATATGCACCCGAATTCAATTCTTTAATGTTCAGAAAATCTTCATCTGCACACTATTGGGATTCAACCTTAGTGGTAATTAGAACTGTTTTATTTCTCTTTTAACTGGTCTTAAAGTAGTCCCAGAAATCAAAATACATAAATTCTATCTCGTCTATTTGGGAGAGGGAATATGTATAGATAACTCAAGTGAATTTTTCTGTAAAACCTATTCTATTTAACATCTTGGTACTTGCACATTTTATGAAGAAAACGTAATAAAAGCCAAAAATTAAACCAATGTTCCAAAAGGATTCATTTCTAAAATCATTTATTATATAACACTTTAATCTGCATATATAAGACAAACACTTTCTCTTCTCTCAAAGATTTTTTTGAGCACCTGGTACATGTAGTGGGCTATGCTAAGAAGTTCTACCATACATGTCCAAATGTTCAGTTCAGTTCAGTTCAGTTCTCAGTCGACCCCATGAATAGCAGCACGCCAGGCCTCCCTGTCCATCACCAACTCCCAGAGTCTACCCAAACCCAAGTCCATCGAGTCAGTAAATGTTAATACTTCTAATTGACCTTATTTGGCCTCAAGTCATATATATTAACTCAAACTCAAGTATCAAACGGGATATACCCAAATTTCTGAAGGCTATTCTTTGGAATTTAAAAAAAAAACAAGATATGAAAAATCATTTATATAAAGGGTATTGATTTTGTTGCTAAATGGATGGTCTTGTGAAAGTTGATCATTCTACTGTAATTGGTCATGATAAGGCTACTTACTAAGTGAAATAAATTATGGCCACTTAGAAAAGCATCCTTATTTTCATAATTAAAACTATTCAGAACATCATTGGTATAAAGAGGAGCACAGTTTTAGAATTCAGTATGTACTCTAAGGAGAAAAGCTCAAGTATTCTGTTTGACCAGAAATCTAAGTACATTGCACAAGCAATAAGATACTTAGATGAAAATAGTTCTGACATACTCTGATCTTTAGAGGACTGAATGAGTATATATCTTAAAACCCTTTTATGACACAGAAAATTATTATTTGCCTAGCTAAAGCAGTTATGTGACAGAGAGGGGTTTGGTGGAAATTTGTACCTCACAGGGACATTCTCTTGACCCTCACAATATCTTGTAAATTCAGCATATTTATGGAAAATAAAGTTTATGGGAATGTACTATTCTATGAAACTTGTTATACATGCACACACACATGTTGATATTATGTATGCTGTGAATTAACTGTATGTTAAATATAAGGTCAGGGCTAAAATTGCTGTCTATGCTAAGCAATACCAAAACGGAGAACAAGAATGCTGCTTAGATTGGGTGAGAAGCTCTCATGGACGAAATGGTTGAACCTCCACCTTGGCTAGGAAGACTTCTCTAGGAAGACTTATCAGGAGTGTTAAAGGTTAATCTTTAAGAATGAGGAGGACTTTTGAGGGCACACAGTTAATTCTGCATATGGATGATCAAGGATACATATGAGATAATATTTTAGCACTTTATGTGACATATAAACGTCCTTTAAGGTTGCAGTGGGAATTGTTTTTGGTATATAAAATATCTGCTGAGATTTCACCAGCCCAAATTTAGACATAGAAAATTGAAAATCTTTTAGGCAGAAACAGATGTGTATATCTTATTTGTATCTATTCCCTGAATAACCACCTCAGTCAACTCTTTTTGTTTAAATAAAAGCAGAAATGAATACTACTACAATTTGTTGAATACCTACTATTGTCCAGGTAGCTTGCTGTGACTTTTTCAGAGGACTGTATGATTATCAGAGGACTGTATGATTTTCCCTGATCTCCAAATGAAGGAATAAAATTTGTTCCTGTATCAGAGACGTAGATTTAACCAAGGTTGCAGAAGACAGTACAGAAATACCATCAATAAATTTTGAAACCTGAACCCTTGTACTCAAAGTTATGAAGTTATTCTAAGCATTTGTTCTCAGATTCATAAATGGGGAATACAGATATTACAAGAGAAATGTCTTGATAAATCTCTATCTAAATCATCCTTGACACCCTACTAGCGTTTCTTTGGCTTCTGTAAACTGTACTTTTCTTGTCTTCCTCTTATCTGCCTGTGATTTGCTTACCTTAGATTTTGACTGCTCTTATTTTCAATATCTCTACCAACCCAGTATATCTTCCCAAGATTATTTAATCTTTATGCAAAGTAACAGAAACTATATTATGTCTTTAATTATCATTGTATGCATATAATTACATTTTTTGTAGGTATTGGTCATCGCTTGTGCTGTTGCTCTTTATTTTACAACCATCTTCATATTAAGTCAGCAATATTCAAGAAGCTTTATACAATAAGTTTCCAACTGAAAAACCCCCAGTAGAAGTGCTTTCATTTTTAGTTTCTCTACTCTTTTCTCTGGTACATGAAATTTCTTCTCATGGTCCAAGTGAGACTATTCCAAACCAATTTTTGTATATTTTCTTTTATTCACCTTCTTTATCAAATCTTTTTCTAACTTCAATTATATTTTTCCTATTAATTACATCTTTTTTTGAGGGGGTGGGCTGTGTAGCATGGCATGCAGGATCTTAATTCCATGACCAGGGATCAAACCCGTGCCCCCTGCAGTGGAAGCACAAAATCTTAACCACTGGATGGCCAGGGAAGTCCCAATTATATCTTTGCATTTAATCATTTAATTTTGTTTCCAGCTCCATAATTTACGGCTTCAAAATCCATTTCCAAATTATTTTTCGATAAGTACTTTGATGTCTTTCTTTATTCTATTTCTTACATTCAAAATGTCCTCCTTTTTTCTCTAAGAATAGCTATCTATCTGTCTATCTATCTATATTCATCTTCTAAAACTCAGTTTAATCCTATGAATTCTTCTCTGATGATGCCCATATACCTAAACCTCTGCTTTCTGCAACTAAATCCTGAATCTTAGATATGAGATCGTTCAGTTTAATCCTTTATTAAATTTTTTCACATTTTCTTCTCAGATAAATTGTAAACTCCATGATATCATGAATTGTTTTTCTTTTGTATCACTTTGATGAGTAGAAAAGCATTAGAACATTGTGGACGCTTAATAAATACTTATGGATTGACCGAAGGACATCTTCAAGAGGATAGAGAAAGGATAAGAAGTGCAACCAGATCTCAAAATATTAGTTCCCACGCTGATTCAATATGTATAGATTTAAGAACAAGGTAAATATCAATGTTTTATATCTACTACTTACAAGACCAAGTTAGTTAAATCCTTTAAGCCTCAATTTTCTTCTTTGTGAAATACAGATAATATCTACCTTTTGCTGTTGTGAATATTTAATGAGATAATAATATAAACTTACTAACATTTGTGCACTGCTAATACTGTAAATAAATATTTTACATGAGTATTTTCATATGGTCCTTTATGAAAACACTCTGAAGAACACTGAAGAAGTAAGGGCTATTATTATCTTCATTCTGGAAACAAAGAAACCAAGATTTGGAGGTTAAGTAATTTGCCTAAGATTATATAACTCACAAACAGTGGAATAAGAATTTAGACCCAACATCAACTTCAGAATTTATGCTCTTAATCAGTGAACTTTAGAGTATGTGAGCATTTAACAAAATGCTCATCTCATATTAAGTATTCAGTAAGTGACAGCAGTTTCGTTAACATAAAGAATGTCTTTGCATAACATTTGTAGGCCTGGTAAAAAAAAATTAGTATATTCTAGTGCCTATTTCTGTTGTTATCATATGCATTCATAAACTATGTACTGCTATTTTAGCAATATTTTCCTGCTTATGTAGGAAACAGAACAATTAGGAAATTTCTCATTCTCAGCTATATGATCAAACAAACATAGCCTTCTCTAACAACTTCATACCGTTAAGAATAAGTATTTGAGAGCACTTCCATGGTGGTCCAGTGTTTGGGACGCCTTGCTTCCACTGCAGGATGTGTGGATTCGATCCTTGGTTGGGGAACTAAGATCCTTCATGCCATGCCCTCTGCACTGTCAGATAAAATAAAATAAAAAAGAAAGAACCACTGTAGGGACATCAGTTTTGTGTTCAAGTATTTTAATGATGATAGCTTTAGCATCTGTCTTCATCATTTCCTTCAATTGTTCCAATTGAAAGCCTTTTTCTTTTATTTTTATTTTTTTCCTGAAAATAACCTGTAACCATCTCAGAGGAAGGTTTATGTTTATAAAAGTTGTTTTAGTTGCTGTCCTACCCTTACTCTTTCGTGGGTAAATGAAAGAACAGATTAGGATCAAGAAAATGAGATAGCAAAGTGCAAACATTGGATAAAATTGCCATATTTACTGGATTTGTTGTATAATTCTCCAATGTTTCAATAACAAAATTATTAATAATTCATTAGAACTTTCTCTTCATGAGTAATTAGTCAAGCAGTACTGAAAGAAGTTTCTAAGGGGATGTTCACAGACCAAGAAATCAGGGGTATAAATTATGATTATGATTATTTTATTTTAGAAAGTGACAGCATTTTCTTCTTATTTCTGCCACTCAGAGGCCAACAATGGCATCACTGATGATTTACCTTAGCTGTGCTCATCTGTTTACACTTTCACATTAAATAAAAATGTGCAGTTACTATGGCAACTGGAAGTCTATAGGGTCTGTTTCAAAACCTGTACTTGGCAGTTTATGTGCATAAATCCTCAACACACTGATATGAGGCTCTAGCTCTGTGTTTTATTAATTTTATTTTCTTTGTATCTCAGATGGTGTTTTATAAACTATAATGTCAAGCAGAAATTGGCTAAGGAAACAATGTCTCTTGGGAGTCTAACCTTGGAGCCGTAGAGAAGTCTGGATTATTAGTGTGAAAATGAAGCACAAAGCTTGACATTCCAGATACCTTACATAAGCATTAACACTAATTTTTCAACAAACTGGAGCAAAGCATGGGATCTTTTGCAATTCAGGTTCTTAAGCAGTTCAGTGACTCCTCTCTTACTGATTTCTAAAGGAAAATTAGGAACAGTGGGGTATATTTTTCTCCTTAATACTGACATATAAAATATAATACATATAAAATATAATATAATACTGACATATAAAACTTTATGCTAGTTCTATGAAATGATAAACTGTCTAGTGCAGGTTAGGTGTATTATTGCCGTCCGGAAGAAGTCATTACAGAAAGAGCTCAAATGAACACTTTTGATCAGAAAAACATTGATATATTGCACTTGCTTAATTGACTCCTTTATATTGCAAAGTGTCTTATGATTTTTCGGTGCTTTCTCCAACAAATATTTGAACCATGTTGAGAACACATGGTCAGTGTGGTGTATTTGAGCATGCAAGTCTCTAGAGTGAGATATAACCCGCGTTTGAAACCTGATTCTTTTACTTGCTAAGTATATCAACTTTACCTTGTTGAACTTCTGTTACATTGAAAAATCCAAGTATGAATATTTATTTGCTGAGTGTCTTTTATATTTGCTGTATAGATTAAATGTTTTTTAACTATGGTAAAAAACATAAAATTATACATTTCATAATTTAAAATTGTACATTTTATAAACATAAAATTTATACATAAAGCTCAGTGGCATTAAATACATTCACACTGTTCTGCAACCATCATCACCATCTATCTTCAGAACTCTTTTCATGCAAAACTGAAGCTGACACATTAAACAACTTATTGCCTCTGACAACTACCATTTTGTTTATATCTCTATGAATTTAACTGTTTTAGGTTAAAACACCTCATATAAGTGATGGAGAAGGCAATGGCAACCCACTCCAGTATTCTTGCCTGGGAAATCCCATGGACCTGGCAGGTTACAGGAACCTGGTGGGTTACAGTCCATGGGGTTGCAAAGAGTCAACATGACTGAGTGACTAAGCATTCATACATGTAAGTGAAATCATATAGTATTTGTCCGTTTGTGCCTGGCTTATTTCATTTAGCATAATGTCTTGAGTCATCCATGTTGTAACATGCACCATATTTGCCTTCCTTTAAAACCTGAATATTATTCCATTGTGTGTGTACATATACACACATTTTGTTTATTCATTCATCTATCAGTGAGTACTTGGGTTGCTTTCACCTTTTGACTTTTGTGACTAATGCTGCTGTGAGTATGGGTGTAGATATAGCTCTTCAACTCTCTAATTTCAATTCTTTTGGGTATATACCCAGAAGTGAAATAGATGGCTCATATGGTAGTTCTATTTTTATTTTTTGAGGAACTGTTATACTATTTTCCACAGTGGTTGTACCACTTTACATTCCCATTAGCAGTGCATTAGAATTCCTGTCCTCCACATCCTCATAAACATTTGTCATTTTCGTTTTTGTTTTTGGTTTTTCTAATGACCATTCTAATGATATTAAGTAGCATCTCATTGTTTTGATTTGCATTTCCTTAATGATTAGTGGTGTTGAGCATTATTTCATGTGCCATTATATCATGGCAATCTGTGTATCTTTGGAGAGATGTCTATCAGATATCTATGGAGAGTGTTATAGGCTGAATTTTTTCCTCTACAAAACTCACATGCTGAAGCAGTAACAACCAGTACTCAGAGTGTGGCCATATATGGTGATAAGCTCTGGTAATTAAGTTATTAAGTTAGAGTGGACCAATTCAATATATTGTCTAAATTAGGCAACATTAATATGTTCACTGGAAAAATATGCCAAAATCTATATCATTGAAAGCATGCTATTTTTGCCTACTGATAATTAAAAGTACAAAAGCTTATAAATGTACAAAAGTACAAAAGCTTATTTAGTAGTTTGTATGAATATTTTCTTTTGGGGATACATGTGATTAAATGGTCAAAGAAATTGAAGTTAAATGCTATTTTGCAAAACAAAAATAAAAATAAGACAAAATGAAATAAGGAGACCAAAATAAATAATAGATAAGCTAAGTTTCCAGCTGTATCTCTAAACCACTAGCTTTGCCTTATGTGAGTAAAGTGAGCATATTTATTTTGAAGTTGTTAGTAAAATATCACTTTAAAAGAGTCCTTTTTTATTTGTGTCTACTTGTAAACTATAGAGATTACTATAAAAATTGGATTGGAGGAATGGCATAATTTCAAATGTCATTTGAAATTAGAAATTTAGTAAGGAAAATTTTGAGAAAAGATTGAGAAATAGATATGTAATATGAATTATCTTTCAATAAAACTGAAAAGTAAAAAAAAAAAAAGGTATACCTACTGGTATCATAGACAATGGAAAATGGAAGAAAAAGTAATGAAATTGATACAGCTCTAAATTCCAGCTCTAAATGGAAGCATGTGTTAACCAAAGAACTTATATATGAATGTTCACCACAGTAATATTTGTAATACTCAATAATTGGAAAGTACTGAAATATCTGTTAGTAGCATGAGCTATGTCCAACAGCTGAGTACCAAAGAATTGATGCTTTTGAGCTGTGGTGTTGGAGAAGACTCTTGAGAGTCCCTTGCACTGCAAAGAGATCAAACTATGTTCAGTCTAAAGGAGGTCAGTCCTGGATATTCATCAGAAGGACTGATGCTGAAGCTGAAGCTCCGATACTTTGGCTACCTGATGTGAAGAACTGACTCATTGGAAAATACCCTGATGCTGGGAAAGATTGACGGCAGGAGGAGAAGGGGACGACAGAGGATGAGATGGTTGGATGGCATCACCGATTCGATGGACATGAGTTTGAGCAAGCTTCGGGAGTTGGTGATGGACAGGGAAGCCTGGTGTGCTGCAGTCCATGGGGTCGCAAAGAGTCAGACATGACTGAGTGGCTGAACTGAAATATCCATTAGAAACAGAATGTATAAACAAATTGTGATATATTCATATAAATTGAAATACAAATACAAATAAAACAAATACAGTAGAAATAGAACAAATTTTTTTGTTCTATTTAGTATCAGTTGGGACAGATCAGCTGGGTACTGGAGGATTCAAGGTGGCTCATTCATAAGGTGCTTATTTCAGCAAATAGCATCGTTATGTTGTTGTTTAGTCACTAAATTGTGTCTGATTCTTTTTGTGACCCCATGTACTGTAGCCTGCCAGGCTCCTCTGACTGTGAGATTTCCCAGGCAAGAATACTAGAGTGGGTTGCCATTTCCTTCTTTAGGGGATCTTCTTGACCCAGGGATCAAACCCATGTCTCCTGCATTGGAAGGCAGATTCTTTACCACTGAGTCACCAGGGAAGCCCATATTCTACTACATTTTTATATACATGTGCTAAAACACTGATGGTAATAGTGATTGAGAGATTACTTTGTGATGGATGCTATACATAAATCATCTCATTGAATCTTTTCTTTTGCTTCAGTTAACCTTATTTTTCATTGAAGTATAGTTTATTTATAATATTATATTAATTTCAAGTGTATGGCATAGTGATTCAGTATTTTTACATTTTATACTCCACTAAAAGTTATTACAAGATAAAGGTTGTAATTTCCCGTGCTGTGCAATGTATCCTTGTTGCCATCTATTTTATTCTCGGTAGTTTGCGTCTCAATCTTGTCCTCTTTGCAGCAATGTGGATAAACCTAGAGAGTATTATGCTTACTGAAATAAGTTAGATAGAGAAAGACAGATACTGTATGATATCACTTTTATGTGGAATAATTGAATCTTGAGATGTAAAACAGGAGCTATTTTTGTTTTCATTTTTGCAGGTTAGAGAGGTAAATAATTTTTCCATGATTATATAACTACCTAGGGTAGAGTTGGGATTTGAAAGCAGACTCTTTGATACCAGAGAATGTTTTCTTAACTTCTATGGTAACTTGTTTCCCGTTTGTGTGTACCAAAGTCTTGACCCAAAGCCAGGCACAGATTAGACTATACTTATTTTAGGACAATTTTATATCTTATAAAAACAGATACTTTCTGTTTCTCTCTTGGGCACGAAATGGTTTCAGTTGACAGTGCACTTTAACTCACTTTACTTCATAATCAAATTAAAAGGTATGGAACAAGGAAGATAATTTGAAATGCTAAGAAGTTTGCAGCTGGAATGAGCAAGGAGAAGGGCATTTTAGGGCTTAGAGAAGTAAGAACATATTTTTTCATCTTTCTTTCCTAAATTTAATAGGACACCAGAAGTATTTCTTAACTATATACTTTTTGTCAATAGCGATTTCTTTGGTGGCTCAATGGTAAAGAATTCACCTGTCAATGCAGGAGACATGGGTTCAATGCCTGGGTTGAGAAGATCCCCTGGAGAAGGAAATGGCAACCCACTCCAGTATTCTTGCCTGAAGAATCCCATGGACAGAGGAGCCTGGTGGGCTACAGTCCATGGGGTTGCAAAGTAGTCAGACACAACTTAGCAACTATACAACAACAAAATGTGTGGCTAATCAATATCCTGCATGCTGTGAAGGATGTAAAGGTCCAAAGTTAATGCTTTAAGCAGATATGATGTTTAGACAAAAACTATCAGTTTGCAGTTTAAGATAGTGTAAATCAAATGATTGTCTGGGTTATTAGTATTCTGACTTTGCCAATCACTAGTTATGTGATGCTGCATGTTTCTTAATTTCTCTAAGATTCAGTTTCCTAGAGTGTAAGATGGGAATATTAACAGCATGTAACTTATATGGCTGATATAAGAATAAAATAAAATTATGTAGATAAAGCTTTTAACTTGGGTCCTTGTAAACAACGTGTTCAATAAAATTTAAATATTATTATTATCTTAACATATTCAAATTCTTCAGTGCCTGTTTTCTGGGAATTGAATATGATATAAAGTTTCATAGAAGACGTGGTGCTTAAAAGATTTGTTGACATTGGAAGGAGATATTTTAGGGTGAGAGAATGAAGAGGTGAAAAGTACAGAAGTAGGAATTAGAATGATACGGAGTGATAGCTTTGGATTCCCAGGAGTGTTATTAAAAGTGGTTCCTTCAGGTCATTTTTGTCTTCATGAGGGAGCCTAGACTAACAGCAATGTAATCTTTTGTGTGCTTTTTTATTTATATGGGGATAAATTAATTTAATGACTGGAGAGACTTAATTGTTTTTTTTTTTTTTTTAATTTTTTTATTAGTTGGAGGCTAATTACTTCACAACATTTCAGTGGGTTTTGTCATACATTGATATGAATCAGCCATAGATTTACACTTATTCCCCATCCCGATCCCCCCTCCCACCTCCCTCTCCACCCGATTCCTCTGGGTCTTCCCAGTGCACCAGGCCCGAGCACTTGTCTCATGCATCCCACCTGGGCTGGTGATCTGTTTCACCATAGATAGTATACATGCTGTTCTTTGCATTCCTATATACTAACAATGAAAAACAGAAAGAGAAATTAAGGAAACAATACCATTCACCATTGCAACAAAAAGAATAAAATACTTAGGAGTATATCTACCTAAAGAAACAAAAGACCTATACATAGAAAACTATGAGACTTAATTGTAATATTTATTGTCTCACTGTGGGTCAGGATTTACTGAGGCATTATTGTATTTTATTGTATGTTGTTAATGTTTATTTCAGTGTATCAGTTCAGTTCAGTTCAGTCACTCAGTCATCTCTGACCCCATGAACCACAGCACACCAGGCCTCCCTGTCCATCACCAACTCCCGGAGTCCACACAAACCCATGTCCATTGAGTTGGTGATGCCATAAAACCATCTCATCCTCTGTCGTCCCCTTCCCCTTCTGCCATCAATCTTTCCCAGCATCAGGGTCTTTTCCCTAATTATTAAATGAGTCTCCAAAGTATTGGAGTTGGAGCTTCAACATCAGTCCTACCAATGAACACCCAGGACTGATCTTCTTTAGGATGGACTGGTTGGCTCTCCTTGTAGTCCAAGGGACTCTCAAGAGTCTTCTCCAACACCACAGTTCAAAAGCATCAATTCTTCGGCACCCAGCTTTCTTTATAGCCTAACTCTCATATCCATACATGACTATTGGAAAAACCATAGCCTTGACTAGACGGACCTTTGTTGACAAAGTGATGTCGCTGCTTTTTAATATGCTATCTAGGTTGGTCATAACTTTCCTTCCAAGGAGTAAGCGTCTTTTAATTTCATGGCTGCAATCACCATCTGCAGTGATTTTGGAGCCCCCAAAAATAAAGTCTGACACTGTTTCCACTGTTTCCCCATCTATTTGCCATGAAGTGATGGGACCAGATGCCATGATCTTAGTTTTCTGGATGTTGAGCTTTAAGCCAACTTTTTCACTCTCCTCTTTCACTTTCATCAAGAGGCTTTTTAGTTCCTCTTCACTTTCTGCCATAAGGGTGGTGTCGTTGGCATATCTGAGGTTATTGATATTTCTCCCGGCAATCTTGATTCCAGCTTGTGCTTCTTCCAACCCAGCATTTCTCATGTACTCTGCATATAAGTTAAATAAGCAGGGTGACAATATACAGCCTTGATGTACTCCTTTTCCTATTTGGAACCAGTCTGTTGTTCCATGTCCAGTTCTAACCGTTGCTTTCTGACCTGCATGTAGGTTTCTTTTTTTTTTTTTCGCATGTAGGTTTCTCACAAAGTTATTTAGAAATGTTTGATTTACATGTGTCTTTCTAAGATAGGATCACATAATTATTCATATATGACAAATGGATTTCATTAAGTATTTCTACATGTGGTAAATTAGTTGTATGAAAAATGATTGATTTTGTTTCCATCTGAAAGGCAGTTCAGTCCCTAATCATTGAAACTCTTGCTGATGTGAATTGCATGTTTTGTTTTTTCTTAGCTATGTGTACTTTATGGTTGCATCTTGGATGATAGGAGGTCAGTTGTACCAAGTGTGTTTACCAGATTGTGTGTGATAAGTCTGCTAACCACATTCTAAATAAGATGGTAAAGTAGCAAGAGACTATTATCTACTTAGTACACAGACTTAGAATCTAGAAAAAAGTACTTTAAAGAAAGTTATTGCTCATGTTCAGTGCAGTTCAGTCACTCAGTCGTGTCTGACCTTCTGCAACCCCATGAACCGCAGCGTGCCAGGCCTCCCTGTCCATCACCAACTCATGGAGTCCACACAAACCCATGTCCATTGAGTTGGTGATGCCATCCAACCATCTCATCCCCTTATCCTCCTGCCCTCAATCATCAGAGTCTTTTCAAATGAGTCAGCTCTTCGCATCAGGTGGTGAAAGTATTCGAGTTGCAGCTTCAACATCAGTCCTACCAATGAACACACAGGACTGATCTCCCTTAGGATGGCCTGGTTGGCTCTTCTTGCAGTCCAAGGGACTCTCAAGAGTCTTCTCCAACACCACAGTTCAAAAGCATCAATTCTTCAGTGCTCAGCTTTCTTTATAATTCAACTCTCACATCCATACATGACCACTAGAAAAACCACAGCCTTGACTAGATGGACCTTTGTTGGCATAGTAATGTCTCTGCTTTTTAATATGCTGTCTAAGTTGGTCATCAGAGAAGGCAATGGCAACCCACTCCAGTACTCTTGCCTGGGAAATCCCATGGACGGAGAAGCCTGGTGGGCTACAGTCCATGGGGTCACACAGAGTCGGACACAACTGAGCGACTTCACTTTCACTTTTCACTTTCATGCACTGGAGAAGGAAATGGCAACCCACTCCAGGATTCTTGCCTGGAGAATCCCAGGGATGGCGGAGCCTGGTGGGCTGCCATCTATGGGGTCGAACGGAGTCGGACACGACTTACGTGACTTAGCAGCAGCAGCAGCGGGTTGGTCATAACTTTCCTTCCAAGGAGTAAGAGTCTTTTAGTTTCATGGCTGCAATCACCATCTGCAGTGATTTTGGAGCCCAGAAAAATAAAGTCAGCCACTGTTTCCACTGTTTCCCTATCTATTTGCCATGAAGTGATGGGACCAGATGCCATGATCTTAGTTTTCTGAATGTTGAGCTTTAAGCCAACTTTTTCACTCTCCTCTTTCATTTTCATCAAGAGGCTCTTTAGTTCTTCTTCATGATAGATTTAATAAAGAAATGAAATATGACATATATTGTACAGATCTTTTATATAAAGTGCATTTGGCTTTAGTTTTTGAGCTTTGACCTATGGTGGATTCATTTTAATACACGTTTTTAGTACTGGTTTCTTAAGTAAAAGACGAAAGTTAAAGAAAATCCACTTCAATTTCAAATTAAAAATTATAGTGAAAAAACATTCTCTTATAGGTGTTGTGTGTGTTATCATAGTATGAAGATCTGGCCAGAAATTGAAGTGTTCTGTTTACTCTAAAATATGCACAGTCTTTACATCAGAGATGATGAACATAGATAAGTGAAAAAATTTTTATAAATTCAAAATTCTGTGACTTTGTGGGTATTTTTGAGATTTACTTGAAATGTAAAATTTTATTCAGAAAATATTGCATAAGTTCTAAAGTAGGAACAAGATCTCTTGTTGTAAGGTTATAAATCTAACAGTTTATTTTTTTTTTATTTTTTTTTTCCAGTGGGTTTTGTCATACATTGATATGAATCAGCCATGGATTTACATGTATTCCCAATCCCGATCCCCCCTCCCACCTCCCTCTCCACCCGATTCCTCTGGGTCTTCCCAGTGCACCAGGCCCGAGCACTTGTCTCATGTGTCCCACCTGGGCTGGTGATCTGTTTCACCATAGATAGTATACATGCTGTTCTTTTGAAATATCCCACCCTCACATTCTCCCACAAAGTTCAAAAGTCTGTTCTGTATTTCTGTGTCTCTTTTTCTGTTTTGCTAAATCTAACAGTTTTAAGTGTAGTAAGTTGATTATTTTATTCTAGGAGGGAAAAAGTTATTTTAATGCCTTGGTTTTCTTTTGCTATTTCATTGCCTTTACCATCTTGAAAATGTTTGGAAGAAACAGACTATTTAGGAAAGCATTCATCTTGAGCAGTATATGCTTAGTTCCCAGAGGGGAAAACATTTAATTATTTTGATCAAATCAACAATTTTTATTTTATCAGTGACATCTTTTGAAATTTTTCTGATCATAAACCCATCGTCTCAATATAGTAAGAAAATAGTGGAACATTTATTATCTTATTAGGAATTCTCTCTCTGAACATGTGTGTAAATATACGACTACGTAAAGTCAGTGCTGAAGATTGCTACCCAACACTATATTGTCTTTGTTATAGTTACTCCTAAACTACCCCAGACTACTACTGTAGTTACAGAAAAGAACAATAGGCTAGATTTTTTTACTTTTCTCTTCAACACATTAAAAACCTCCAGGACTTCCCTGTTGATCTAGTGGTTAAGAATCCACCTGCCAATGCAGAGGACATGGGTTCGATCCCTTGTCTTGGAAGATCCTATTTGCCTCTAGGAGACTAAGCCCATATGCCTCAACTGCGCTCTAGATCCTTCAGGCTGCATCTACTGAAGCCCATGTGCCCTAGAG
Organism: Cervus canadensis; assembly: GCF_019320065.1. Lineage (NCBI taxonomy): Eukaryota > Metazoa > Chordata > Mammalia > Artiodactyla > Cervidae > Cervus > Cervus canadensis. The sequence continues at coordinate 49,461,362 of NC_057399.1, forward strand.
CCCATGCTCCACAACAATGGAGCCACGGAAGTTAGAAGACTGCGCACTGCAACTAAAGCGAAGTCCTCGTTCACTGCAGCTAGGAAAAGCCCACCTGTAGCAACAAAGAGCCTTGTGTACCTCAGGAAGACCCAAAGCAGCCAGAGATAAATAAGCAAACAAACAAAAAACCAAAAACCTCCAGCACCATATAATTTTAAATAAATAGGTGACTCAGTAGTCAGTAGCACTAAAGATATCTGCTCCTAAACTGACTAGTCTGGAGCTATATGAAGTCAACTCCATCTGGAATTCAATCACACTTTTTCAAATGGTTAATCACCAGATGCTTATGAAAGAGAATGTTGTCAAGGCTGGTAGGTCTGAAATTAGCTGTACAGCTGCATTTTGGCTATAGGCAAACTCTATAACAAGATTAGAGTGTATGGAGGCAAAGATAGCTATGACTCTTGTACTCTTTTTTTATACTCCAGTAATAAAAGTGCTATATTGATTAAAAAAAAAGTAAGTTTATAAGAAACAGTGTCTATCACTTCCTGAACTCCAAATTAAACTTGAATATAATCACCATGTACCTAGACCTGAGCAATGGGGCTTCCCTAGTGGCTCAGAAGGTAAAGAATCCACCTGCAATGCAGGAGACCCAGGTTAGATCCATGGGTCAGGAAGATCCCCTGGAGAAGTAAATGGCAGCCCACTCCAGTATTCTTGCCAGGAAAATTTCATACAGAGGAGCCTAGTGGGCTACAGTCCATGGGGTTGCAAAGAGTCAGACAGGACTGAGCGATTAACACTTTCAGACCTGAGCAATAATTAACACAATGTCTCTGAGATTTTATAGCTGGCATATGCAGATTTCTGAATTTTATTCATATGACTGATACATTTCTTCTGACCAGGATAATAGGTGTTTTTTTTTTTAAATTATGTTTTGCTTTGTTTTATAATTCATGGGCAAAGTCCTAAACATTTTGAAAGCTAATAGAGAAGGGGGAGATGGTTGAATTGGCCTGCTATAGAATGCTTTTGAATGCCCGGAATTCAAAAGTCAGTATCAGCTATGATTTTTGATTGAGGACTAGTTACTTGAAGATATCTGAAATTTATGGATCTCTTAAATGATGTTTACTCTATTATCAATAATATCTCTGTTTTGAAATTTTAAAATTTCTATTTGAGTGTCATCAGTAGTCTTAGCCATACATAGAAACAGGAGCCCAACTATTATTCCATTTTACCCAAGCAGAAAATTGAATTTAGTATCTGGTGTGTGTTACACAGTGACTATTTGGTTAGGGATACTGGAGTGCATTTCTTATCCAGTGAGGCATTATGGGAATTAATGCCTTCAGACCTTTGCCACTGAATTTTTATATTGAAATACTAAACCAGGTTTTTTTGAGGAATCTTTGTCCAATGTATCCTTGGGGGGAGGGATCATTTGTCTCATTTTTGACCAATAATCAAGGTCTATATTTGTTGATTTGGATTGGGAAAATTATTTTCCCTTTAATGGTAGGCAAATAACCTGTAATAAAATTGAATGGAAACTGTGATGAGTTTTGAAATAAACTTTTTCCTATAGAAGTATAATTTAGTATAAAAAAGTACATAATTTTTTGGACATACAATTCAGATATGCAGTCATTCAAAATGACTCAGTCAGAGGCTCTTTTATTTTTTGAAAAATCTCATAAATTGCACATATCAAAGATCATTTTTTTTCTGAGCAGAGTATACTTTAGATAAGCATATAGAATTAAAAATGTGCCAAAGAAAGGCTTAGTAAAGGAGGTACTAGACATATACAGGTCTTTTACAGCATTATTTCATCATCCTTTGCTTTGCTTAGATACTGCTAGAACGATGCCTCATGATGAATGATTTTGTCATATCTCCTTGTGAAGATTAAGTAGAATTTCTCAGTAAACAAACATGTCCCTTGATGAAGTCAGCTTTAAACATCCTACAGATCCAGATGCCACAAGACTCAGTTGTGAGAGTGCCAGTTCTAGCTTTTCTTAACCTGTTTTCCCATCTTTCTCTCTGTGTTACAAGAATACAGAGGCCTACTGTCAAGGTTAACACACTGTGGGAAAAGAATTAGAAAAAGTGAGAAGAAACCCACTATTCCCCTTCTCCAAGGCTTGTCAGCTCTGGCTGCAGGAAAGGAAACAATTCTATTCTAAATTAAGTTCAGTGTATTGATTATATGGGACAGGGTGTTCTAATTTTTGAATTTAGACTATACTTTGGATTTAAACTGTTTGTATAACTGTAGAAAGTCATGGGGCCTAGAGATTTTTAATTTAGGGTCAGGGAAAAAGAGACTTTCTACTAAATAAATTTTAAAGGGGCAGTGGGAGTAAAAAGTAAAGATGCATTTTGATTACATCCCATTTGTTATGCTTGATTAATTTGAGTAGAAAGAAATCATCAGAGGAAGGAATAGCATCTCCAAATACATAACTAACAAGCTAAAACATGGCCACTTCTGAATGGAAGGGAACCTAGTAGGCTTGTTGATGCTTAGCTGCATAACCAGTTAAGGTTGTGGCTGTTTATTTTGTTTTATTTATGAAAATCTTTTTATTGAATTTGTTACAATATTGCTTGTTTTATGCTTTAGTTCTTTGGCTATGAGGCATGTAGGATCTTAGTTCCTCAACCAGGCATCAAAGCTGCACCCACTACATTGAAATGTGGTCTTAATGACTGGACCACCAGGGCAGTCCTATGGCTATTTTTCTTTTTTTTCCCCATTTCTTTTGATCAATAGTTTAGATGGGAGCAAGACTATATATACATGAAATGACTCTTCAAATTATGAAGTTAATAAAAGATGCAAATTATAATTATTGAGAACTATTTAGTTATGGAATAATTATGTGATGATAGATCCATGAAACGTTAGAATAGCACAGTCCCAGACTCCTTAATTATGAGGCTATATTCCAGGAAATATGCAAAATAAGTCCTATAGAATTAAATAAAAACTTAGTGGCTTAGAATGGGTAGATAAACCACAGACTGAGAGAAAATATTGGTAAAAGACACATCTGATAAAGAACTGTTATCCAAAATATAAAAGAACTCATGAAATTAAACAGTAACAAAATGAACAACCCAATTAAAAATGGGCAAAAGACCTAACCAGACACCTCACGAAAGAAGTCATATAGATGTCAAAAAGTATTTAAAAAAATGGCTCCACATTTTATGTCATTAGGTACTTGCAAATTAAGATGAGATAATACCGCTGCATAACTGTTAGAATGGCCAAAATCCAAAACACTGGCAACACGAATGGCAGCAAGTATGTGGAGTTACAGGAACTCTCATCTATTGCTGGTGGGAATGCAGTCATTTTGGAAAACAGTTTGTTTCTTATAAAACTAGACACATTCATACTATATGATCAAGAAACTACACTCCTTGGTATTTACTCAAATGAATTGAAAACGTAAATCCACACAAAAACAGCACAAGGCGGTTTATAGAAGCTTTATTTATAATTGTCAAAACTTGAAAGAACCAAGATATTCTTCAGTAGTTGAATCGATAAATAAACTGCAGTACTTCCAAACAATGGATTATTATTCATTTCTATCAGGGCATGGAAAGACATGGAAAAATCTTAAATGTGTATTATTAAGTAGAAGAAGCCAAAAGGACAAGACTGTGTATTGTATGTCTCCTGCTTGACAGGCAGATTTTTTTTTTTTTTTTTTTTACCACTGAGCTGCTAAGGAAGCCCAGGCTTCCCAGATGGCGCTAGTGGCAAAGAATCCCCATGTCAGTGCAGGAGATGTAAGAGACAGGTTTGATTCCTGGGTTGGGATGATCCCCTGGAGGAGGGCATAGCAACCCACTCCTGTATTCTTGCCAGATTTTGAGTCGAACACTACTGAAGTGACTGAACACACACTCAACAGGGAAGCCCAATGATGTGTTAATGTAGGTTCATTGATTGTAATACATACCACTGTGGTATAAAATGTTGATAACATGGGAGGTTGTATATGTGTTAGAGTATGGAGTTCACGGGCACTCTCTGTTCTTTCCACTTTTTGTGAACCTAAGACTACACAGAAACATAAACTTTGTTATTAACAGAAAGCATAATCATTGATTATTTATTCAAAACTATTGATTTCATGTCCTTTGTGTGTTTGGCATTCTGTTGCATATGTGGTAAACAAAGATAAGTAAACAGTTTAATTGGGACACAAATAGTAAAATATGTAAGTCCTGTCCTACAATTTAAATAGAAGCAAGATGCCTCAGCAGTCTCTAACTCAGATAAAGAAAAAAGAGTGAAAAAAAGGGAAGATACTAACTTAGCTTTACCCAAGTGAAGTTTCACATGAGATGAGAGTTGAACTGAACACTGAAGTAAGATTAGAAGTTTTCCAGTTGGTCTTTCAGGCAAAGGCAATAGAGACATTAAAATATGAAGAACTGTGGCAACTATGAAATGATTGGTCAACTGTTCTGAATGTCCTGAACCACTATCATCATTCTAATTATAGTGCTATAAGGTTATTTTCTTGATGATGAAGCTCTGCATAGATAGTGAGTAAATGAGGATACTGATGATCCTGAAAATTAGTATTTTCTTGGTCAGGTGTAGAGGAGGAATTCATATTAAGATGTCCATTAAAATATTGTCAAAATTTTCTTTGACTAAATCTGAAATATGTATTTTTTAGCTATCTTAATTAGCTTACATAGTTTATATTAAATTAGACTGGCATGGAGCATAATAGAACCTCTGCGTTTGCTCAATAAATGAATGTTTTAGTCAATAGATTGCTTTTGAACAGGGTGTTAGTTTATGATGCTCCTTATATCAATGATTAATCCAATCTAACATTCTAATGGAAAGGTTTATTTCCTTTCCAGCTAATGTGATAAACACCAGCAGTTCAACATCAACACCTTAATTACATACAATGAAGGCTAATATTAGACAAATTGTTGTTCTGTTGACTACCTACGGTTGAGTGGATTTCAGCAATTGAAATAAACTCTTTAATGAAAAATGGTGTACATGCAATGTATGATCACTATTACTACTATGGATTTGGATATAGACTTTTCACAAATCACTTGAGATGGCAAGGGTTCTGCATCTGAGTTGTTTACAGATACTGCTGTACAGTTGATTGTGTGCAAGGCACTTACTATTACTTTTATTGTTTTTTTTTAAAATTTTACTGTATATTATCATTAGGGCATTGATGTTTTTATATTATGCAGTCTCACATTATGTTTTTGGGACCTGAGTGTGGTCATCTTCCTTTTCAGAGTGAGTTTATCACCCTCAAATACCATTCTTCACCACATCCTCTTATGCAATATCTAATTTATATAATATCATAAACACTCTGGTTAGAAGGGAAGAATATTTTCCATAATGAGGTATTTAGTAAACAGAATACATGATACATGCTTAAAAAATAAATTATAAGCTAAATGATGAAATGAGGCATAATATATCAACTCTAGGAATTTGGGTTAAGTTGTTGCTAGGCAGAATAAAAATAATTAACGAGGGCTCAAGAGATATCCAGTTTTCTTCAATCCAATTTTACTGAGACAACATCTTTTTTGAAAAATTATAAAAACAAGATGTTTTAGATCTACCATAAAATTAGTGGTAAACAGAAGAAGCTAACAATATTTCTTATAAAAGAGGCTTGAATATCCTTGATGATTCACACTTAATGAAGAACAATCTTAACCCGTTCATGGAAACATCTGTTGAGCAGTCACCCTGCATCTGGCATGGTGATATGGAGGTGTAGATCATTCATCTGGCCTTCAAGGAACTCACAAAGAGTAAACCAATCATTACAATAACAATGGCTTACTATATATAAAATTTAAAAAAAATTATTTTGGCTACACTGGGTCTTTGTTACTACGCTCAGGCTTTCTCTAGTTGCAGTGAATGGGGGCTACTCTCTAGCTGAGGTGCACAGGCTTCTCATTGCAGTGGCCTCTCTTGTTGCAGAGCATGGGCTCCAGGGTGAGTGAGCTTCAGTAGTTATGGCACACAGGCTTAGTTGCACTGCACCATGTGGACTCTTCCTGGACCAAGGATTGAACTCATGATGACTGCATTTGCAGGTGGATTCTTAATAACTGGACCACCACGGAAATCCTACTGTGCGCTTTGACTATGGCAGGATTTGCTTCAGCTATTTCACATGTGTCATATCATTTTAGCTGTACAATAACTCCAAACTGTAGCAACTATGAGAAACACAAAGGCATGGAGAAGGTGAGGACACTTGCCCAGTATCACACAACTAGTATGAGGCACAGTTAATATTAAATTAGGATCTGTCTGTCCCCAGAACCCATGTGGTTTACCAGTTTGTGATTCGGCCTTCTACCAGTATGTACAGTTAACCACTGTCATGGAAGAACTCCCTAGTGGTGAGGCTACCTAGAAGAGAGATACTTAGTTCTAGACAGGAGAAGTAGTGTGTGAGTATATATTAAAATAGAATTTAAGGGAACTATAAGCAGTTCAGTGTAGCTTAAGTATATAGATCATGAGTGTTAGAAAAGGAAGGAGGGGAGGTTGACTAGGCCTGAATCATGACGGATAGGAGAAATTGGGAAAGAAAATAGGAGAGTAACATGTTTGGATAGGATTTTAGATACAATATAAAGTGAGTAAATTGCTAACAGGGGAGTCATGTTCAGAGGCTAGTAGCATAATCCAATCAACAAGTGGTAAGGGCCTGAGGAAAGGCAGTAGACATGAAAAGTACAAGAAAAACATTTCCTGGGATAGTTCAGTAGTAGAAGTGACAAGCCTTGGTGATGTGTTTGGTTCGGAGTGAAGGGAGGGAGAACTATGGTCTAACTTCCAGGTTTCTGGCTTGCAGGACCAGGTAGAAGCTGATGCACCTCACTTACACAGTGATCTGGAAACGGATTTGGCACAGGGAGAGAAGAAAGCGTTGGTTAAGCTTCTGATTCACTGATCTGAGTGGGCTGATTATGTAGATCTGAAACAAAGACTATCCCAGCCATCATCAGCATATGGGTAATAGTTGAAGCCAGGAATGTAGATGAAGTCACCCATGGAAAACTCACAGAACACCAAGGACTGAAACCCAAGTGTATGTGTTAGTCACTCAGATGTGTCTGACTCTTTGCGACTCCAGGGACTGTAGCCCACCAGGCTCCTCTGTCCATGGGATTCTCCAGGCAAGAATACTGGAGTGGGTTGCCATTCCCTTCTCCAGGGGATCTTCCCAACCCAGGGATCAAACCCTGGTCTCCCGTATTGCAGGCAGATTCTTTACCATTTGAGCCACCAGGATGGAACCCTGTGTAAAATTAAAATTGATGAGGGGCAGGAAAATGAGGACCCAGGGGAGGAGTGGCCTAAAAGGAAGGAGGAAAACCAGGAGAGAGTAGTACCAGGACAATTTCTTTTAGTTGAGAATAGAAGGCACAAAACAGGTGGCAATTCAGGGGTCCTAATACTAGTTACATGAGCTTAATTCTATATCTAATTTCTGTAAAATTATTTTCCCAAATTATCCTGTACTTATTCATTAAAATACTTCTGATCTCAAATACTATAAGATTCCTCCCACGTCAAATTTTGGATACATGTTAAGGTGAAATTATGCATTCATAGGAGGAAATACCATAAGCCACAAGTAGAAAATATCTTAACACGCAGCATTCTGCTTAAGATACCCAGAAGTATTACCCTTCATTGATATGCAGTTATTCTTGCACATTTGTCACCTTTTCTTAAGTTCATACTCTACTACTATGTTAGGTGTAAACAGAACCAGGAGAGGGAAAAAAAAATCTCTCACACATGAAGATAAAAGAGAATGATGAAATACAAAGTGAGGAATAATTTTCCTTTTAAACCTGCAGCACCTGCTACATTTCTTGGAGCTTAAAATGGCCTCTGTTGCTTTAGCTACTGCTCTAACCATCTGCTAAGCTGCAGAGAAGTGGTCTGCAGCAGCTGAAAACCACTACAAATGCTGCAAGTCAGGCTTTTTGGCACAGTGAGGAAGCCAGGAATGTATTGGTGCCAAATGCAGGTCCTGTTTCTTCTTCTCTGCTGCCATGAAAAAAAAATTAACCAAGGCCTTAAGAGCTGCCATCGACATTCACATGATTTAAAGTCTCTTTAGCATTTTCAGAACCACAGAATTAGCAGAAGCCTTGGAGATGTGTAAGAGTGGAATCTCGAAAGTAGTTCTCTGGCAAGCCATTTTAAAAGCATATGTTGTAAGCGAACTTCAGTACAGCTGACTATTAGGTGATAGTCCTTTAAACACATAGAAGGTGAAGGAAGTGTACTTTCTGTTTTCTTTATAGGATAGCAACTGACATCTGTCTCTCTTAAGTGTGGGAACAGATTTCCTGCTCTGTCTATCGTTTTCATGCTTCTCTCAAGCATGGTGAAGAAAGCCCTTGTAAAAACAGGAGAGCTGTCAGTATGAATCTATAAATGCAATAATCTATGTAATTATTTATTTACGTAACATCTCTTTATACAGGGAACTTCTTGAGAGCTGGGAGAAGATCTTTTTTTGGTTTAAATCCTAGCACTTCTTACTCATTTGTGAATTTGGGCAAGAAACTTAGCTACTTGGAATCTCAGTATCCTCACATGTCTCACTGCTTCTGTGATGCTGAATGATGCTACAATTTTCAAAAGTACTTAATTAGATGCCTGACATGTAGTAGATGCTCAATAAATGTTTATTAAATGAGAGAGTTATGTGAATGTTGCAAAAGATTGTCTTTGAATTCCAAAAAGTATATAATTATTTTTAGATATTCTATACTGTTAGTGGCAAACGGTTCCAATTCATTTATAGTCTTAATAGAAGCTCCTGCTCCTGTTTTAGTGAAAATGCGAAGATTTGCATTACATGTTTGCCTTATAGTTTTATGAATGCTTTCCCTTCATCTGTGAATCAAGTCTGTGCCTAAAATGTGAAGCGATATGCTAGACTGGTAACTTTATGTGGTTGGTGAGAGAATTCAGAGGAATCTTACCTTACCAATCCTTAAGAGCTGGATAGTTTAGGCATGATCCCTGTTTTTAGATTCTATCCTGTATTCCCTTTCCTCTGTTTTATCAAAATGTAGTTTTGTTTTAAGATACTTCTTACAACTACCTGTTTTTTCTGAAAGCTGACTTTAAAATTAATTCATATTGATAAAGTGGCTAAAAATGGCTTAAAGCAGTGCTTTAAAAACTGTATTCTGAGACTTTCTAGGGATGTTTCAGGGAAACCTGATAAATAGCTGGAGGAGTCTGGAGCTTCAAATCAATGAGGCTCTTGGTACTTTATCCCCAATACCAGTTTTAATCAGAAAAGTTCTACCCTTTATGAAACAAGGGTATATGTATATTTTTATGCATATACATATATGAAAATATATCTTTACTTGAAGAATAGGTTTCACTGTTTTAAAATAGATTAAGATTTATCTTTAAAAAAGATTTAAGATTACTGACTGTCCTATCTCCTTTCAGCTCATATACTTTTGTCATGAGACAATAATTTAACTGGAAGAATTCCTTAATTTTAGAATCCTAGCAAGTAATAGTCACTATGGATCACCATGTGGTCACTAAATAAATGAAACAGATTTACTTCACCTCTTTCTGTAACCGAGCTACTAAATTGTACTTCAATAATTCATTTATCAAATCATATCATATATTCTCATGGACAGAAGGACATATGAAGAGAATGTCCTTACAATTAGGTAAACTAAAAATTGACATAATATTAACAAAATGACCTGATTTATAGATAAACATCCATCTGGAGAGAAATTTCTGTTGATCACCTCCAGGCTGTGTCTATGGTCTTGTCGGATTCACTCATTTTAGAGTTAGTGACTTGGATGAAACTGTAGAGAGAAGTCTCATCAAATTTGTAGATGACAGGGCTTGGAGGGATAAAGAATGTGTTGGATGGCCGAATTGGGATCCCAAAAGATCTTGACAGGCTGAAACATTGTGAGCTGAAAAAATAATAAAATTTAACAGGGGTAAATGTGAGGTCCTGTTCTTGGGTCAGAAACCAGAACTATAGCTGTACTTGCAGAGGATGGAGAAGTTGCAGCTTCTGAGTAGAATGTGTGAAAATGCTTAGAGGTATTAGATGACAATTATATTTCTAGAAATCAACAACATGATGTAGATGTCCCCAAAGCTAATATAGACTTAAGGGATACATTAATTGAATAAATAGATTGTAGGATTAAGATGGGCATAGGCCTACTTTTTTAAAGAATGCTTAGATTTTTGCTGTGATAATGATTTGAGATAATTAGATAAACTGAAACACATTAAAAAAGACTGAATATAAAGACACTTGAAACTCTTTAATGAAGAAAGTTCAGACCCTGAACTTCAGGGAATAGATTCTGTGTGACCTAGGGACAAGAATAGGATGTACCAACGGCATCATCTAAAAATATTTAAATTATTATTGTTTAGAAATTTTGGCATGAACAGGTGTGGTGAGGGAGTCAGACCAATGAGAAGAGGTCTCAGATAGAAAGATAGCATCTCAATGTAAGGAAGAACTTTTTCACAAGAGCTGTACAAAGAAGATGCAGCCTCCAGAAGATAATTTGTTCCTCTCAGTCAAAGTGCTAAATCAGACTGGACTACCACTGACAGAGATGTACAGTCTAGTACATTTGTAAAGAAGGATTGAGTTAACTTTTTTTGGTTACATATTTAATATTTAAGTTTCTAAAAAATAAAGAAGGAATATATTTATATTTCTCACTGTATACATTATCAGTAACCCTTTAAAGACTTCTTCATGATCAAGAACATTGATTTCTCTAAATTGACTTTGCTGTTATATTAAAAAGAAATGTTTCTAAAATTCTGCTGTTAGCATTTTCTGAATATATACATAAGTTTTTTGCAGTGGTTGGATTTATTTAAACATAATATATTCTTATTAATCTTTTATGTCCCTGGGCTTAATGCAGATTGCTTCTATTTTAGCTATTCCTTTTCCAAACATCTAATTCATAAATGGAGAGACCCGGTGAGCTTGAAATGGCTTTGCTTCTTCTCACTGTGAAAGGAACTTGCTATGCTATGCTTTTGCCACAGAGGGGCATTACTGGACTTCTCTTTGTATCAATCCTCTCTATAGCAAGAAAATAATCCCCTAGAACTCATTCTTCATTACCTTTAAAAGGAAAACAATGTATTAATACACCAATAAAAACCCTCAGAGGTAGATCCCACTCACAAGTTACATGTACTTTTTAAGCTCGAGAAATATTTTCTTGAGTAGATTATTACAGGCAGAATGATTCTTTACATTTTATCAAGACAGAAGCGATTATATTTTTCTAGCCATATCAAATTTCCTTATGTAAAATACTTCAATATTTCAAGGAAATCTATGACTGATTTCAATAGAATGCTGGGCCAAATAGGACTTGTGCAACAGAGCAACTCATTGGTGGCAACCACCATGTGAAAGAGAATGCAACTTTCATTAGAGAACAGTCAAACTAGAAATATGTTTTGAAACTGTTGTCTTTATTCCTCTTGTCCACCCCTCAAAAAACAAAAAATTACTGGTGTATGTGTTCTTGATGCTTCCTAAACATTCATAATAACAGGTTTCAGAAAGGAGAAAAAAATGGGCAGAGATAGAACAAAACACTAATAAGACCCTGTATTTGTATAGTGCTTGAGAACTTGATTCCTTATATTTGATACAAGGTAATGGAAATGATTATCTACTCCAGTTTAAGTCTGATCTAAATATGATCCTAATTAAGATCATGATCATGAGATTCACACTTGTACAATACTTTCAAACTGAGCAAAATTAAAATAGTGCTAAAGAGACAGTCTTCCGATATTTCCCTTTAGTAAAAAAAGCATCAGCACAGCTGTGAGAGTTGTTCTCTAGAAGTTCCTTTAAAATAGAATAGCAGTGCTAAGGTCCCCATGCAGTGGCTAAGCCCACAAATCAAATTAAATGGGCAAGTGTCTTCTTCCTACCCAATTCAGTTTGGGTTAATCATGCCTTGGCATTTTCATTTGCCTTCCTCCAGCCACAGGGCAAATGAGCTGTTGATCACATATTCAATTTCACTTTGGGGTAGCTGGTTAATTTCATTTCATGACCTCAAATTAAGTATTCTACTTCAAAGATATTAAAATATTTTATGCCAATTGCCATAGAAAATTTATAAGAATTACAATTTCATCTTGAAATTACTTTTCACTGCTTTCATTTATCTCTTCTCTTTTCAACCATTTCATCAGTACTTTCCCTTCAACTGTTTGCTATCATTTCCCTTCCAAAGTTCTTCCCACTTGTGATGTTTAACATAATTATTCAACTTCTCTTGGGAGAAGTAGCAAGAAGTTGTCCTGAGGCTGTGCCAGCAATTGTTAGGGCCACAGAGAGGTTTAGTGCTCCTTATAATCTGGTCTGTATACTATATGGAAGTGTCTATTGGTTTAATCTTGGGCTGATTTGGGAAAGTTTGGGGCATTTATGGCAACCCTGTTGGATTCTAGTTTGATATGGTGAACATAGAATGCTCTTTGGTATTTAAGTGGATTCCCAGTCTGTAGGCTGGGAAGTCAGATCTCTGGCACTCTCCGAGGTTTCAGAAGTGACCAAAAGCATTTAAAGGGGTTCATTACCTAAAATGAATAAAAATGGAATTCTTTTCTAAACTCTGATTCCATCTCAGGAATTCTTAGAATTTATAGTGCTTGATTCTGGCACAGATACTTCAGCTCTAAGTCTTGATCTTATTTCTCCTGTGCCTGATTTCCCCAGATTCATGTTGCAGTTACATTACACTGCTCCCAGATATAGGCTTCAAAACACCTTGGTTTCCAAGCCTATCTGGATATACATATTTATAGCTTACTACACCCCACCACCTTGGAATTAATTCATTTATTTTGAATATGGAAGGCAGTCTGCAAGCCAGGCTTCTGTTTTACTCTTCTCAATTTCTTTCACCACCAACAAACATTGGATAGTGACTCCTCATTTTCGGTATTCCATTTCTCCCACTTATCCCAGTAAAGTCTTGGACTTATGATGCAGAATGAGGTTTACATCTTGGTCCCTCTTCCTATCTAGTACCCATCTTTTCTCTGAGCTCAACCTCATCAAAGAATGGAGCCCTACACTGAATAGTGACTGGAGTTGAAACATACCTTCAATTCTTCCTTCCTTCCTTCTCTTCTTGATAGAATCCACAGTATATCTTCAATGAAAAAATGAACAGCTTCCTTTTACAGAATGTCTACAATATATCAGAAACTTTATACAAGCTATCTCATTAAATTTCCCCTATAATCCTGAGGGTTATTGTAACCTCCACTGTAGAGCTGAAGCTATTGAAAGAAGATCTTGCATCTTCTACAGTGACTAAACTGTAATTTAATCTTAGTTCTTCTTAAAGTCCACATGCTTTGCACTCTGCAACACTGCTCTGGGCACTAGGGGAGAAGCTGATAAGTCCAGTTGGATCAGGCAAGTGATCATCGCATGTAATGTAACCTGAAACATACTGTAATGAAAAGTTAGCTGCAAAGTGCATAAAATGCTTTAGGAGGCAGATGAGGCAGAGGGTATTCTTGAGATACTGTCATGTTAGTAATTTCAGAGAAGTTATATTCGAGTTGGCCTTTGAACAGAGATGTGGAATTCATGAAACAAAAAATGGAGCCAGTATTTAGAGCTGTTTATACAATTTTCTTTTTTGTATCCTATTGTCATTCTCCCTTTAAAAGATCGTATTCCATTCTAAATAGGAATTTTTTCTTCCCTCCCATTTGTGGTCTCTTATTGTTCCTCTTCATTCTATGTCACTGTGTTATGCTAATATCTCAAACCTGAAACTATTTAGTTTATAATATCAAGGAAAGAGAGAAGTAAAATTATTTTGCATTCCGGTTTTTCTTTTCTTTTGTGAGAATGTTCAGTAACACTGACAAAAAAGGTAAATTCTTCTAATTAGGTATGTTGGGAAAGACACATGAAGAAGATAAAATTCAGATGACATGTAGTAAGGAATAATAAGACATTACAATTTTAAAGGACTAAAACTACTTGTCTGGAGGGGATGAAAGATTATAATGAAATTTTGGATCCCTAAAAATGAAACATAGTTGAGGTCAGTGAGTTGGAAACAAAAAGAAGGGGTATTGTAACATCAATTATTAAGGTTACTTTTTTTTAAAGAGAGTAATATTATTGAACTGATAAAATATAGATAGACTGAAAGTACATACTTGTTGTGGAAGAGTCTTCAATTATATTTCTGAGAATCAACATATTAAGTATGTATATTCCACCTGGAACCTGAAACCAGATTATTTAGCTTCAAATCCTGGTTTCTACCAGATCAGTTAGGCTACCTTGGGCAAATTATCTAATTTCTTTCATTCTGCCTTCATGTCTTCTCTAGTAAAATAGAAGTAGTAACAACAGTACTTACTCATTGGGTTACTGACAGGATTAAATGAGTTAATATATGTAAAGTTCTTAGGACAGGGCTTGTCACAGAGTAAATGCTATATAAGTATTTACTCTCATTTTCATTACAGATATAGACACATTAAAATGTTTAGAGAGTAGAATATATGGATTTATTAATTAATTTAGATAGGACAGGGGCATAGGATGGTTTTGTAGAGAATCCAGGTCTCCCACATTGCAGGCAGATTCTTTACTATTTGAACTTCCCTGGTGGCTCAGTCAGTAAAGCGTCTGCCTACAATGTGCAAGACCTGGGTTTAATCCCTGGGTCAGTAAGATTCCCTGGAGAAGGAAATGGCAACCCACTCTAGTACTCTTGCCTAGAAAATCCCATGGACAGAGGAGCCTGGTAGGCTACAGTCCATGGAGTTGCAGAGTTGGACACAACTGAGCAACTTCACTTTCACTTTCTTTACTGTTTGAGACACCAAGGAAGCCCTTGAATGAGAAATGGGATTGTATCTTTAGGAATAGCATGGACTCTGACACAGCTAACATGGATTTATTTATGGAAGTACTTCATAGAATTTAACTCTCAATTTATTACTTAGAAATGTGTTATGGAGGAATGTCATATATTCTATTTGTATATGGTTTAATTTATATTCTCTAGCTACTTGTGATTTGAGATGTACCTTTCCACAAATGTGGTGCCTATACACTAGTGGAGTACATAGGTGGAGTATACTCTACCTGTAGTGGAGTATAGGTGTCATGTCTTTGGATATAGGCAAAACAAACTGCTCTCAGATGGCCTTGTCTGTGGTCACAGTTTACTTGTAAGTGGGAGCAAGTAGCTTGTATAACTACCCTTTTCTCACCTAAACTATTTTGAATGCTTTTTCTAAACAATTTTATGCCCTGAAGTTTAGATGGATTTTTTCTACATTGTGATCTCTTGTACTTTTCTTCAGCTGCTGATTATACTGGAAAAGTTCGTCATTAGCTAATAATACTTCTCTATGTTGTGGTACTTTCTTCTAAAGAGCTCAAGGCACTGTACACATTTTCCCTCAATTATCTAATTCTATACTTGCACTTATAACTATTCCTCTTATCCTATTCTCTAATTTTCAGATGCTTGTTATCCTCTTCTCAACTGCAATTTCCTTATGAATCCCTTTGCCTTGAAATTTTCCAAGACTGCTTAACAGAGGTGCCATATTTAGCTTCTAAATGTGTGTAATTCTCCTCTACAGGATTGTTCTCTTTTCACTTGGCGTCAAGGGATTGACTCAAAATAACTATCCTTTTGTTACAAAGAAAGACGAGCAGAACCAAAGAAATTCACTGAAATGGAGGCTTCACAATCAGTTTAAAGAGGAAAGTCATAAAATGTCTGAACACCAGCAGCTTCCAAGAATGGCAGTTCTGCGGCATTCTATTTGCTCTTTGGGAATTCCATTTGGAAGAACTGATTTGATTTATGATGTCACATTGTGTGAGAGGGAAGGTTCAGTACTAGGCTTCAAATTTAGATTAGAGTCATAGAGACTAAAGCTATCATAAGGCTTATTTTTAGTATACACTATTATATAGCTTTTGTCTTCAGTACTTTGTGTTATCAATGTGGCATTTATTGTACACTTTGATTCTTACACACCAGTTTTGTCTCTTACTATATTTAAACTTGTGCTTGTTTCTCTAATAGCCTGATATACTTTTAAAAATCTGTCAAATGAATAAATATTAATTATGGAACAGCAAATCTGCTTTTGCTTTCAGATCAGAACTAATCCAGAACTAATCTCTTTTAACAAAGAGATCTAGAAAAAACCCCATCATCATCATAGCTTTTTCCTCTAGGCATGTCTTTTTAAGTAGGTTAACAGTGTGGAGATTTCTTAAAAAACTGGAAATAGAACTGCCATATGACCCAGCAATCCCACTTCTGGGCATACACACTGAGGAAACCAGATCTGAAAGAGACACGTGCACCCCAATGTTCATCGCAGCACTGTTTATAATAGCCAGGACATGGAAGCAACCTAGATGCCCATCAGCAGATGAATGGATAAGGAAGCTGTGGTACATATACACCATGGAATATTACTCAGCCATTAAAAAGAATTCATTTGAACCAGTCCTAATGAGATGGATGAAGCTGGAGCCCATTATACAGAGTGAAGTAAGCCAGAAAGATAAAGAACATTACAGCATACTAACACATATATATGGAATTTAGAAAGGTGATAACGATAACCCTATATGCAAAACAGAAAAAGAGACACAGAAATACAGAACAGACTTTTGAACTTTGTGGGAGAAGGTGAGGGTGGGATATTTCAAAAGAACAGCATGTATACTATCTATGGTGAAACAGATCACCAGCCCAGGTGGGATGCATGAGACAAGTGCTCTGGCCTGGTGCACTGGGAAGACCCAGAGGAATCGGGTGGAGAGGGAGGTGGGAGGGGGGATCGGGATTGGGAATACATGTAAATCCATGGCTGATTCATATCAATGTATGACAAAACCCACTGGAAAAAAATAATAATAAAAAAAAAAAAGTAAGTTTTTGCTTACCATTCTTCTATCATCAAAAAAGGACTCCTAAAATCACAGTAAGAATAATTATTTGAAATGTTTCTCTACTGACATCGATGGTCTAATATTGTTGCTGATAATAAACATAATGGTTTGTATAAATTGAGAACTTTCTATAGTTTAGATCCTGGATCATAGTAGGAACTCAGTAAAATCTGTTGAAAGAATAAATACACAACAATTTATTAAGTATTTTGTAGAATGTTCTTATTTAAGTTTCAATAAAAATTTATGAAAAGTACAATTTTTATCCTCAGTTCTCACATTAGGATAATAAAGCTCAGTGAAATTAAGTATATTGCCTAAGGTCACATAGCTAGTGACAGAGATGACTCCATGAGCTGTTGGTGTGACTCTCACCACAGAAATCGTAGAATCTGTTTGAATCTTGCATAAAGACAGAGTGCTCTCTAGCTTCAGTGCTTTCTCAGTCACAGATCAAGGGAAATTAATATGAATCTTACTTCAATCCTATCCTGGCCTTTTGGGAAGCACACCAGGTGATTCATTGTTCATTTCCAATGGGAACAAAATCAAATGAGAAGGGAAAAAAACTAGAGAGGAAACTGAAGCTATAGAATAAAATCAGACTGAGAGCATCCTAGGCAGTGTAATATATCTCTCCATTCCACTTTATCTACAATGAAAATATTAAAGGACTTGTCAGCTAAATCATGAGAATTATTTCTATCATGACTAACCTGTAGAATCTGTCAAATTCTTTTCTTAGATTAGATTATAGGCCACATGCTGTGACCTAAGGCAACTTGAGGGTTTATTACATTTTCTTTTTGTCTCTGTTTAAATAAATATGCTAGTTCTTCCAAAGAAGTACTTTATTTGTTATTCTGGCCTAATCTTTTTTAGACTGTCATTCTCCAAAAGGATTTCGACTTTATAAAGGTGATTTTCTGCTCTTTTGTTTGTTTATTTGCAGTTTCTGGGTATCATTTGATATTGCTTGAATTCTTAAAATATGTGTTTGACATGTATATATAATTTTAACATCTCATATAGTTAATTGACTATTTGTCATTATGTTGCCAGATAAAAAATATTCCACTGAACTCTTGATACTTCCAATTAATTGATACAAATAAATTCATAATCAAAAGAATTTGATGAAAAATACTTACTGGATGGTCATATTTTTCCAGTTAACAAAAAAGAGAGACAAAAATTGGAGCCACAAAGATGCCAAACTAATTTTAGCTGATAAAGTATAGCACAATGATACTATGTATTTCCAATTTATAATCCATGGTAATTGGTTATGGCTATTACTTGTCATTGCATTGCAGATCTTTGATAGTGGGAAGTCTTAGAGGTCATTTATTGCAACTTTTAAATTTTAGAGATGAAGAAATTATAAAAGGCAAATGGTAGCAATCACATAGATAATATTTGGTATAATAAGTTTGGAATCTGGATCTTTGTATGGCTGATATTCCTCAGAATATTAATTCTTACATATTACACACATGTTACATTATTAGTATTTTGGTTAAGAAAATAGTGACATGACTTTTTATTTCTCTTTGAAATTCTCCTATGGTAAGAGAGGTCTCTTGATAAATGATATCAAGTTCTTCTGGCCAACTAGGAAGCTATAAGCATAGATAATGCAGCAGAAAGAGTTTTTGAGTTCCTAGTACATGCTACCCTTGTGTTTTGTCCCATAATGCAACCAAAGATAAGCACTGTATAATTAAACAGTCAAACAGCCTTAGGTTTCCAGTGGGTTTGTATTATTCTTGACTATCCAATAAGAAAACAACTAGGTCTTTGAGATGCTTTCCTATACAAGTATACGAGTGACTTTGGGAAAGCCCACAGAATTTTAAATCTGTGGATATTGTTATATCATTATATCTAATGTTATCCCTCACACACTAAGGTTGGTATTAAGTTGGGGAACTGTCGGTAGAAACTTGGAGATTTCTGCAGTTTTTTGCATAAGTCAAAAGGGAAGACTTCAAATGAATTATCCCTAAAAAATAACTCTCAGAATGCAAATGCATTGTTGTTTGAATAAACCAAACCAACCAAACCAAATCTAAAAGACAAAAAAAATAGGATTAAACTTGGAGCAGACTGTCAAAGGTATAGAATGAATCCAGAATTTGAGTGGGTCAGGGAATTTTCAAAGTCACAGATGTTCTGTGGTTTGGTTGCTTCTCTAGCTGAGTTCTTTGGTTGTAGATTTCCATAAATGATACTTTCATTCTCAGAATACCTTAATTGTACTTATTTCAAAAGCCACTGAGAGGATTACATTCTGGCTCTAACTCTTGGAATTATACATTTTTTCAAGCAATATGAATTGAGCACCTATTAAGTCTCTTGAACTATGTTAATTATAGGAGTTAACAAAACTGTATAAATGAGGATCCCTGCCTTTAAGGAAATTGTAGTCTACTGAAAGACTCTCACTCAAGTGAATCAACAAGGACAGTGGCAGATGATAAATATTGTGGTCAAATGAATATAAATATATATATTCTCTAGGTATGGGCAAAATTTCTTGGAGAAGGCAATTCTGAAAGTGAGTTTTGAAGTATCAGCCGGAGTTACCTAGGTGAAAGAAGTGCAAAAGGGTACTGGCAGATGGAATAGAATACATAAAGACAAAGGAATATAAAACACATATGTGAAATTCTAAGTAGTCTCTATGACTGTGTCCATCATTAACTTATTTAACAAATATGTTTTGAATACCTGTCATGTGCTAGGTCAATTTTAGGCTTTTAGCTATGGCTGTGTCCAAGACAGATATATTTCCTGCTTACGTTCTAGAGTAAAGAGGACCACAATGAACAGATATGATATATTAGATGGTAATAAGTAGACTGACAAAAAACAAAGTGGAGAAAAGGGGATAGAAAGCACTGAAGCATGAAAGAGGTGGGATGAGTTGCTGTGTCATATAGTGATCAGGAAGACCTCTTGGATAAAGTGACATTATCCAAGATAGATATCTGAAAGATAAAAGGAAGATAGCAGATATTTGGGAAGAGCTTCTTAGACCCAGGGAAGAACAAGTAAAGTAACTCTGAAATAGAAACATACTCAGTGCAGTTGAGCAAGGAAGCCAAGGGATCTAGAGCTGAATGAGGAAAGGGGTGATGAATGAGGTGCTGAGTGAATGAAGAGGAGAATAGCAGAAAATTAGGTGAGATTAAGAGCAATGGGGCCTGGCTACAATCAATTGTAAGGATTTTTGCTTTTATTCTCAGTGATATGCAAGTCTATCAGAAGGTTTTAAGCAAAAGAGAGTTGATCTGAATTATGTGTTTAAATGGTTGTTCTGGCTGCTATGATGAGAATAGACTATAGGTGCAGAGTGGAAACAGAGTTGAGATGTGAGGTTTATTCAGCAACCCAGGAAAGTGATGATGGTGTGTTAGGTCAGGTGGTAGCAGTGGAGGTATTGAGAAGTGGTTGGACTCTGGATATATTTTGAAGATAGACCCAAGAGGATTTCCTGATAGATTAGACATGGAGTGTGAGAAAAAGAGAAAAATCAAGAGAGGTCCCATTGTTTTGTTGTGAGCAATTGGAAAAATGGTGAAGCTGTTTACTAAGATGATAATGATAGTAGAAGCAACAGGTGTGAGCAGGAGGGGGTGACGCATAGAAACTAGGTATAGTCTCCATATCTGCAGATTCCACACCTGTGGATTCAACCAAGCTCAGATCAAAGAATATTTGGGAAAAAAAATTCCAGGAAGTTCCAAAAAGCAAAGCTTGATTTTGCTATGTGCATGCAACTACTTACAAAGCATTTACATTGTATTAGGTATTATAAGTAATCTGGAGATAATCTAAAGTTTTGGGGAAGATATGTATGTTATATGCAAATACTATATCATTTTATATAAAAGACTTGAACATCTGCAAATTTTGGTATCTGCAGGGATCCTGGAACCACAGGCAGATACCAAGGGGAAACTGTGTTTGATTTAAGATATGCTGTTTTTTGAGATGACTATTAGATCCAAGTAAAAATTAAGGAGCAACTTAATATTTCAGTTTGAAGTTTGGGGGAAATTTTAAGGCTATATAATTAAATTTAGAACACATCAGTCTTTAGATAGTATTTATCTTTATGGAATATATTTTAGTGGAAAACAGTGTGGTATTACATACTCCAGAGCCAGATTGGCTCTGAACATTGCCTGTGCAAACTTGGGCAGCTAATTTATCTGTGCTTCAGTCTCCTCATCTGCAAAATAGGAGTGATAATAATTGTAAGGTTGTTGGGAGATTAAATTGTTACTTATGAAGAACTTAAAAAGCAGTGCACAGAATAAATGATCAAAAATACTAGATGTATTTATTATATGTAGGAGCTATGGCATGAGATGAATATAGTGGGGCAATATTTCTAAATTATTAAAATGATTTATATTTATTTCTCCTTAAATAATTGCATCTTGTACTTTCTCCATGCAATATATTAAGAACACGATGCCCAAAGTAAATAAATCATTATTTAGCTCTGAGATTTAAAGCCAATTTTCTTGAGTTCCAAGTGACACTATGGCCTTCTAAACTAAGGTTTGATGAATGAGAAAGGGATTTGTACATTCCAAAGCTTCTCTTTATAAATTTAAAATTCTAGAGGGTCTGAAAGTAGAATTATAATATAAGCCATTTTCAAAGAGGATATAGGATTAAACGGATTAAATTGAAATAACTGCCTGGCTTCAGGGGATCTATAGTGCCAACTAGATGTAAGGTGAAGACCTAGCCAACAGAGAAGGTGGCTGTGTGCCTTGGGAGTGATTATCTGGTGTTGCCAATGCCAAGATCAAGACTGATGATTTATACCAGCTGTAGACACTCCAGTGGATATTACAGGGACAGAAATCAATGCCCAAATACTAGGTGAAATAGACAGCAAAAGAAGTCAGTTTTAGGATCCAATACTCCTATACCTCTCCATGGTGGTATATATTCTCTCTTCATCCAAGTCCATTTTGGACTATGGATTGTAAATTATCTTACTATTTCTCTGAAAAAGACTGATTTAAACTGGGTTACACTAATTTATTAAATCTTAAAATATTTATTTTTAGTATTAGTGCAAGGTAATGCCAAAGCAGATTAATGCTTTTATTGAAAATAAAGGACATTCTATTTTTCCTGAATTACAGTTTTAGTATATATATAGTCACATCACTAGACAAGACAAGGAGAATAATAAGAATGTATACGAAGATAATGATTTTGGACTATTTTCTGAACCCACTGAAAATAAGCCATTTGAGAAAGATATCCCAAACTCAGTGTGGGAGAAAGACTAGAAAAAGAGATTGATGTTATAGACAAGAGATCTGATATTGGTTGGTATATGTTTATCAAGAGTAAATGCTTTATTTTTGAACTTCCCAATTAAGGTCATTAAGGGTCATTTTAGCAGATGTATCACACTTAATCTATGAGGAATATCCTTAAATGGAGGATCTGCTCCCCTTCTTCTTTTCTGCTTCAAAATGGATAATGACTGACAAATATCTTGATCTATGAGGTGACATTAGGGGAAGGGAGCCATGCACAGCCATGCATCCGAACCATGCATGCACAGCCATGCATCTGAACAACAAATTGGGATAAATTCTAGATGCCTTGCATTTTGGAATTCTAACATCCCTTGATGACTGCCTCCAGTTTTTGAACAACTTCCTTATTGTTTCAACAGTCTTATTTTGAGGGTTTTTTCTATTCCTTACTAAGAATCCTAGCTCATAAAATATTTAATGGAGAAAATTTAGAAGATACAGAGAAGTATATAAAATAACCTGTTAACTATGCATAATTTCACCATAAAGTATCTTGTTAATATTTCTCTTTATTTTACTTAATTTCAGTCTTTTTTGCCCCAAGCATTTATATATATATATATCTAACCCTCTACTTAAAAATCACTGATACAGCCATTAAAAAAAAAAAGAAAGAAAAACAGTGGTATGGTCATCATTACTAACTGTTAATCAAGTTTTTTAAGCTGATTTCATGGCAGGATTGAACTTCTTTGCATCCTATTATTGGGTAGGGACTAAATGTCCAGTGGGACTTCCCAGGTGGTGCGGTGGTAAAGAATCAACCTTCTAACACAGGAGACTCAAGAGACATGGGTTTGATCCCCAGATGGAAAAGATACCCTGGATTAGGAACCCACTCCATTATTCTTGCCTGGAAAATTCCATGGACAGAGGAGCCTGGCAGGCTACAGTCCTTTGGATTGCAGAGTCGGGCATGACTGAGCACACACACATGTGTCCAGTCCTGGTCAATTAATGTGTAGTGATTTTGCTATTTTGCAGTCAAGCATTTTACCATCAGTTTGATTCCCTTCTAAGCTTTCTTTGCTGTCTGCCACAAAACCCTACAGTTAGAGCTTTATCAGTCTAGATCACAAAGTGAGCAAGGTCTCCACTTTAATTTTGGTAGATTTAGTGAGGATAAGAAATGAAAGTCTATAGCTTTCATCCACTGAGATTTGGGAGTTTGTTTTTGAGTCAACATAAACTATCCTATTCTGACTGATATGACAGTCATGATAAGTGATAGTCTATAATATAGGTGTAAAACAGACCAATAGGATAAACATAGATATGGATATGAGGTGTTTTATGATAGTAATTGGCTCTCATGTGACTATGGGGGCCAATAAGTTCCAGGATCTGCCTTCTGTGACCTGGAAAGCCAGAAAAACCTGTGGTGTGGTTTGGACCAAAGACTTAAGAGTCTGGATGGATAGAAGTCCTTAAGACAGGATAACGAGTTTGAGTCTGAGGCTCTAAACCATAAACACCAATGGGCATGTGCTGTGCTTGCACTTAGTTGCTCAGTCATGTCCAACTCTTTGTGACCCCATGGACTGCAGCATGCCAGGCTTCCCTGTCCTTCACCATTTCCCGGAGCTAACTCAAACTCATGTCTATCAAGTCAATGATGACATCCAGCCATCTCATCCTCTGTCATCCTCTTCTGCTTTCAATCTTGCCCAGCATCAGATTCTTTTCTAATGAGTCGGTTCTCCATATAGACAAAGTATTGGAACTTCAGCTTCAGCATCAGTCCTTTCAATGAACATTCAGGATTGATTTCCTTTAGGATTGATTGGTTGGATCTCCTTGCAGTCCCAGGGACTCTCAAGAGTCTTCTCCAACACCACAGTTCAAAAGCATCAATTCTTCAGCACTCAGCTTTCTTTATGGTCCAACTCTTACATCCATACATGACTACTGGAAAAATCATAGCTTTGACTAGATGGACCTTTGTTGGCAAAGTAATGTCTCAGCTTTTTAATATGCTGTCTAGGTTTGTCATAGCTTTTCTTCCAAGGAACAAGTGTATTTTAATTTCATGGCTGCAGTCACCATCTGCAGTCATTTTGGAGCCCAAGAAAATAAATCTGTCACTGTTTCCATTGATTCCCCATGTATTTGTCATGAAATGATGGGGTCAGATGCCATGATCTTCGTTTTTTTAATGTTGAGCTTTAAGCCAACTTCTTCACTCTCCTCTTTCACCTTTATCAGGAGGCTCTTAAGTTCCTCTTTGCTTTCTGCCATAAGGGTGGTGTCATCTGCATATCTGAGGTTATTGATATTTCTACTGGCAATCTTGATTCCAGCTTGTGCTTCATCCAGCCTGGCATTTCACATGATGTACTTTGCATGTGTGTTAAATAAGCAGGGCGACAATATACAGCCATGATGTGCTCCTTCCCAATTTGGAACCAGTCCATTGTTCCATGTCCAGTGTTAACCTCAACCTTTTGTTATGTTTAAGCTCCCATTGAATTGAATGATGAGTATCTGTGTTGGTAAAGATTTTGACTCAATCTGCTGATTCAGTGCTAATCTCTCTTAGAGACATCCTCACAGACATACCTAGAAATAATGTTTTACCAGCTATCTGGGCATCTGTTAGCCCAGCCCAAATTGACACATAATATTAGCTATTACAATAGGTGAAGTGCTAATTAGTATAAATTCTAAAACAAATTCCAAATAAAAATTATCCCACACAAATTGCATCTTTGCTGCTGAAATCTGGCTCTTCAGTCCCTCAGGTGCACTGTTCTCTACCCAGTGTCATTGCTCTCAAGCATAAGACCTGTTTTGGAACATTTGCCCCACTCCTCCCTCTCCCTCCATTGTCCTTCAGTTGATCCTTGAGGTCTCAATTTAAATATCATTTACTTATCAAACCTTTCTCTGGTTCCTAGGTTCTGGCTGCTTTCATTGGTCTCCTTTGATATTGTATGCTTTCTCTGCTTAGTTTGTACTACAATGATAATTAAATTATTATATAATTAAAGTATCTAATGCTTTATCTTACACTCAGATATAAACTTTATGAGGGTAGGAACTACAGGTGGCTTGACTTTTCAGAAGTTCACTTTATACTACTTTGCTTCTTACAACAGACCTATATTAGTACTTGTTTTTGATAATGGAAAGAAATTCAAAGAGGATTTTCACTTTTAGGAAAAAGGGGAAAATTGAAAGTGTTTAGTGTCTGTTTAGCAGGAAGCCTATCTGTTATAGAGGCAGTGCTCACCCTCAGCAGTGAGAGTGACACTGCCAAGCTCCTTCCCAGGGAACAACAGTCAGCACCAAGTCACAGAAACTTTGAACCAAGTCTGTGCTTTATCTTCATTTGTTTTGTGCATTTATTAGCAAGATATGCCCTGTAGTAATTGCCTCTTTGATTTACACCATTTCAGCTTCTAAAGTATTTCTTTACTTTCAGGTAGTGGGGAAAACCTACACATATTTTGCTTGTTACTTTATCCCTAATTTCTAGAACAAAGAGTAAACATAAGAGCTTAAAACAAAACATCTTTCATCAAATCCAAATTTACTAAGGATTACCCCTTTTTAGAGAGACTTTGTCTCTTCTTTTCTTTCTTTTGAGCTTCTAAATTATAATATCCTTTATATTTGAAGTAAAATTACCTTTTAGGAAAAGCTGAATTTATTCAGTCTGGGAAAAATAAAACTGATATACTAGGGAAAGAAAATATAAAAACAATATTAAAAACAAGTTTTATATTTACCAAAAGAAATATGATAATAAACATGATAATAAATAAACATGATGCTAGTCCTATAATTTATTAGTGGATATTGAAAATGTGATATTGTTGCTTTTGGAAACCAAGGATGTTTTGCTTTCAAAGAGTAAACAATAAACTTTTAGGGTAAATGAAAACCTGAATCACATATATAGTATTGACATATTAAATGAAAGAACACTTGATTATTTTAGTAGTAATATAGACACAAGATGACAGAGTAGAAGGATGTGCACTCATCTTCTCCTTCAAGAACTCCAAAATTACAACTCGCTGCTGAACAACCATCCACAGGCGAATGTTGGATCCCACCAAAAAAATATACCCCATGTCCATGGATAAAAGAGAAGCCCAGCATGATGGTAGGAGGGGTGAAATCGTGTTTAAAATCAAACCCAATACCCACCAGAGACACTTGGAGGGCTCAAACAAAACTTTGTGTGCCCCAGGAGACCCCATAGAGACTGAGCCAGACCTGCCTCTGAGTGTCTCCTGTGGAGGAATAGGCCAGCAGTGGCCTGCCACAGGGACAGGGGCTCTGGGTGCAGCAGAACTGGGTGTTGGCATAAGCCCTCTTAGAGAAGATCGCCATTAACCACACCATAGAGCCACCAGAACTTACACAGGACTGGGGGAACAGACTCTGGGAGGGTGCAAACAAAGCGTTGTGCACACCAGGACCCAGGGGAAAGGAGTAGTGACTCCACAAGAGACTGACCCAGACTTGCCTGTGAGTGTCCAGGAGTCTTTGGCAGAGACATGGGTTGGCGGTGGCCTGCTGCAGGGTCAGGGGCACCCAGTGCAGCAGTGCATGGATGGGACCTTCTGAAGGAGGTTGCCGTTATCTTCATTACCTCCACCATAGTTTGGTCTCAGATCGAAGAACAGGGAGGGAACATCCCAGTCCATTAACAGAAAATTGGATTAAAGATTTACTGAGAATGACCCACCTATCAGAACAAGACCCAGTTTCCCCCACAGTCAGTCTCTCCCATCAGGAAACTTCCATAAACCTCTTTTCCTTAGAACTGACTTATTGGAAAAGACCCTGATGCTGGGAAAGATTGAAAGCAGGACAAGAGCGGGATGACAGAGGATGAGATAGTAGGATGGCATCATCGATTCGATGGACATGAGTTTGAGTAAGCTCTGGGTGTTGGTGATGGATAGGGAAGACTGGCATGCTGCAGTCCATGGGGTCGCCAAGAGTCGGACATGACTGAGCAACTGAACTGAACTGAAATTATCCATCAGAGGGCAGACAGAATAAAAACCACAATCACAGAAAACTAATCAAAGTGATCACATGGACCCAGCCATGTCTAACTCAATGAAACCAGGAGTCATGCCATGTAGGGTCTCAAAACAGACGGGTCATGGTGGAGAGTTCTGACAACATGTGGTCCGCTGGAGAAGGGAATAGCAAACCACTTCAGTATTCTTGCTTTGAGAACCCTATGAACGTATGAAAAGGCAAAGAGATATGACGCTGAAAGATGAACTCCCCAGGTTGGTAGGTGCCCAATATGCTACCGGAGAAGAGTGGAGAAATAACTCCAGAAAGAATGAAGAGATGGAGTCAAAGCAAAAACATCACCCAGCTGTGGATATGACTGGTGGTGGAAGTAAAGTCCAATGCAGTAATGAGCAATATTGCCTAGGAACCTGGAATGTTAGGTCTGTTAATCAAGGTAAATTGGAAGTGATCAAACAGAGGTGGCAAGAGTGAACATCAGCGTATTAGGAATCAGTGAACTAAAAGGGACTGGCATGAGCAAATTTAACTCAGATGACCATTATGTCTATTATCATGGGCAAGAATCCCTTATAAGAAATGCATTAGCCCTCACAGTCATAGTAGATCTTATGGCAGAAAGCAAAGGAGAACTAAAGAGCCTCTTGATGAAAGTGAAAGAGGAGAGTGAAAAAGTTGGCTTAAAGCTCAACATTCAGAAAACTAAGATCATGGCATACGGTCCCAACACTTCATGGCAAATAGATGGGGAAACAGTGGAAACAGTGGCGGACTTTATTTTCTTGGGCTCCAAAATTACTGCAGATGGTGACTGCAGCCATGAAATTAAAAGACTCTTACTCCTTGGAAGGAAAATTATGACCAACCTAGACAGTATATTAAAAAGCAGAGACATTACTTTGCCAACAAAGGTCTGTCAGGTCAAGGCTATGGTTTTTCCAGTAGTCAAGTATGGATGTGAGAGTTGGACTATAAAGAAAGCTGAGCATTGAAGAATTGATGATTTTGAACTGTGGTGTTGGGGAAGATTCTTGAGAGTCTAAGGGGACTGCAAGGGGATCAAAGCAGTTCATCCTAAAGGAAATCAGTCCTGAATATTCATTGGGAGGAGTGATGTTGAAACTGGAACTCCAATACTTTGGCCACCTGATGCAAAGAACTGACTCATTTGAAAAGACCCTGAAGCTGGGAAAGATTGAAGGCAGGAGGAGAATGGGACAACAGAGGATGTGATGGTTGGATGGCATCACCGACTCAATGGCCATGGGTTTGAATAAATTCTGGGAGTTGGTGTTGGACAGGGAAGCCTGGCGTGCTGCAGTCCATGGGGTCGCAAAGAGTCAGACATGACTGAGTGACTGAACTGAACTGAACTGAGCCCTCGTAGTCAACAAAAGAGTTTGAAATGCAGTTCTTGGGTGCAAACTCAAAAATGACAAAATGATCTCTGTTCATTTCCAAGGCAAACCATTCAATATTAGAATAATCCAAGTCTATGCCCCAAACAGTAATGATGAAGAAGCTGAAGTTGAACGGTTCTATGAAGACATACAAGACCTTCTAGAGCTAACACCCAAAAAAGATGTCCTTTTCATTATAGGCGTCTGGAATGCAAAAGTAGGAAATCAAGAGATGCCTGGAATAACAGGCAAATTTGGCCTTGGAGTACAAAACAAAGCAGGTCAAAGGCTAACAGTTTTGCCAAAAGAACACACTGGTCATAGGGAACACCATCTTCCAACAACACAAGAGAAGACTCTACACATGGACATCACCAGATGATCAACAACAATCAGATTGATTATGTTCTTTGCACCAAAGAAGGAGAAGCACTATCAGTTCAGTTCAGTTCAGTAGCTCAGTCATGTCTGACTCTTTGCGACCCTATGAATCGCAGCACGCCAGGCCTCCCTGTCCATTACCAACTCCCAGAGTCTACTCAAACCCATGTCCATCGAGTCGGTGATGCTATCCAACCATCTCATCCTCTGTCGTCCCCTTCTCCTCCTGCCCCCAATCCCTCCTAGCATCAGGGTCTTCTCCAATAGTCAACTCTTCACATGAGGTGGCCAAAGTATTGGAGTTTCAGCTTCAGTATCAGTCCTTCCAATGAACACCAGGACTGATCTCCTTTAGGATGGACTGGTTGGATCTCCTTTCAGTCCAAGGCACTCTCAAGAGTCTTCTCCAACACCATAGTTCAAAAGCATCAATTGTTCGGCACTTAGCTTTTTTCAGAGTCCAACTCTCACATCCATACATACCACTGGAAAAACCATAGCCTTGACCAGATGGACTTTGTTGGCAGAGTAATGTCTCTGCTTTTTAATATGCTATCTAGGTTGGTCATAACTTTCCTTCCAAGGAGTAAGCATCTTTTAATTTCATGGCTGCAATCACCATCTGCAGTGATTTTGGAGCCCCCCAAAATAAAATCTGGCACTGTTTCCACTGTCTGCCCATCTATTTCTCATGAAATGATGGGACCTGATGCCATGATCTTAGTTTTCTGATTGTTAAGCTTTAAGCCAACTTTTCCACTTTCCTCTTGCACTTTCATCAAGAGGCTTTTTAGTTCCTCTTCACTTTCTGCCATAGGAGTGGTGTCATCTGCATATCTGAGGTTATTGATATTTCTCCCGGCAATCTTGATTCCAGCTTGTGCTTCTTCCAGCCCAGCGTTTCTCATGATGTACTCTGCATATAAGTTAAATAAGCAGGGTGATAATATCCAGCCTTGATGTACTCCTTTTCCTGTTTGGAACCAGTCTGTTGTGCCATGTCCAGTTCTAACTGTTGTTTCCTGACCTGCATACAGGTTTCTCAAGAGGCAGGTCAGGTGGTCTGGTATTCCCACCTCTTTAAGAATTTTCCACAGTTTATTGTGATCCACACAGTTGAAGGCTTTGATGTAGTCAATAAAGCAGAAACAGATGTTTTTCTGGAACTCTCTTGCTTTTTCGATGATCCAGCGGATATTGGCAATTTGATCTCTGTTTCCTCTGCCTTTTCTAAAACCAGCTTAGGATTACCTAAGAAAGGTAATCCCAAAGAATGTTCATACTACTGCACAATTGCACTCATCTCTCACACAAGCAAAGTAATGCTCAAAATTCTCCAAGCCAGGCTTCAACATTACGTGAACTGTGAACTTCCAGATGTTCCACCTGGATATAGAAAAGGCAGAGGAACCAGAGATCAAATTTCCAACATCGGCTGGATTATCGAAAAAGCAAGAATGTTCCAGAAAAGCATCTACTTCTGCTTTATTGAGTACACCGAAGCCTTTGAGTGTGTGGATCACAACAAACTATGGAAAATTCTGAAAAAGATGGGAATATCAAACCACCTTACCTGCCTCCTGAGAAATATGTATGCAGGTCAAGAAGCAACAGTTAGAACTGGACATGGAACAACAGACTGGTTCCAAATTGGGAAAGGAGTCATCAAGGCTGTATATTGTCACCATGCTTATTTAACTTATATGCAGAATACATCATGTGAAATGCCGGGCTGGTTGAAGCACAAGCTGTAATAAAGATTGCTGGGAGAAATATCATTAACTTCAGATATGCAGAATTCACCACCCTTATGGCAGAAAGTGGAGAAGAACTAAAGAGCCTCTTGATGAAAGTGAGAGAGGAGAGTGAAAAAGTTGGCTCAAAACTCAACATTCAGAAAACTAAGATCATGGCATCCAGTACCATCACTTCATGGCAAACAGATGGGGAAACAATTTAAGCAGTGAGAGACTACTTTTTGGGCTCCAAAATGACTGCAGACAGTAACTGCAACCATGAAATTAAAAGACGTGTGTTCCTTTGGAGAAAAGCTATGACCAACCTAGACAGCATATTGAAAAACAGAGACATTACTTTGCCAACAATAGTCCTTCTAGTCAAGGCTATGATTTTTCCAGTAGTCAAGTATGGATGTGAGAGTTGGACTATAAAGAAAGCTGAGCACCGAAGAGTTGATGCTTTTGAACTGTGGTGTTGGAGAAGACTCTTGAGAGTCCCTTGGACTGCAAGGGGATCAAACCAGTCCATCCTAAAGGAAATCAGTTCTGGGTGTTCATTGGAAGGACTGATACTAAAGCTGAAACTCCAGTACTTTGGCCACTTGATGCAAAGAACTGACTCACTAGAAAAGATCCTGATGCTGGGAAAGATTGAAGGCAGGAGGAGAATGGGACGATAGAGAATGACATGGTTGGATGGCATCACTGACTCGATGGACATAAGTTTGAGTAAGCTCCAGAAGTTGGTGATGGACAGGGACGCCTGGTGTGCTGCAGACCATAGGGTCGCAAAGTGTCAGACACGACTGAGTGATTGAACTGAATATAGACACAATCATCAGATCTTATGAAAAGTGTTTCATGTTTACAAGCAACAATCTGAATTTAAAATATCAGTACAACAAATATAGACGGGCCAGAGAACTTATTCTAGCACTATAAATTTCTGTTATGTTTGGTAGGTGGTTTGCAATACTTATAGAATTTTAAGAAATATTATATTTTAGCTTCAAGATAAATAACAATAATGTAACAACTGGCCTATCTAGTGACTTCTACCTTTGTGTTATTGGCCAGAACAGCTTAAAACCAAGAGTAGCAAAAAGGTTAATATTTTCAATTGCATAACTTTGCCATATAGGATAAACTTGAGATTATGAGTAAATAAGGAAGGAGAAAGCAGTAACTGGGCAGACAATTATCTATGCTTGCTGCAATATCTCAATAAATGATAATTATCAATAATAATAATAATGAATATTATTAACCTTTTTCACAGATGAGGAAGCTAGACTGACTGAATGTTTAAGTAACTTGCCTTAGGTCACAGAGCTAATGGGTGGTATAGACATACCACCAGGTTTTTGAACCTGGCAGCTTGGCTCCAGACTGTGCTCTAAACTGTTTTACTAAAAAAGCTTAAAAATGCATGAATAGTCTTAAAGCACATACATACCTGTACATTTGTATATTTTAGCATCAAAGATCATGGTTCAACTGGTATTAAGAATGTAAAACTCTTTGGAAAAAGCCAGTACATGTTTTTATTTACTTTAACTCTTTAAAAGTCTCTTTAGTCTCTAATCATTAAAATTACTTGTTAGTTCATTTGATAAATACTAATGATAATATAATATATTATATTATAATAATATAATATAATATATATATATATATATATAATATATATATATATATATAATATATAATAATATAATATTAATAACATGTTTTGGCTTCATAAACATTTTTGAATTTTCAAAGCCTTAAATTTCCAGTAGGAAACACTGTGGATCAAATTTCTCATATATCAACCCTCTTTGTTAGGAGATAAGTTTTATTTTAACATGTTCTTTTCTCAAAGATGAAATGTAAGAAGCAAAAGTTAATCAATTTGATTGATTTTGCTTTTCTGGATGAAAGTCTGCCTTTTATGTTTTTAGAGTAGTTATATAATGTGGACACTAAATAAGGACTGGCCATAGTTGTTTTTTTTTTTTTTTTAATCTTTGTAGATGGAACAACCAAAGGATCTTACTTATATCATCTAAGTGTAAAGGACAAAGTGCTTTGTGTTGTGTGTGTGTGTGTGAGAGAGAGAGAGAGAAAGAGAGGGAGAAAAAGGGAGAAAGAAAGAGAGAGATTCTTTGTAGATGTTTTAATATTAAGAGACCAAGTGTTAGTCACTCAGTCATTCGTGTCTGACTCTTTGTGACCCCATGGACTGTAGCCCACCAGTCTCCTCTGTCAATGGAATTCTCCAGGCAAAAATACTGGAGTGGGTTGCCATTTCCTTCTCCAGGGGACCTTCCTGTCCCAGGGGTGGAACCCGGCTCTTCCACATTTCAGGCATACTCTTTACTGACTGAGGTACCAGGGAAGCCCTTTAAAGTGACCAAAACAAGGCAAATACCTCCATACTAAGTTGCTTCTTCTTTTAGTCAGTTTTGTTAATACAATTTTGGAGATTACTTTTCTGCTCAAATGAGTTTAAAACAGCAAGTTGTGTGACAAAATTTGAATTGGTTAGAACCACATGTGTTACTAAGCTGACTTCCAAGCTAGTTGGTCTTGCCTTCTATTTCCTAACTTTCTATGCAGGGAGAATGCAAGTACTGATTAATGCTCTCTGAGATCCTGCATAAACCCCACAGAAAACAGGAGGAAATGTAAAACAGGGATCAAAATATATTCAATGTCTTTTCATGTACCTTTTTATTTCCTTTCATCTCTGTTTCTTTAAAGTTTTCATTACATGAGTTAGTGTTTATTTTTTGTAGTGGATACAATTGTTTTTCATATGCAACCAAACACCTTGTAGAAAAGAAAAAATGTAGTTCAAGGTCAGTGAAGGATTTTACAGACTAATTAGAGAAACCATAAGGAAAACAAGAACCTAAAGGCATATGGCTGTTTTATCCTAGTTCAGAGGATGAAATTTCTTTTAGTTTCTCCATAAGTTTAGTGTTTGTTCTATTTATAATGTACTAAAATTGATTGGCAAGGCTGGTAGAGAAAGTAAGGTTAAACTCCTTTTTAATTTCCTTATGGGTTCATATTTATTAGTAAAATGTGTATATTTGTTGGACATAATAGAGAATATTCCATATCTCCAAAATGTGTTATATAAAACTGAGTCATTTTTCACATCCCCTGATATTGTTGGTAGTTGAACATATGAAGTTGAGGGAGCAAAGTCAGTCACATTGAAACTTCTGAAGCAAATGTCAGTCTCACATTTTGAAGAGTTACTTCATGTATTTTAAACATGTGGTTTAATAAAGGAAATATAAAAAGATCTCGACAGTCTTTCTACATACATTTTGGGTCAAAGTATGGAAATTTCTGGGTGAGCTTTAAATACTCTTAATGACTTTTACCATTCTGTTGCCTTGTAGAAATATGAGCCTATTATTAAGACTCGGTCTGGTTTCCACTAAAGTCTGAAGGCTACCATCGTTATCCAGAGGTTTTATTTTACAGGGTAAGAAGTTAACCTGCCTCCTGCACCATCTCCATCATCTGCTCACCTCTACCTCTCTCCCCTGTGGTCACTACCACCACCACACCCCACAGCACTCCTTAGAGTCTTCAAGTGCTTTTAAGAGAACCATTTGCTTATAGATCAAAAGTCAGCAGTAGGGTACATTATTGAGGAAAGGAGTTTTCTGTAATTTATTTCTCCCTCTTGTTCTGTTTTCTGTAATGTGCCTGTCCTACATCTCTTACTACAGGGCCTCCATTTCTCAGTGGGAGCTCTATTGGCAATTTGGGTGAGACAATGCTTTATTTAAGTGCAGAATGTTGCTTCTCAATTTTTGACATTTAGCAACCCTGGCTCGCACTCACTAAATGTTGTAGCACTTCCTAGCCATTGTGAAAAGCAAAAACATTTTCTCACATTTCCAAAACCTTATAGGAAGCTAGTACTAGCCCTTGTTGGGGACCATTGGTAGACTAAAGCTCCACAAGGATATTGGTAGGACATATGTATTTCTGCTAGCCAAGCATTAATATTTACTCTGGGTGATATTATGACAGATGTGGAAGCATGTAAAAGTCAAGACTTGCCAGCAAGACAATCAGTGAGCAAACTGGGGCTCCCAGTTTCTTCACACTGTAATAATTCTCACACAAAATAAATGGATAGGTTTTGAAGTTGTCTGCAGTTGTTCTGGTTCTCCTAAGAACTATAATCTACTGGGTAACAGAAGGAAATTCAGTTTCATTTTATGATCTCACTGTAATCAACAATGTCCATGACTTTCTATATAACCCAAACTCTTCTTAGATGCCTCAGGAAAAACACTTGGTCTTTTCGGATTTGCTGCATTGCCAGGAAGTGCTGGGGTATAAAGGGAAAAGACGGCTGAAGGCATCCACTTGGCAGCAGAGAAGATGAAGCCCTCTAATCATCCTGTTGCTCTTTAGATACTTTCTGTTGGTCTCCTCTCTGATGGATTCTTGATGCACTGTAGCTCACCGTGTTTAGCTGTTTGAATAAACATGATCTTCCAGGTGAAGACCAGGGCTCACCTGAAAGTCTTTGACCTTGACATCCCCACAAGAGATAGCTTTCTTTTGTCTGGGTCTAGGGAGTTTTTTGTATTTTTTTTTAAACTTTCTTTCCACATATAGGCAAAGACTTCTCTCTTACACATAGGCCATGGAAAGACAGAAGGACTGTTTCATTTTTACCTGTCTACCTGCCTTGCAGTATTACCTTAGCTCTGATGCCAAGGCTGGATTGGAAATGTCAGTGTGCAAACTTGTAGAGGTTTACTCTCTCGCCTTGCAACTGCCTGGGTATTCTTGGCCACCTCTGTACTTTCCCTGGAGTTTCTAAATGTTACCCTCCTCCTCCATCTTATCCCAAATTCCTTGGTACTGCAAAGGGGTAGGAAATAGCTTCCTTAATTTTTCTTTCTGTTGCTGTTCAGTTGCTCAGTTGTGTCTCTTTGCTACCCCATGGACTGCAGCATGCCAGGCTTCCCTGTCCTTCCTATCTCCTGGAGTTTTCTCAAACTCATGTCCATTGAATCCATATGTAAATTGTGAAGTGTGCCAAGCATCTGTTTTAACAATACCAAGATTTCAAACATATATTTTACTGTACTATTTTTTTGAGCCAAAACAGATGAATATTAACAATTTTTTCTATTTCTGTTCCTCTTATTGATATTAGTAAACTAATTGGACAGATGGCTACATTTGGCTATTAGAGGAGAAACTTGTGTTAAGGAAATGCGTATACATGCATATATATATATCAGTTCATTTAGCTCAGTTACTCAGTTGTGTACAACTCTTTGTGACCCCATGGACTGCAGCATGCCAGACTTCCCTGTCCATCACCAACTCCTGGAGTTTACTCAAACTCGTGTCCATTGAGTCGGTGATGCCATCCAACCATCTCATTCTCTGTCGTCCCCATCTCCTCCTACCTTCAATCTTTCCCAGCATCAGGGTCTTTTTAAATGAGTCAGTTCTTCGCAAAAGGTAGCCAGAGTATTGGAGTTTCAGCTTCAGCATCAGTCCTTCCAATGAATATTCAGTACTGATTTCCTTTAGGATTGACTGGTTGATCTCCTTGCAGTTCAAGGGACTCTCAAGAGTCTTCTCCAACATTACAGTTCAAAAACATCAATTCATCAGCACACAGCTTTCTTTATGGTCCAACTCTCACATCCATACTTGACTACTGGAAAAGTCATAGCCTTGACTAGAAGGACATCTGTTGGCAAAGTAATGTCTCTGCTTTTTAATATGCTGTCTAGGTTGATCATAGTTTTCCTTCCAAGGAGCAAGAGTCTTTTTATTTTCTGGCTGCAGTCACCATCTGTAGTCATTTTGGAGCCCCAGAAAATAACGTCTCTCACTGTTTCCTAATCTATTTGCCATGAAGAGATGGGACTGGATGACATGATCTTAGTTTTCTGAATGTTGAGCTTTAAGCCAACTTTTCCACTCTCCTCTTTCACTTTCATCAAGAGTCTCTTTAGTTCTTCATTTTCTGCCATAAGGGTGGTGTCATCTGCATATCTGAGGTTATTGATATATCTCCCAGCAATCTTGATTCCAGCTTGTGCTTCATTCAGCCCAACATTTTGCATGATGTACTCTGGATATAAATTAAATAATCTGGGTGACAATATGCAACCTTGATGTACTCCTTTCCCTTTTGGAACCAGTCTGTTGTTCCATGTCCAGTTCTAACTGTTGCTTCTTGACCTGCATACATATTTCTCAGGAGGCAGGTAAGGTGGTCTGATATTCCCATCTCTTTCAGAATTTTCCATAGTTTGTTGTGATCCACACACTCAAAGGCTTCGATGTACTCAATAAAGCAGAAGTAGATGTTTTTCTGGAACTCTCCTGCTTTATTGATGATCCAGTGGATGTTGGCAATTTCATCTCTGGCTCCTCTGCCTTTTCTAAATCCAGCTTGGACATCTGGAAGTTCACAGTTCACATACTGCTGAAGCCTGGCTTGGAGAATTTTGAGCATTACTTTGCTAGTGTGAGAGATGAGTGCAATTGTGTGGTAGTCTGAGCATTCTTTGGCAATGCCTTTCTTAGGGATTGGCATGAAAACTGACCTTTTCCAGTCCTGTGGCCACTGCTGACTTCTCCAAATTTACTGGCATACAGAGTGCAGCACTTTCACAGCATCATCTTTTAGGATTTGAAATAGCTCAACTGGAATTCTATCACTTCTACTAGCGTTGTTTGTAGTGATGTTTCCTAGGCCCAGTTGACTTCGCATTCTATGATGTCTGGCTGTAGGTAAGTGATCACACCATCATGGTTATCTGGTTCATAAAGATCTTTTTTGTATAGTTCTTCTGGGTATTCTTGCCACCTCTTCTTAATATCTTCAGCTTCTGTAGGTCCATCCATTTCTGCTCTTTATTGTGCCCATCTTTGCATGAAATGTTCCCTTCGTATCTCTCATTTTCTTGAAGAGATCTCTAGTCTTTCCCATTCTGTTGTTTTCCTCTATTTCTTTGCACTGATCACTGAGGAACGCTTTGTTATCTCTCCTTGCTATTCTTTGGAACTCTGCATTCAAATGGGTATATCTTTCCTTTTCTCTTTTGCCTTTCACTTCTCTTTTCACTGCTGTTTGTAAGGCCTCCTCAGACAACCATTTTGCCTGTTTGCATTTCTTTTTCTTGGGGATGGTCTTGATCACTGCCTCCTGTACAGTGCCACAAACCTCCATCCATAGTTCATCAGGCACTCTCTCTATCAGATCTAATCCCTTGAATGTATTTGTCACTTCCACTGTGTAATCATGAGATTTGATTTAGGTCATACCTGAATGGTATGGTGGTTTTCCCTACTTTCTTCAATTTTAATCTGAATTTGGTGATAAGGAGTTTATAATCTGAGCCACAGTCAGCTCATGGTCTTGTTTTTGCTGACTCCATAGTGCTTCTCCATCTTTGGCTGCAAAGATTTTGTTATTGTTCTCTGGTGATGTCCATGTGTAGAGTCCTCTCTTGTGTTGTTGGAAGAGGGTGTTTGTTATGACCAGTGTGTTCTCTTGGCAAAACTCTGTTAGCCTTTGACCTGCTTTGTTTTGTATTCCAAGGCCAAATTTGCCTGGTACTCCAGGTATCTCTTGACTTCCTACTTTTGTAATCCAGCCCCTGTAATGAAATGTTTCTATATATACCTTTTATGTATGTATATATAGAAATGTATACAAAGAAAAGCATACTGATTTATTTTTTTATTAGCAACATATAACAGCCATGTGTGTTGATAATTATGAATCATTAAGTAGATGAAGTGTTATCTGTGGGTATTATGGATCATGGGAAAGTTTAATCTGACGTATTAGTGTGGTATGGAATCTGATACATAGATGTAAGAAAGTGAAAGTCACTCAATCATGTACAACTCTTTGTGGACTATACAGTCCATGGAATTCTCTAGGCCAGCATACTGGAGTGAGTACCCTTTCCCTTCTCCAGGGGATCTTCCCAACCCAGGGATCGAACCGAGGTCCTGAACTGCAGGTATATTCTTTACCAGCTGAGCCAATTGGTAAACCCCAATTGGTGTGAATGAAAAGGAGAGAGATGGCACAATTACCACGATTTTACTCTACTTTTGTATATCTGAAAGCATAATGTAATTTTAAACTGTCTGAAAAGTAACTATATGAAAGGGTATAAAGTCACAAAACTAACCATTATAGAGCTTTTCTAATTCTCTCTCCAGAACACCATAGGAAATACCTACAAACACATAAAAATAAGAAAGACAAGACATAAATCTAAGGAAGACCTTCTGCTCTTGGTAATAGTTATGTTACTGTTGTTAAAAAACATTCTTTTTTACTTACTCAGTGGTTTTGTTGTATGCTAGTGCTTACTAGTGCGTGGAGAATCCCAGGGACGGGGGAGCCTGGCGGGCTGCTGTCTATGGGGTCGCACAGAGTCAGACACAATGGAAGCGACTTAGCAGCAGCAGCAGTAGTGCTTACTAGAGGAATATGGTATCAGGGCCCAAAGGTTTATAAGATTTTTTTTTTTTTGAGAGAAAATTTAAAATTGCGAAAAATATTTAGTTCTGCAAATAATTACTTTTCCCTTTGCAAATTGGAAAAAAGGCTATCTTCATTCAGTTTTTTTTTTTTTTTAGTTGGAGGCTAATTACTTCACAACATTTCAGTGGGTTTTGTCATACATTGATATGAATCAGCCATAGAGTTACACGCATTCCCCATCCCGATCCCCCCTCCCACCTCCCTCTCCACCCGATTCCTCTGGGTCTTCCCAGTGTACCAGGCCGGAGCACTTGTCTCATGCATCCCACCTGGGCTGGTGATCTGTTTCACCATAGACAATATACATGCTGTTCTTTCAAAACATCCCACCCTCACATTCTCCCACAGAGGTCAAAAGTCTGTTCTGTATTTCTGTGTCTCTTTTTCTGTTTTGCATATAGGGTTATCGTTACCATCTTTCTAAATTCCATATATATGTGTTAGTATGCTGTAATGTTCTTTATCTTTCTGGCTTACTTCACTCTGTATAAGGGGCTCCAGTTTCATCCATCTCATATACACCATGGAATATTACTCAGCCGTTAAAAAGAATTCATTTGAATCAGTTCATTCAGTTTTAAGAACAGAAAGCTTCCTTAAAGATGGCAAAATTATTAAGAAAAGATAGTCTCAGTTTTAGGGTTCCTAGGTGGCACTAGTGGTAAAGAACTTGCTCCCAATGCAGGAGACAAGAGAGGTGCATGTTCAGTCCCTGGGTCAGGGATCCTCCAGGAATCCCCTGGAGGAAGAAATGACAACCCACTCCAGCATTCTTGCCTGGAGAATCCTGTGGACAGAGGAGCCTGGTGGGCTATGGTCTATAGGTTTTCAAAGAGTTGAACACGACTGAAGTGACTTAGCATGCAGTCTCAGTTTTTGAGATAAATATATTCTAATCTAGAAGACAGACAAAAGTATAAACAAATAAAAATAGAAAATGATATTATTATCATAGAAATAGTAGCAAATTCTTGGGGAAATGCCAAGAGATGTACCAATATCTTTTGGGAGCTTATAGCTGAGATGGATCTTGAAAGATGAATAATATTTTGCAAGGCCAGTGTTAATCTGGAATATCATCAACTCCATCTTAAGGTTGAATTTTAGTTTGCCATATATTTTAAATAATGTTAAGAAAATGTTCATCTATTCCCTTAAAATATTTAAAAATATCAAGAATCATTTTAAATTTTATCAAAAAAAGTTTGGTGTCTGATGACATAATTAAAGATTATTTCTTATTCTAGTGTAGCAATTCTGGGGTGAACCTCTGTGCAATTTACAAGTAATATGTTGCTTAATTCTTCTTGTCAGGTTTTTTTCTTTTAAAACGCTATTGAGGTATATTTTACAATATGTAAAAGGTATCTATTTTAAGTGTAAATTTTGATCAATCTAAATAGACAGTGATCAATTTTATAAATCTTTTCCAAGAACCAGCTTTAGATATCACTGATTTTTCTCTATTATTTTCCATATTCTATTACATGGATTTTAGCTTGGACCTTTATTATTTCCTTTCATATACTTATTAAGTTTCAATTCTGCTCTTCACTTTCTAGCTTCTTAGATAATTTATTTTTTATCTTTCCTTGTAAAAAAACATTTAAAGCCATATATACGCCTCTAAATTCTATGTTAGCTGTATCTCACAGATTTTGATATCTTGTATTTTTATTACCATTCAGTTGATAGCATTTTATAATTTCCCTTATTATTTCTTTGTTAACCATGGTCTATTATCAAATTTATTGTTTAATTTACAAATAGTGGGAATTTTCCAAGTATCTTTTTTCCTCAATATTTATTTTAAAATATCCAGACACTATAACTCACTCTTTTTGGTGTATGGTTCTGTGAGTTTTGACAAATGCTTGAAGCCATGTAAGTATCACCATCAAGCTACAGAACAATTTTATCACCCTTACCAAATTCCATTATGCTTACCCTTTGTGTATGATATCTTTTTGAGAACTCAAGATGAATTTTGGCTTTGGTTCTCTGCTAGTTATTGTCTTTTTACTTTCATCCAAGACTCAATTACTAAGATGAGAAAACACCTTGACTGCAGTTTAATACTCTAATGTCCAGCCTTATCTTGTTTACCCCTCATTCTTTCCCCTGTTATCTTCAGTCTGCCAACCATGTGATTTTTTTTTTTAAGTTATTTTATGTTTCAGTTCCAAAATTTCAATTTGGTTCTTTTTTATACTTTTTATTTCTATGATGATACATTCTGTCTTTCCCTTTATTTCAAGACTGATCATTCTTATTTATTGGAGTATGGATATAAAGCTGTTTTAAAGTGTTAAGTCTTTGAAAATTCCAACATCTATATGTCTTGGAGTTGGTATGAGCTGATTGTCTTTTTCTTTGACATACATTGAA
This sequence comes from Cervus canadensis, assembly GCF_019320065.1. Lineage (NCBI taxonomy): Eukaryota > Metazoa > Chordata > Mammalia > Artiodactyla > Cervidae > Cervus > Cervus canadensis. The sequence goes on from NC_057399.1 coordinate 49,503,299, forward strand.
ATTTCCTGATTCTTTGTATATTGAGTAATTTTGGATTGTATTCTATACACTTTGAATTTTGTTAAGTGAATCTGGATCTTATTTAAATTCTACAGAGAATATAGTTTTAGTTTCTGTTCTTATTTTAACATGCATTTGACCCAGCTAAATTCAGGTTGCAAGTCCATCAGTTCAGTTCAGTTCAGTCGCTCAGTCATGTCTGACTCTTTGTGACCCCATGAATCGCAGCACGGCCAGGTCCCCCTGTCCATCACCAACTCCCAGAGTTTACTCAAACTCATGTCCATCGAGTTGGTGATGCCATCCAGCCATCTCATCCTTTGTAATCCCCTTCTCCAAGTCCATACCTTCCTTCTATAAACTGTTTGTTCAGTGTCAATTTATTTATCAAAACTTTTCAGTAGTATTTGTGTATATTTCATATGTTTGCTATATAGTGGCTAGTCTTGAATCTGGGAAGTACTTTATCCCATAGTTATGTTCTTACAATTTTGATATGCTCCTTAGGGTCAGTTTCACCAAGGATAGCTCAAGGATAGTTTCCTTGAGGATATTTCCTTGAAAGTGAAAGTGAAGTCACTTAGTCGTGTCCGACTCTTTGTGACCCCGTGGACTGTAGCCTACCAGGCTCCTCCATCCATGGGATTCTCCAGGCAAGAATACTGGAGTAGGTTGCCATTTCCTTCTCCAGGGGATTTTCCCGACCCTGGGATGGAACCCAGGGATTGAACCCAGGGATCAAAACCGGGTCTCCCACATTGGAGGCAGACACTTTAACCTCTGAGCCACCAGGGAAGCCATTACAGTATCCTAAAGGATATTTCCTTGAGGATATCCTTTCACCAAGGATAGTTTCACCAGGAATTCATCTATAACTTTTCAGAGTCACTCTGTTGAGGTTTTTCTCCATCAAATATCCCCTTCATTTTTTGGCTCCTAGGTACTCCTTTTTCTTTTCCTTTGCCTGGAAAGTCAGGGCTTTAATTTATATGCTTTATCACACACTTCTTGAAGCTATATAGCATCCAAGGCCATGCTGCTGCTGCTGCTAAGTTGCTTTAGTCATGTCTGACTCTGTGCGACCCCATAGACAGCAGCCCACCAGGCTCCCCTGTCCCTGGGATTCTCCAGGCAAGAACACTGGAGTGGGTTGCCATTTCCTTCTCCAATGAATGGAAGTGAAAAGTGAAAGTGAAGTCACTCAGTCCTGTCCGACTCTTAGAGACCCCATGGACTGCAGCCCATCAGGCTCCTCTGTCCATAGGATTTTCCAGGCAAGAGTACTGGAGTGGGGTGCCATTGCCTTCTCCACCAAGGCCATGAGGAGAGAAGATATAAAGGGGAACAAACAATGGGATTTTTCAAATGCTCTTTTGACTGCAATTCAACTGACCTAAGAGAAGAGTTTCCACTCTTTGTGGTGGTTTGTGCTTGCCCAGAAACTATGGCTATTACTGTTAGCATTGCCGTGAGATTTCCTGATTGTTGGGCTGCAAGAGAAAAGGAGAAACAAAAAATCCAGATTTTTTTTCTCGCACTCTTTCTTTCATTATTAGTATCCTTAAAAAATTTTTTTTCCTGTCTTTGGACAAGAAGTATAGGGCTTCTCTTGAGACTCTTTCTGTCTTACTCTGGTATGCATTTCCAGCTTTTTGCTGCCTTTGAGTTCAGCCTGGGAGATATTTGAGAAAGAAAAAACTAACTTCTGATTTGGTGGCACTTTGTGTTCTAGTTTCTTTTACTAGTCCACATATGCATGCGGAATCGCTTCACAAAGAGTGTGTCCCACTCTTTGTGACCCTATGGACTGTAGATTGCCAAGCTCCTCTGTCCAGGGAGTCTCCAGACAAGAATACTATAGTGGGTTGCCATGCCCTCCTCCAGGTGATCTTCCTGACCAAGGATCGAACCTGCATTGGCAGGTGGGTTCTTTACCACTAGCACCACCTGGGAACCCCTTTACTAGTCTACTTGCTATCATTTACTTTTCCGAATCTTAACATAGGTATTCTGTGAATTGTATTCTGAATTTTAGGTGTATTCAGGGTCATTGTAAGGGTAGAAGTTAGTTTATTTTGACTGGAACTGGAGCCTGAAGTCTTTAAAAAAAGATGTAGAAAGGCATTTATGAAGAGGAGAGGCAGTAAACTCATAGATAAAAGATGAAAAGGAAGCTGGGACTGGTAAGAAAATAATGAAGAAAACAATGAATAATTATAGAAATGAAAACCACTATCACAAGATATTATTCTTTCTATAAATAGGTTAAATTTGGTGTCTTCAAGGAACTAAGGTTGAAAGGACTCAAAAAGAAATTAAAGAACATTGAAAAACTTAAAGCACACTGTGTGGTAGCTGTAGCTTGTATCCTAGTTTGAATTCTCATTATCAGTGGTAAGTGGGAGCACCATAAGGAAAAATGGATGTTTTGTGTGGGCAAGTAGAGAGGAGAACTTGTGAAACCAGAATATGTTTTGTGTTTTTTTTTTCCATTTATTTTTATTTGTTGGAGGCTAATTACTTTACAATATTGTAGTGGTTTTTGCCATACATTGACATGAATCAGCCATGGATTTACATGTATTCCCCATCCTGATCCCCCCTCCCACCTCCCTCTCCACCCAATCCCTCTGGGTCTTCCCAGTGCACCAGGCCCGAGCACTTGTCTCATGCATCCAACCTGGGCTGGTGATCTGTTTCACCCTAGATAATATACATGTTTCAATGCTGTTCTCTCGAAACATCCCACCCTCACCTTCTCCCACAGAGTTCAAAAGTCTGTTCTGTACATCTGTGTCTCTTCTCCTGTTTTGCATATAGGGTTATCATTACCATCTTTCTAAATTCCATATATATGTGTTAGTGTACTGTAATGTTCTTTATCTTTCTGGCTTACTTCACTCTGTATAATGGGCTCCAGTTCATCCATCTCATTAGAACTGTTCAAATGAATTCCTTTTGACGGCTGAGTAAATTCCATGGTGTATATGTACCACAGCTTCCTTATCCATTCATCTGCTGATGGGCATCTAGGTTGCTTCCATGTCCTGGCTATTATAAACAGTTCTGCGATGAACATTGGGGTGCACGTGTCTCTTTCAGATCTGGTTTCCTCAGTGTGTATGCCCAGAAGTGGGATTGCTGGGTCATATGGCAGTTCTATTTCCAGTTTTTTAAGGAATCTCCACACTGTTTTCCATAGTGGCTGTACTAGTTTGCATTCCACCAACAGTGTAAGAGGGTTCCCTTTTCTCCACACCCTCTCCAGCATTTATTGCTTGTAGACTTTTGGATAGCAGCCATCCTGACTGGCGTGTAATGGCACCTCATTGTGATTTTGATTTGCATTTCTCTGATAATGAGTGATGTTGAGCATCTTTTCATGTGTTTGTTAGCCATCTGTATGTCTTCTTTGGAGAAATGTCTGTTTAGTTCTTTAAATGACCCAATCAAAAAATGGGCCAAAGAACTAAACAGAATATGTTTTTATTAAAGTAATTCCATCTTCATCTACTGTCTAGTAACATCTATGAAAAGTTTGATTATAGGAAGGACATATCAAACTGAATTTTGAAGATAGACTTATTCTATTAATAATGTATTGAGAAATAGTAAAAGTAGATTAGAAATGAGTGCAGCAATTTAGCTACTGAGTAAATGATTTACAATACCAGAGAATGTTTGTTTAGTCATAGCAGAAGGTACAGTAAGGCATAGTAAATTACTTTAATTCAAATCAGCAAAAATCTTAAAGATATTTGGTTCAGTAAGTACCAATAGAGTTGATACATATTTTTAAAAAGAAATAACATGCAAAAACAAATCTATAGCTTGATTAGTCTTGGCCATTATTTCTTAATCTTGGACACAAGAGAGTATTTATAATCATGCTGAAGAGATGAGACGAAGCATCATAAAGACTTTTTTCTTTATAATATTACCAAAGTTAGAATGCAATCTATCAATTATTAATTGTAAACCAAATGAATTCTGATTTGAGTAATCATGGTGTTTCTGTTCTTGGTACTTTACATTTGATTCTAGGATCTTATTCCTATTTTTTATTTTAGACTTTTAAGTCTGAATTTTCTTTTCCTATGCATTTTGTTTAATTTTTTTCATCTCTACTGTACTGATTTAGCTAAATCCATATGGCTTCTCTGGTGGCTCAGTGGTAAAGAATCTCACTGCAATGCAGGAACTGCAGATTAGACCCCTGGGTCAGGAATATCTCCTGGAGCAGGAAATGGCAATCCACTTCAGTATTCTTGCCTGGGAAATGCCATGGACAGAGGATCCTGTCATGCTGCAGTCCATGTGGTCACAAAAGAGACGTACACAACTTGGCGACTAAAACAACAACAACAAATATAGCTTTAGACAGTCTTCTTTCTCTTTCCAGATATTTCTTTCTTTTTTCCCTCAGACGTATTTCTTGGTTTTTCAGTCCTCTTATTCTTACTGGAATCACTCAATGTATTTTTTACTTCTGCTCCCTACCCTTACCCCATTTTGTTGTTTCTGACAAACTATCTCCTGTTCTTAGAAATAAAAGAGCTTGTAGGGTCATATTAACTGTTACATGTTTACTTCTGAATGAATGGCATAATGACATATTTTAAGATTTCAATGTAAAGTCATCTAGTAGTTGCGATGGAATTCATCTTTAGAGAGTTCTCTATGTCTTTGTTTCCATTATTTGTGGAATCTGATCATGTTTGATTTAGCTGTATGAATTTTATCTATATATTATTGAGTACTAAAATATAAACTTGAATTATCATGAGATAGAAAAATAGAATGGATTAATAATAAGATAGAAAGGAGATAAATTGACCAGGGGGTCTAAATGCTTGGCTCCCATCAGAATCAATTATCATTTACCACAATTAATTCCTTTTTATTTGTTTCTTCTAACATGTTAGCTTGGCATTGCCTTTGGAAATGTCCAACCATCACAATCCCAATAAACTTCAATTTTAATGTTCTTTACTGAGCAATGACGTCCTAATATGGTATAGCATGAGTCAGCAATTAATAGGAGACAGATGGGGGTATTCCAGTATGGCTCTGACTTGGATTTTATTTAGTGCCAAAATAATACTGAACACTGAAAACTCATACACAAACATACACACAGAGTTGCTCTTTCCAAGGTTAATGACTTAATTTAGGAACCTAAAGGAAATATTCATACTTGAATGGTCTACTGGTTTTCCCTGTTTTCTTCCATTTATGTCTGAATTTGGCAATAAGGAGTTCATGATCTGAGCCACAGTCAGCTCCCTGTCTTGTTTTAGCTGACCATATAGAGCTTCTCCATTTTTGGCTGCAAAGAATATAATCAATCTGATTTCAGTGTTGACCAACTGGTGATATCCATGTGTAGAGTCTTCTCTTGTGTTGTTGGAAGAGGATGTTTGCTATGACCAGTGCATTCTCTTGGCAAAACTCTATTAGCCTTTGCCCTGCTTCATTCCATACCCCAAGGCCAAATTTTCCTGTTAACTCCAGGTGTTTCTTGACTTCTTCCTTTTGGATTCCAGTCCCCTATAATGAGAAGGACATCTTTTTTGGGTGCTAGTTCTAGAAGGTTTTGTAGGTCTTCATAAAATAAAATAAAATCCCTGACAATTATACAGTGGAAGTGAGAAGTAAATTTAAGGGACTTGATCTGATACACAGAGTGCCTGATAAACTATGGACAGAGGTTCATGACATTGTACAGGAGACAGGAATCAAGACCATCCTCAAGAAAAAGAAATGCAAAAAGGCAAAATGGCTGTCTGAGGAGGCCTTACAAATAGCTGTGAAAAGAAGAGAAGTGAAAGGTAAATGAGAAAAGGAAAGATATACCCATTTGAATGCAGATTTCCAAAGAATAACAAGGAGAGATAATAAAGCCTTCCCCAGCGATCAATGCAAAGAAATAGAGGAAAACAATAGGATGGGAAAGACTAGAGATCTCTTCAAGAAAATGAGAGATACCAAGGGAACATTTCATGCACAATAAAGGACAGAAATGGCATGGACCTAATTGAAGCAAAAGATTTTAAGAAGAGGTGGCAAGAATACACAGAAGAACTGTACAAAAAAGATCTTCACGACTCAGATAACCACAATGGTGTGATCACTCACCTAGACACAGACATCCTGGAATGGGAAGATGGGCACAATAAAGGGCACATAAAGGACACAAGGGAACATTTCATGCACAATAAAGGACAGAAATGGCATGGACCTAATTGATGCAAAAGATTTTAAGAAGAGGTGGCAAAAATACACAGAAGAACTGTGCAAAAAAGATCTTCACGACTCAGATAATCACAATGGTGTGATCACTCACCTAGAGCCAGACATCCTGGAATGTTAAGTCAAGTGGGCCTTAGGAAGGAAGCATCACTATGAACAAAGCTAGTGGATGTGATGGAATTCCAGTTGAGCTATTTTAAATCCTAAAAGATGATGCTGTGATTGTGCTGCACTCCATATGCCAACAAATTTGGAAAACTCAGCAGTGGCCACAGGACTGGAAAAGGTCAATTTTCATCCCAGTCCCAAAGAAAGGCAATGCCAAAGAATGCTCAAACTACTGCACAATTGCACTCATCTCCAATACTAGCAAAGTAATGTTCAAAATTCTCCAAGCCAGGATTCAACAGGATGTGAACCATAAACTTCCAGATGTTCACGCTGGTTTTTGAAAAGTCAGAGGAACCAAAATTCAACTGCCAACATCTGCTGGGTCATCAAAAAGGCAGGAGAGTTCTAGAAAAACATCTATTTCTGCTTTATCAACTATGCCAAAGCCTTTGTTTGGATCACAATAAACTGTGGAAAATTCTGAAAGAGGTGGGAATACCAGACCACCTGACCTGCCTCTTGAGAAATCTATGTTCAGGTAAGGAAGCAACAGTTAGAACTGGACATGGAACAACTGACTCTTCCAAATAAGAAAAGGAGTACGTCAAGGCTGTATATTGTCACCCTGCTTATTTAACTTATATACAGAGTACATCATGAGAAATGCTGGGCTACATGAAGCACAGCTGGAATCAAGATTGCTGAGAGAAATATCAATAACCTCAGATATGCAGATGACACCACCCTTATGTCAGAAAGTGGAGAAGGACTAAAGAGCCTCTTGATGAAAGTGAAAGAGGAGCGTGAAAATGTTGGCTTAAAGCTCAACATTCAGAAAACTAAGATCATGGCATCCGGTCCCATCACTTCATGGCAAATAGATCGGGAAATAGTGGAAACAGTGGCTGATTTTATATTTTTGGGCTCCAAAATCACTGCAGATGGTGACTGCAGCCATGAAATTAAAAGGTGCTTACTCCTTGGAAAGAAAGTTATGACCAACCTAGACAGCATATTAAAAAGCAGAGACTTTACTTTGCCAACAAAGATCTGTCTAGTCAAGGCAATGGTTATTCCAGTAGTCATGTATGGATGTGAGAGTTGGACTATAAAGAAAGCTCAGCTCCAAAGAATTGATGCTTTTGAACTGTGGTTGGAAAGAGTCTTTGAGAGTCCCTTGAACTGCAAGGAGTCAAACCAGTCCATCCTAAAGGAAATCAGTCCTGAATATTCATTGGAAGGACTAATGTTGAAGCTGAAACTCCAATACTTTGGCCACCTGATGTGAAGGGCTGACTCATTTGAAAAGATCCTGATGAGATCATAAGAGATTACTACCAGCAGCTATATGCAAATAAAATGGACAACTTGGAAGAAGTATACAATTTCATAGAAAAGTATAACTTTCCAAAACTGAACCAGGAAGAAATAGAAGATATTAACAGACGCATCACAAGCAAGGAAATCAAAACTGTAATCAAAAATCTTCCAGCAAACAAAAGCCCGGGACCAGATAGCTTCACAGCTGAATTCTACAAAAAATTTAGAGAAGAGCTAACACCTATCTTACTCAAACTCTTCCAGAAAATTGCAGAAGGTAAACTTCCAAAATCATTCTATGAGACCACCATCACCCTAATTCCAAAACCAGACAAAGATGCCACAAAAAAAAGAAAACTACAGGTCAATATCACTGATGAACATAGATGCAAAAATCCTTAACAAAATTCTAGCAAACAGAATCCAACAACATATTAAAAAGATCATACATCATGACCAAGTGGGCTTTATCCCAGGAATGCAAGGATTCTTTAATATCCGCAAATCAATCAATGTAATACACCACATTAACAAATTGAAAAATAAAAACCATATGATTATCTCAATAGATGCAGAGAAAGCCTTTGACAAAATTCAACATCCATTTATGATAAAAACTCTTCAGAAAGCAGGAATAGAAGGAACATACCTCAACATAATAAAAGCTATATGTGACAAACCCACAGTAAACATTATCCTCAATGGTGAAAAATTGAAAGCATTTCCCTTAAAGTCAGGAACAAGACAAGGGTGCCCACTCTCACCACTACTATTCAACATAGTTTTGGAAGTGTTGGCCACAGCAATCAGAGAAGAAAAAGAAATAAAAGGAATCCAGATAGGAAAAGAAGAAGTGAAACTCTCACTGTTTGCAGATGACATGATCCTCTACGTAGAAAACCCTAAAGACTCTACCAGAAAATTACTAGAGCTAATCAATGAATACAGTAATGTTGCATGATATAAAATTAACACACAGAAATCCCTTGCATTCCTATACGCTAACAATGAGAAAACAGAAAGAGAAATTAAGGAAACAATTCCATTCACCATTGCAACAAAAAGAATAAAATACTTAGGAGTACATCTACCTAAAGAAACGAAAGACCTCTACATAGAAAACTATAAAACACTGATGAAAGAAATCAAAGAGGACACAAATAGATGGAGAAATATACCGTGTTCATGGATTGGAAGGATCAATATTGTGAAAATGACTATACTACCCAAAGCAATTTACAGATTCAATGCAATTCCTATCAAGCTACCAATGGTATTTTTCACAGAACTAGAACAAATAATTTCACAATTTGTATGGAAATACAAAAAACCTCAAATAGCCAAAGCAATCTTGAGATAGAAGAATGGAATTGGAGGAATCAACCTGCCTGACTTCAGGCTCTACTACAAAGCCACAGTCATCAAGACAGTATGGTACTGGCACAAAGACAGAAATATAGATCAATGGAACAGAATAGAAATCCCAGAGATAAATTCATGTACCTATGGACACCTTATCTTTGACAAAGGCGGCAAGGATATACAATGGAAAAAAGACAATGTCTTTAACAAGTGGTGCTGGGAAAACTGGTCAACCACATGTAAAAGAATGAAACTAGGGAATCATAATTTAATTTTACAGAGGACAATTTCTCTTGACTTCCACAATAAAATGATCATACACAATGCACCATGAAGGGTGATCCTCCCAGTTCTCCTTTCTTACTTTTCATAGGTGTTGATCTCCTTACATTTCATGCACAGAGTTTCCTTAACAGAACCCTCTGCATCTCATTATAAATATATCTTTGCAGTTAGAATAAATATATTTTTGCAGTTAGAATATGGCCAATAGACTTTTTTTTTTTTTCAGGTCATCATGAAGAAATGTTAAGCCTCTGAATCAGAGGCAGAATGAGTAACCCAGATCAGTTGTCCTAATATATTTCCTAATGTAAATTTTGCAAATCAATTAAGTCAAATAAACACGTTCTCTAACATCAAGGTTATCAATCATTTTATTTTTTGTAATTCATAGTTTTCAGAGCATGACTAGATTTTAAGGAAGGATATTGATGTTATGAAGCAAATGATGGGTACTATAGTTTGCAGAGCATGACTAGATTTTAAGGAAGGATATTGATGTTATAAAGCAAATTGAAGGGATAATGATTTATTATCAGAAGTTTTAGATCATTAGTAAAAATTATTCAATAAATCTTAGGGCAAATGTAATGTTTTGGAGAAAGGTAATCACAAACAGAAGTTTATTATGAAAATGGGGATGTTTTTGAGGAGTAAAGTTGGCATTACTATAATATTTTTGCTAGTATGGAAGGCAACTCAGGATATATAATATACTAGTTATGTGGAATTCCAACTTTATCAAGAAGTATTATATAATACAATAATTTTATTGATTAATAAAAATGGGAAATACAGCAAACTTCAATTGTCTAACTCTAATAAAACCCCCCGGTGCTTGATACATGTCACCAATCTAATTTTAGCAAATTACTATTGAAAATGACTTTGAGGCTCAAGTCAAGAGAATTGAGTTTCACCAGTCTGCTTTGTGTCTTTTGCTTGCAAAGGCCCATTAAATTTTCCTTTACATGAAAAAATAAATATTTGCTGATATTTAAGTTCTCTTTGAGTATTGATATAAGTTTACATAGAAGTGGTATTGGGAGATATTTTGTACTTCTTATAATACTTACTCATACTGTGCATTTCTATGAGGGTAGTTCCTTTCCCTTGAAAATCTGTTGGGGCAACACTGATTAATCTAATTATTAGAGATCGCACTAGCATTTAGTGGGTAGCTCTTGGGATGCCAGATACCTTTAATGCTTAAGAGCCCAAAATGATGAGTTGTATTCCTTCCCTCACAACTTTTTCAAGTTGGAGAAGGAAATGGCAACCCACTCCAGTACTCTTGTCTGGAAATTCCCATGGATGGAGGAGCCTGGTAGGCTACAGTCCATGAGGTTGCAAAGAGTCAGACACAACTGAGTGATTTCACTTTCCTCACAACTTCAAAATGTTCCATATATAATTTTGATCTGAGAAACAAAACCACTTTATAAATAAATGCAAAATAATTTTGCATAGTTTAAATATGTGATTTTCAGGAATTCTGTTATTGTGAAAATTGGGGAAAGTTGTGTTTTATTTTGTTCTTTTCCTGAAATTATTAATCATTTTAAAAAAGCATGTCACTCTTTGAAGTGCTGCTCAAGATATTACATACACCTAATTCACTGTGCATCTGTAGCTTCCCACTGATTCTACTAATTTCATCATTTATATTGAAATACATAATATTTTAAAATATATTAATTTATTTCATAATTAAATTTCTTTTGAAAAAATATTATGTGTGTAGATATATTGTATTATCTATGAATTTCATTTTATGAGAGTAAAAATATCATATACAAAGGTGTATTGAGTCTGATAGGGTTGAAAATTACAGCCTTAAGAAATAGGAAAAGCTTGTAGCATTTTAGTGATGAGAGGAAATTTAGAATTCAGCCTGCATAGTGGATGAAGCAATGGACTAAGATTTGAAAGCCTGAGTCCTAATTACAGTTATGACATTAGTCAGATTACTTTTGCAAATTATAGTATTCTTATATGCAAATTTTAAAAGTTGGGATGACTTGAAGTGGAGGCAATAGAATGTTTCTATATTGGTCTTAATCCAAGATACATAGCTAGCAAATACATGGAAATAGAACATTAATTAACATATAGAAAAAATCCTCAAATAATTGGAGCTGTGCAAAAAGGAATTTACATACATTTAAGGCATTTCAAGCTTTGTCTGGTTACTCATTTGCTATGACTGGTATGGTTAGAGGAGGACAGATTCAGTAAGGGCTACTCAACCAGAGATGCATGTCAAAATCATCATTGAGGCTTTTATAAACCAGGCACCATGGACCTGGTGGCCTATAGACACTTCTAGAGTTTCATATATGATTTTGGTACCCACTCCAGAAAGAAAATAAAGGCACTGATTATCTCCAATATTTTCTTCAGTTATAAAATTATTTCCTACCACTGTATAGAGTTATCTCTTAAAAATAGTGTTAAAGCAATAGACTGCAAATAGATAACTCACCAAGTAATATTTAACTCATAGATCTCATTCAATTGCCAGAACTAGTTTGTATTCTCCAGGGATTTGCTAATCATCTCAGATGTCTTGATATTTAAATTTGCTTTAGAAATTATGTGTGATATAATGCTTTAAGAAAAAGGCCAATATATGAAATCTTAAAAGATTTAAGGTGTTTTTCCAGTCTGAGTGAAAAGTCAGAATTCACTAATACGACCAAGAATTCAAAAGAAATATTGAAGCTTATGGAGTTCCTTTATTAGGCCTTGCTCTTTAATTTTACCACTTAGTCTATGTACTGGTCTTTCTGATATTTGTAGCCTTGATCAGCTCTGCTCACAATGAAAGTGAAAGTGAAGTCGCTCAGTTGTGTCCGACTCTGTGCGACCTCATGGACTGTAGCCTATCAGGCTCCTACATCTATGGGATTTTCCAGGCAGGAATATTGGAGTGGGTTGCCATTTCCTTCTGCAGGAGATCTTCCCAACCCAGTGATTGAACCCGGGTCTCCCGCATTGTAGGCAGATGCTTTACCATCTGAGCCACCAGGGAAGTCCCAATGAAACCACTCCATAATTCCATGACACCAAGTTTCTGGAGCCATTTCCTTCTCCAAGTATGTCCTGGGCTTATTTTAGATTTTTTTTTTTAGAAAAGTAAACTGAAGTTACTCAAGGATTAATAGTTCGAGGGAACTAACAAGGTCATGCTAATAGTATTATTTGAATCTTATTGGCCACTGTTTGTTGAAGCTGAAACTCCAATACTTTGACCACCTGATGCAAAGAGCTGACTCATTTGAAAAGACCCTGATGCTGGGAAAGATTGAGGGCAGGAGGAGAAGGGGACGACAGAGGATGAGATGGTTGGATGGCATCACTGACTCAATGGACATGGGTTTGGGTGAACTCTGGGAGTGATGGACAGGGAGGTCTGGCGTGCTGCGGTTCATGGGGTCACAAAGAGTCAGACATGACTGAGCGACTGAACTGAACTGTGTAAGTTATACAGTTAGTCTGTGTCTAAAAATCTGATCTAAATTCAGTTCAGTCCCCGTTTCAGAGCTCCATGTTCTCTCAAGTAATTTGGGAGATCCATAGGGCATGAAGCACATTCTGCAATGAATCTTAGCCACTGCTCACTTTTGAAGTTCTTCACCCTCTACATGTAGGCCTTCTACTCAGTTTGGGTCATTGTGCCTGGAACCTTCTTCACACAGGCTATTGATTTGGGATTGTAAAGATGAAGTGTTCTTCAGTCTCCACTGGCAATTTGGCTTCTTTGGCTGCACATTCTTTCTGTCAGATCACAGTGATATCAAGGTCTAGCTGAGGATGTGACTGCATTTTTCATCCAGGAGGCTCTTTAGCCTTCCTGTAAATCAAAGTGTATATGGGTTGATCAGTACTCCTTAACATCACTCAGAAGGTACATCCACACCTCAGATTTGCCTTGAGTCTAGGAAAATGACTTATTATTGTGAAGTGGGGAAAAAAAGAGTGAAGGTTAGTTAGAACAACTGAATTTTAGATCACATTTTTAGACAGAGACTAACTGTATAACTTTAAATAAATCTTGTAATTTATGTGACCTTAGTTTCTTCATCAACAAAATATCAAAGGTCTGAAGTATATCATCTGTCAATGCCTTCCAGATCTAAGGGTCCATCATTTTAGGTATAGGCTCATTGACAGCAGGAAATTTACACTTTTCTCATTGTACTCATTCCAAGCTAGTACAGCACTTTCTGTATCTTAGGACCTTGCATGATGAAAGAATCAAAGTTTTGATCGGTTAGCCAGAGACTTCGATTTGAGTTCCAGCTGTGTTTCCATAGAGTCCTGTGACTACAGACAAATTATTCACTTAATCTGTTTACTTGTAAGATAGTGCTCTTGAAGGTGCTTTACATCTGTGAGGGGGAATGGTTAAGGTACTGACTATATTATTTATATCCCAATATCAGAAGGTATGTCTTGGACTTTTTTCTTTGTTTAGCCTCTTATTTTGTCAGAGGATATCTCTAGAGGAGATTTACTCAGGTATCAAATCTCCACTATTTATCTTCAGTGAGAAATCTTCTACTGAGTGGGAGAAGAGCATTTGAAATTCTGTGTGTGAATTATGTTTACTTAGAAAGGCTTTGCCTCTTTTCTTTTTTCCTTGTTGTTTTCTCCTTGTCTCTCTATGATGCACTCAGGGGGCTTGCATTAAGCTTATGATGCCTGGCATGATTGATTGTGTTTCCAGTGGCTGGACACTTTGCTGGGAGCCGTGGTTATGTCTTGGAAAATCACACTAATTGAATTTGAAGACACCGATGTGCATTCTCAAGTAAGAGCCTGGCTCTTGAGGCTTTCATCTAGGTCAGGCCTTATAAATTAAGTGATGATTTTTTTTCCTTAAGTCAGTAAATAAAATTCATCAGTGGCCTCACATTGCCTTCACACTTCTGCAGCTCAGTCAACCTATGAGTCAAGCAGCATTTTTATTCTCTTTAAAGCTAATGTTTTGTGGTAGTTGGCAATCCATTTATTAAAGGAAGAAGGTGGGAACATGGGGTAATTTGAAAACAATTTCTGAGATCACCAAAACACTAGAGAAAAATGATCTTTAAATATATGTCTCAGAAATTGTTGGAGAACATATGTTTACTATAATTTCTTTTATATAGAAAGTAATGTAGAATTTTCCAAAGGCCTCAGATCAAAAGCAGTTTTAAAATGGGAAAATGTCTTTTTAAATTTTATTTATTTATTCATCCACTTATTCAAAAATATCAAATACCTTCTCTGTGTTAGGCATAGGTGCTACATGGTATAGTAGGAAGCTCATGGGCACTGTAAGGAGGCAAATCTGTATCTGAATTCTGTTTTGCCACTTACTGGGTAAGTGATAACACATAAGGAAAATTACCTTTAAAACCTTAGAGTTTTTTGTTTTTGTTTTGGCCATTTGGGTTGAAAAAACAGCAGATACTGAGAATCAGCTTACAAGAATGGTAACACTAAAATGATAACACTAAGTATTATGAAATATTAACAAATGGCACCTGGGTTATAATAGATGTTTGTCTATGTTAGTTTCTTTTCACTAGTAAGAGATGAAGCTGAAAAATGTAGATTGTTCTCAGACCATGGAGGATTTTGAATGCTATAGTACTGTGTGCTGTGTACTAATCCACAGCCTTACTAAGCACTTGTGGGTGCTTAATAATTTATTTATAATGAATTAACAGAAAATACAAAGTCACTGAAGTTATGATAAATCTGTTGAAGATGCTGTGGGTAGCTTTTGCATTAGAAGGGATGTTACTCTTGGTGATCTTTATGGGAAAAATATTTGCAGAACCAGAAGAAAGGGACAGACACCACTGAAGTATGAAGTATGGTTTATTGAGGAAGCAAAGAGTCATCAGGACTCCTAAGCTCTCATCCCATGGAGAGGTATGCTTGACTAGAGTGTAGTTATAAACTTGGAAAGTGATGCAGGAGCGTGACCCTATACCCATCCTGATTTCCACTTATATAGAGAAGCTGGGGGAGGGAGCAGAGAGCATTTGATCCACATTGTATAAAGTTTTTTGGTAAATAAAGTTGAGCTTTGAACTTCGGGAATTCATACACTTCTTAACGTTAGTTTGCTTAACCAATATTAATGCCTAGTCACCAGTATTAATGAAACCTGCAGAGGGAGAGTGCCTCTAGGCCACCTAAGAGAGAGAAAGTCACAGGGATTATCTAGTAAATAGAAGTATTGTCTCTTCTTGGTGTTGATGTTGATACCATCATTTGTGCTTTCAAACTGTTGCAGGTCCTAGTTGCTGCTATGACCCATGTATCTGTATAAAGAAGGAGCCTTAGGTTTGTTTCTCCCTAGTCATTTTGTTAACTATTGCATGCAAAGCATTAACTGTTATGAAGAACTGTCATTCATGGGGATTTTTTAAAGGTAATCTGAGTTTAGATTTAGTTTCGGAAGGAGATTCTTAGAAGTCTCAAAGTGAGGTTGGACAAAAGCAAAGTGAATGTTGAGAAGAAATCTGCAGGCCGGGTGATAGTTTTAGGGATTCAGATTATTAAAAATTGATCTCTATGTTAAGACAGAAATAAAGAACAGCCTATTGTTGGTTACCTTGAGGATGGATTGTCTAGAGCTGGGGTACCTACAAATATTTGGAATATATAGTAGCAAGTTGGAGGAGAGAGGGTTAGGATTATACATCAGCTTTCTAATTTTACCTTTTAGGATTAGCTTTCTTGGTTATGTTGTTCTCTCATTAGCTGCTGCAACAAGCTGGGAGAAGAAAATCTAAAACATGGATTGGAACCTCTGAAGTTTGGATTTATCCTTAGCTTGGAAACTACATTCTGAGTGGACGCTCAAGGAAATGAGTGATATTTCTAAATTTCCACATAATAGGTTCAGTATAATCTTGGACATAATTTATTCTCTTGGCTAACTAAAGCTAAGCAAAACCAGAATTTCTCTTTTCAGACACTTTTCTCTTAATTGTAAGCACTTGCATGGAAAGTTAATTTGTGTGGGTTTAATTTATTTACATATATTTACATTTGACTCATTAAAATCTTCCTTCCAAGAGTTGTTTTGCAACTGTTTGAGCATTTCAAGTTCTTTTGAAAAATGAAAATATTCTTTTTGCCAACTGAGAATAAATTTAGAAGCCTTAAACTTTGGATTGTGGTGTGACTAACTTCTAAATATGAGAAAATATTTTGTGCTGTCCACCACTACATAGCCAACAAATAAAAACAGAGCTCCAAAGTAAGCAATCAAATCCTTCTCTCATATGTGCACCTTCCTATTTGCACCCATACCAAATCTTTATGAAATCCATAGAGTTAAGGTAAAAGTGGCATGCCCACATGAAAACTGGCAAGAAAAATGGAAGATGGATATAAATTTCAGCTCCATATTTGTGAATACTCAGTCACTTGTCCAAACATTTATTAAATACCTACTTTGTATAAGATATGACATTAAAACCCAGATTTGTTATGAACTGTGCTCCTTGTTCTCAGAAAACTTATCAACCAAAACTTCAAAGTGTTACTTATTATGATGATGATATAAATTTATCATCCTTTAACCTTCCCGTATTGTTTTTTATCCCATCATGAGCTAACAGCATTTGTCATTTGATGAACCCTAACTTATCACTATACTATATGCCTATGTCATATGTATCACTTCATTAAAAGTCATATCGCCACACCTGTGGTACATGGAATAATGCCCATATGACCATTTAACAGAAGAAAAAGACTTTGGGAACTTGATGAACTTTTCAAGGCCTGTCTGACTAGAAGGCTAACTCATTATCATTGTCCTTTTTCAAGTAGTTGAAAGAATTAAGATATCCTTAGGAGTAAGGACTAAGTGATAGAGGATTGTAGAGGATAATGTCTCATATCTTATCTAGATAATAGTGGTCTTTTGTAAGAAAAACATGATAGAACAGGTCCAGTGAAACATATGGATTCTTCAGTTATAGAGCAGAGGCAGTGGGGCTATGAAACTAAATATTTAGAAGGAGGAATAATGTTTAATTGCTTTGTTTGGACTATTTTGATGAACAATCTAATGGCACTGAATGATTTCTGATTGTGTCCAAAGACATTTTATCTGACTAAACTATGTTAATCTTTTAAATTCTGACCACTTAATAATGGCCAGTTAAGAAATCCAAATAATTAAAATAACTTTGCTTTACCTAAACCTTCAAAGAAACCACCTAATAGTCTCACTGAAGAGTGAACATTATGATCTAAAGGAAAAAAAAAAATCCATCCTGTCAAATTCATTATCTACCCTTTGCCTGAAACTGGATTGAATGAAAAAAGATGCATTGTTGGATTCTGAATCAAGGATGATTTAGGCTTTAAAAGTTAGATCTCCAAACACAGAATTTGAAATACACCCTAGGGAATGAGAAGAAGCTGTCACCTTTCACTAGGATAAGAGAAACAGTGTTAGGAAACATTGTTTTTAAGAGACTCAAATAATTTTGGCTGCCCCAAAGGGTTTTAGTCTTTGTAGTTTCATCTGTTTCCTTCTAGTAATGGTATTTATTGAAATAAATGCATGGTCCTAAGTCCTGGGAATACCTAAAATCTGTGGTTATGTTGATCTATCTTTGATTTCACTAGAGTTTCCCATTTTAAATCTTAAAACATATGTATAATATGAAACATACTTATAATACATTTAGTATTTTGAAAGTAAAAAATACTACACATCAGTCTAAGCTTATGGCTGTTCCAAAGGAAATTACTCTAACATTATTGAATCAGTCAAAAAAAGTTTCTTTTATAATAAAGTGATCAGATACCTATCTGGTTAACATGGGTTAGTAGTTATTTTGTCACTTCATCATTTCACTTTGTTTTTTTAAGAAAGAGACGCTCAAGAAAACATTTAGTAAATACAAATTTAAGTAAAACTTTTAAAATCTCTTAAGAAATTAATACTTCATTTACACTGGTTTAATTAACTGAGCTATCTTTTAGCACTAAGAAAAAATAATATAATTTTGACATAGTTACAACAAAACAGTTTACTGCAACATATACTAGTATGGAAATGTTGCTTCCTATATTGGTCAGAATAGGTATATCAATGCTGTGATAATAAGCAATCTTAGTGGCTTAAGTAACAAAAGCTAATCTTTTGCTCACACCATCTTTTCACTCTCACACCACCTTCTCCTAAGTGGTTCACTCTGTGTTGTAATCGTTCAGGGACCCAGACAGTTGAAGTAGCCACTTATTTGAAAATTGTTGATCTTCATGCCAGAGGCAAAAAGAGAGCTTTAGAAGGTCTTACCCTTCTTATTAAATTCTTGACAATAAGACTGAATTATTGCCATTAGAATATACATTACTTATAACTCATTAGTGAAAACTCATTATTATTCTCTGCTTCCCCTTACATACTGTTAAAAAAATTAAGAGGGGTATTATACTTACAGTCTGGAAGTGGTAAGAATTTAGGGGATGTAGAAAATTGTACCAGATGACTAATAATACTTCTTACTGCCAACTATTTGATTCACCTTCCTTCTTGCACATGAAATCAATTACTTCCTCCCCAAGAAAAATAACAAAAAAGCATTACTCGTTCCTTCAAGGTCAAAGCTGAGATCATTAGTTTATACATGCTTCTTTCTAAAAGAGGTTTGTATATGGCTTCTGTAGATCCAGGGTCCTATGAATTAGAAAGAAAAGTTTTATACCATCAGAAAACTAATATTCAAAAATAATCACAGTAAATATTTCCATTAGTAAAGAGAAAGATTTGGAGGTACACAGCAATTTTACTGCTCTGCTGAATGTGTAAAATCCCACTGATCAAAAATTTTTAAGATCTCTTGTCCTAGGAATGAAGAATGTTGCTTAATGAAATTTTTTAACCAGCTTCCTGGAGCTCTCAAATTACATATTCTTTATGGCTCTTAGCTCCAGGCTCTGGGGTTTCCTATTTCTCATTATTCTCCTTGGCTGTATTTGAGAGAGCAATGGAGAATAAGCTCTTGTTGGTGACTGAGCAGGTTTCTTTGCCTGCTTCTTTCCTGTAGAAGTTTAAGGCCCTATGGGTCATTTTAGGTTGTAAGCAGTTGTAGTCCCTTTTAATCCAGATTGTAGGGGATTTTTTTTTTCTCAGAATATCAGACTCAGAAATGTACTTGGTTTTTTATCTCTTTGAATCCAGTAAGAAACATGCACCAATAGCCAAGCTTATGGTTCTTTTTGTCATACCTATGTATTTTCTTTCTTAACTTAAATGTAGTTATCTTGAGCCTAAGAAACTTTGGGTGGGAGAATGTCATTTTTTAACATCTTTCCAGGGGGCATTTTGTAGAACTGCTAGAATTTCTTCAATACCACATTAATTCAACCTGTTAATTCATTCAGAGGTATAAAAAATGGCTACTCCTTACCACAGGGTGAGATTTGATTGGCCTTTATCAACATATTTTATAAATTTTTAAATTACTATTTTCTTTTACTGTTGTTTTTTTTCCAGTGCTAGACATCCCCCTGTTTTGGACCTATCGTAATCTTTTACGTGCTTGCTTACAAACTGATCATTTTCCCCAGTTATTCTTGTATTAGTAATATCCTGTCAAACGCCACCATTAGCAGCCACTATATATATTGACAAGCTGTTTTTCTTGTAAAGTTACAAGTTCTTAGAGTACATTATCTGCATTTCAAGTTGCTACAGTTTAACATTTTAACCAAATGCTGTACTTTTTGTATAACATAAACTACCATCTTTCTACCCTTCAATATAATATCACTCTTTCCTGTTTTTTTTTTTTTTTTTACCAGCTAGTCAAAACAAGTGCCATGCATTTTAGGCTTTATCACAGCAATACTGTACTTCTAGGGAAATTATTATCAGTAAGGATAACTAAGCTCTGCTGCTGTAAGAATCACTCTCCATGTTTCAGGGCTTTCAACAAGGAAGAGTTCTTTCTCTCTCTCTCTCTCTCTCCCCTCCCTACACTCTTCCTTCCTCCCTCTTGCTCTTTTTTTCTCTTTTTCTCTATTCCATGCTACATTCATCATGAGTCAGCTGGGGAACTTTTCTCATTTAGTGAAGGGGCCACCATCTCAAATGCTTTCAACCTCTGTCCTGACAGATAAAACAAGCTGCTCTTGAGGGCCACCAACAGTTAAATGCTCAACCTCAAAGGGGCTTCCTCTCATTGGTCAGAAGTAAGACAAACAAACAAAACACTTGATCACAGAGAAAATGTGCTCCAAAGAATGGAGAAAAGAAGTATATGTGGAACATTCTAATGGCAATCACACTCTCTTCTCTCATATCTTATATTCAAAATATCTAGAGTCTATTTTTCATCACCTCTATCATTACAAACCTGGCCCTATATTATTTCAATAGCCTTCTGACCTTCTTTTTTGAAGTACTGTTATATAATTTCCCTGGCTGAGGAATATCCCTTCAAATTAATTGGATAAGCTTTGAGTATTTCTTAGGTATAAGGCATTACTCTAGCTATGGGAGAGACTGATCTTAGAGAAAGGAGAGGAGAACATCAGGTACAAAGATGAAGAAAAAATTCCCTAACCACTAAGAGTTTGTAATATTGAGTAGAAAGTGTATGACTTCAAGAAGACTCAAAGTCAAAAGAAACATTTGAAGTAATTTATTAGGTGTAGAATGCAAAGTTGTAAATTTCAGAGTTGAAGAGATATTTCTCACTATTTTGTCTCCTTTTATTATTAAGTAAGTGAAGAACACAAGGTTCAAAACACGAAATTACCATAAAGTAGATGAGTTCTACTGTGGGGTATGCTGGGATGGTATTTGTAGGCCAGTGGGGAAGGAGAAAAAAAAGTAAGATCAAGGAGTGACTTGGATTAGAAGGAATGATACACTTTGGTATAAGAAATACCAGCAGAAAAACAGGGAGTGAAGACAGAATTGTTTTAGGCGAGAGACAATATACAAGGAAATCAATGTGGGAGAAAGGATGTGCCATCAGGAGATGTAGTAATTCATTAATCTTTGCATATTAGTGCTATTATTGTGTTATAGTTGGTCAGTCCGTAGGAGCATCATGCCTAGACGTATAGGCATGTACTTTGGCCTCTCTTATGGGAAACGGCAGGACAGGTTAGGAACTAGACAGGGGTTTAGAACTTTGAGCTGGGTTAAGCAGGATTTCACTGTTAGCAAGGCTTTTGAACCTAGCAGTCTTGGTCATAGTAGAAACCAAGCTTAGGATGGAAAGCCTTCCAGTCCATTGTTTCTGAGGATACTTAAGTAATAGCTGCCTGAGTCATGACCAACTTAAAGGACTCCTAAACTCAAGTCTGCAAGTTACAGTAAGGAATTGAACTTTGGGATGCCAATGGCTGACAAAGTGATTTTTTTTTTTTTTTTTTATTGACAGGATTGTTGACAGGATCAAAGGAACAAAAAGTTTGATTGATTTTACCTTCTCTATTTTCTACTCTACCATACTTTTGAAAAAAAAGCAAAGGAAAAGGCAAACTAAAATGGTTAATTTGTTTAACTCTTTCATGACATTTGCAAATATCTGAAACATGAAGGAATTGAGTTACCAAGGGTTTCACAATTTTGCTCTAGGCAGGTCACTTCACATAGATGATGATTTGCTAAGGCACAGCTAGAGTCTGACTCTCCAGCTTGCCAAGACAGTACATCCACCTACTGTGCTGCCTCTCCCAATTTTAATTAAATGTACATATGTTCTGTTTTGGTTTTGTCCTTTTTCTGTCTGAACTCATCATTTCTGTTTAGACCCTGTCTATTGCTTTGGAATGTCCT
Source organism: Cervus canadensis (assembly GCF_019320065.1). Classification (NCBI taxonomy): domain Eukaryota; kingdom Metazoa; phylum Chordata; class Mammalia; order Artiodactyla; family Cervidae; genus Cervus; species Cervus canadensis. The sequence goes on from NC_057399.1 coordinate 49,525,452, forward strand.
TGGATTGGAATTCAATTATGGGATTTGGACTCAAATACACATTTGAATTCAAACCTACTTGGGCAAAGTGTTTAAAATTTCTAATGCATTTTTCTCAACTAGAGATAACAACACTGATTCAGGTATTCTATAAATAGTGCCTATAATTCCTAAATGTGCAATTATATTAATTAAGTACTTGGATTGCAAATTAAGGAAACACCTTGAGCTATGTTAACAAAAGTGGAAATATTTTAGAAGGTCCTGGAATATGTCATGGAATTTAAGAAAAAGGTGGGAAGGGATCTCAGGGTAGGGAGATGCCCTTGGAACAACAGCAGAAGGTATAGGTGAACTTTGATTCTAAGTTATGCTGTCATGTAATCCACTCTTCCCTCCCAGGCAGTTTAGCAGTGCAGTCTCTCTTTTTTGCGGGGTCGGGAGGGGGGTCTTATTTTGTTGAATCACTTATCTGGCACAAGTTGGTAGAGATGTAGTCACTAGCAGCTCAAAAGTTGTTTGCCATAAATCTAAAAAGAAAGAGATTATTTGAAAATAACCTAAGAAGATAATTATGGCAGAAATTATTAATGGATTCTTTATGTTGCTCAATTTGTCTTGTGTGAAGATCCTAATGACAAATTCCTCTTAATGTTTACATTGCAGAAGAACTTTATTTCTTTTCATCAAATGGATTGCTTTTATGACGGACAATAAGTCTATGTGTTGTATTTTGTGTATTTCTTTGCCTTTATTTCTACAAAGTTCAGAAATAAGTCATATTCTCTCATTTTTTTTGTAGCCCTCTTCAATCAGAAGTTTTGATGTTTCCCTACCATTACTATTTTCTTTTCTTGATGATAAATAATTCTTCTATTATTACCACCATTGAATAAAGTATTTCAAATGTGTTTGGGAGCAGATGTCATTGAAACAAATAGAAATTATTCAAAAAGCAAAATGTTGAGGAATTACATTTTATAGGTATGCTAAATTAATGTTATATTTATTTACCATGATCTCTTTGTAACCTATATAAAGTCAGCTAAATTTGAACATCAATCCTACCTCGATAGCAGATTGGTAATAAAATGCTCATATAGTTATATGTCCAAATATTGTTGTTTTTCCTCTGTCCTCTAGCCTTCAATCTAGTCCCTTATATCTTTCTTGATTCTGTTAATTAAGCTGGCTATTGAATTTAGCATGTTATTCTCCATTTAACTCTGGGTATTGACAGACAGCAGGGCTCCCTGGTGGCCCAATGGTAAAGGATCTGCCTGCCAAGCAGGAGATGCTGGTTTGATCCCTGGGTTGAGAAGATCCCCTGGGAAATCCCATGGACAGAGGAGTCTGACAGGCTATAGTCCATGGTGTCGCAAAAGTGTTAGACACCACTTAGTGACTAAACAATAACAACAACAACAAATTGAAATATAACATATTGGTCAAAAGAATGAACTATATAGTTAGCCTGATTTAAATTCTACTCCTGATTTTGATATTTGCTAGCTATGTCACATTGGGTGAGTTATCTGAATTTCAATTTAATATATCTGTAAATAATAAAATTGTCATATAGATTAAGGTATTTCACATAAAGCATTTAGCATGACATAATGCAGAATCTAAGTAAATGGTAGCCATTATTATTATTATTATTATGGTAGTACATATGTGCTTCTATGTACTATATACTTTTGTAGAGTTTTCAACTTACAGTTATTTTGGTAATTTCTAAGGCTTTATAGGTTTTGCTTCAGTTCATACTGATCCCTTTATTTTCTCCACCTGTTATTGTGCTGCTCGGTACTGATTTTGTTCCTTTGTTTTGGTTTTGTTTGTTTGTTTGCTTTAGTCACACAGCACAGCTTGTGGAATCTTAGTTCCCCAACCAGAGATGAACCTATGCCCACTGTGGTGGAAGCATAGAGCAAACTGCTGGATCACAGGGAATTCCTGGTACTGACTTCTTTTTTATTTGCTCAGTATTATTCCTTACTGTTTGTTCTCATGGCATCCTGTACTTTTCACTGTACTGCATTTTAAAAATATTTATCACATATGTATTCTCTCAGATAAGTGTAAACTCCAGGTAGAAAGGGATCATGAAGGCCAAGTTCATAGCATAATGCCTGTAGTAGGGACTCATCAAATGTTTATTGATTTGAGTTACATTTCTGTCAGTTTCTCTGCTTTACACCTTGCACATCCCTTGTCTTACCCAATCATGGCTAGTTTTTATATTTCTTCCTCCTTTAAGACCACTGCTTTTTCAACTCTGTGTGTTATAATTGCATTGCTTTGTTCTGAAATCCTTGGTTATTTTTATGAATCACTGAACAAGCAGGCTCACAGGAAATCCTGTCATTTGAGTGGGAAAGAACTGACTTTCTGCAGTGCCACTAGAAAGGGAGTTATCCCCGTGAAACAAACAAACCAGCCAAAAACCTATTTATCTCGAGTGCCTATTTTCTGTCACTTTAAAAAATTTTTCCAAGCAGCAGCCCAAAAGGGAGAACATTTAAGTCTATAGGCTGAGTCAGGACTGCTGTCTCAGCACTTTCACTTATAACCCTTTATTGCCCACTGTATGAGTTACAGTGGCACATTATCATCTTAACTGCCATTTAATGGTAATGATGATGTCCTACAAATTGAGAAAAAGAGTTTGGTTGTTAATTCCTAGGAGATTATAGGCCCAATAACTGCTGTTATTAGTTCCAGGATGATTGCCAATAATGCAACATCACTTGGGCTCCATTATGTGCAATCTTTTAGAGTGCTGAGAATCATCTGAATCCCTAAACCATTATGTTTAACTTAGACCAAGACAACTATGATGACAAGAACAACTAGGGTTCAGTCAACAGATATTTACATTGGGAAAAAATTGCCTTTTTAGGAAAATATCCGTCTAGAAAATAAGAAAGAGTTTCAGAAGATTAAGAAATAGTAGGAAAATAAATGTTAATCCTTTTTTCCTGCTAGTTCATAATCCATTTTTTCATAAGCAAGATTCTGGAGCTTCAGGATCCTGTTTAATTGGTGGCCTTAGCATTAAACCTCAGAAATCTCACAGTCACTCATGTATAAAATATAGAGATTTCTGTCTGTTCTGTTGATGCTATCAAGCTCAGTTCATGTAAAGTATCAGTGTAAGCTCCAGTGATGTTCATAATGAAAATCAGCATTTTTGGTTATTCTAATTCTTTTTCCTTCTGTTTGGGCTACATTAGCCCATACATATATGATATGAAGTCAATTATCCAGAAGGGAAAACATCTGAAAATCAAAAATTCAGATTTTCTAAAGTAGTTTCTAGGATTTCTTGGTATATAAAACTGGAAGTGTGGTACACTGGAAAGTCTGTAGTTTTGAAATTAGATACAGATACAGCTACTTTGCCATTTTTTACAGCTGAAGTTTTGGACGAGTCACCCTCTCTGAGGCTAATATTTATTTTGCCATAATATTGTTACAACTAAATAAGATAATTTATGAAAAACTATTCAGAGCTTGGAAATTCAGCATAAGAAGGAAAGACAGAAAGGGAAGAGGAGAATATATGTATGGGTTAAGACTGACAGTAAGTTTAGTAGAGATTTTGGGAGTCCTGATGCAACAGCAGTATGAAAAATTTCATTAGAAATAAAAAAGAAATTTGAAAGAAGTATCAGTTTGGTTTTCAAGTCTTCTTCATTGTACTAGAAAAATGGAAATAAAGATTTTAAATTGTTGGAATTACTTTTATTTCCAGACTGTGTTCCTTTGACTGACACTGTCTTGAGGCTAGATTGTTGAGATTGATATAAATGCTTATATGGCTATAAATATGTCTTTCTGCAACTCCCCCATTGTTGATTGGGTTTATAAGGTTGCAAAGCAGAGAAAAATCCATGGTGCATAGGTACTGGTTTGACTTCAAAAGATTACAGGTACAAGTTCTTGCTCTTTCACTTTCGCATTTAAAACATTAAAGATGTTCTTTACCCTCTGATTTTCAGTGTTTATTCTATAAATTTTGGAACATGATAACTCAGTTGTTATAGTGATTATGTCAGTTTATACATAAAAACTTGAAGCATGGAAATGTATTTTATATTATTTGCCAATATTGATATTATGAAATTGAATCAGTAAAGAAGGTACCACAGGAACAAAGAGCAGCCCTGCTGGTTCTTCAGTGCTGTTGTCTGTGGGAGTTGCTACTCCACAGAAGAACTTGACAGGGACTCCATTTCTTTCTTCCCTGAGTTTTCATTTTATTATTTGTCTCTCTTGTTTTATACAACTTTCTAAAATTATTATTTTGAATTTTTTTTAGCTTCTGTTTCCAGCCTCCTTTCTCCTTAGGTCATAAGTTATAAAGAATGTACAAGAAATGAAAATAAGAAAGCTACATTTTGACAATTTTGTTCAGATATAGAACAATAATTTCTTCACTTATCCCAAAGGGCTTTACTTAATCTGCATTAATTATGTGTCTATAATTATGTGGCACATTCTATAAAGTAAGATGCACCATGATAGAATCGGGACTATTTTCTTAATTAATACATTGTTATGTTCTGTTTATTATAGCACAAGCCTATTCTGAAGGAAAACCTTAAATAGAAACAGCCTTCCAGAATGAAAAATTACAACGTGGTGGTGGTGGTTTAGTCACTAAATCATGTCCAACTCTTGTGACCCCATGGACTGTAGCCTGCCAGGCTCCTCTGTCCATGGGATTATCCAGGCAAGAGTACTGGAGTAGGTTGCTGTTTCCTTCTCCAGGGGATCTTCCCAATCCAGGGATCAAACCCATGGCTCCTGCATTGCAGGCTGATTCTTTACTCTTGAGCCACCAGGGAAGCCAATCGCAACTTGGCTCCACCTATTTAAATGTAGTTCTCATCCAAGAAAACCACCTGCGCAGGAACAGCCAGAATAGGCCCAGCACTTGATGAAATAACCACAGGTTGGCTGGGAGCTATGCCAAGTGACCTCATATGTCTATTAGAGTTATACATACAATGTGTGATTTAATATAACCTATAACATATAAAACACACTCATCTCATTTTAATCTCTGCCTACATCTATCTACTCCTTGGAAGGAAAGTTATGACCAACCTAGACAGCATGTTAAAAAGCAGAGACATTACCTTGCCAACAAAGGTCCATCTGGTCAAGGCTATGGTTTTTCCAGTGGTCATGTATGGATGTGAGAGTTGGACTGTAAAGAAAGCTGAGCGCCAAAGAATTGATGCTTTTGAACTGTGGTGTTGGAGAAGACTCTTGAGAGTCCCTTGGACTACAAGGAGATCCAACCAGCCCATCCAAAAGGAGATCAGTCCTGGGTGTTCATTGGAAGGACTGATGTTGAAGCTGAAACTCCAGTACTTTGGCCACCTGATATGAAGAGTTGACCCATTGGAAAAGACCCTGATGCTGGGAAAGATTGAGGGCAGGAGGAGAATGGGACAACAGAGTATTAGATTGTTGGATGGCATCACCGACTCAGTGGACATGAGTTTGGGCAGACTCCAGGAGTTGGTGTTGGACAGGTAGGCCTGGTGTGCTGCAGTCTATGGGGTTGCAAAGAGTCGGACACGACTGAGTGACTAAACTGAACTGAACCAAACTGACATCTATCTAATCTATTTATATCTACAATAATCAACCAATCTCATAAAATAAAACAACCAATGTCATATATATATATTACTATATTATATTATCATTTTATATATATGTATACATACATGTGTGTGTGTGTGTGTGTGTGTGTGTATATATGTATATATAAACATTTATACATGGGTGCGTGCATGCTAAATTGCTTCAGTCATAACAACTTTTTGCAACCCTATGGACTGGAGCCCCCTAGGCTCATTTGTCTAAGGGACTCTCCAGACAACAAAACTGGAGTGGGTTGCCATGCCCTCCTCCAGCACATCTTCCCAACCCACGGGTTGAAGTCACATCTCCTACGTCTCCTGTATTGGCAGGCATATTCTTTGTCGCTAGTGCCACCTGGGAAACCCGTTTGAACATTGATATATACACACTTTATATATAATAAAGCATTTAATGTATATAACTGTGTGTGAGAAATCATACATAATATGATTAAAATTTATTTTTCATTCCTTTTCACTACTTATTGATGACATCTCTAGCCAAATATTCTGGTCTGTTTAGGTCTTTTTTTGTTTTGCCTTAGGATTGTGCTATCTCCTAATATTTATGTTATAAAAAATATGTCACTGTTTTATATTGAAATAATTTTTCTTTTTTAGTTCAATATTTAAATATAGGCATTATGTCATAGTAGGCTCTGGACTTCAATTGTCAACTTTCAGATTGTAGCCTTAACCAGAGCTGTCCTGAAAGCTGACTTGCATTGGCTTGCAAGAGGAGTCAGTGTGCATCTCTTCCTAACTTTCCTTGGAGATATTATGTTTGTTGGTATCTTGAAATCAGTCTTGGTGGGAGTATTTACAACACAGAAACTGGCAAATGCTACAAAGTGGGGTCTTTTTCTTTTCCCTCTATTGAAAGAAAGAAAGAAAGAAAGAAAGAAAGTGAAGTTGCTTAGTTGTTCCAACTCTTTGCGACTCCATGAACTGTAGCCTACCAGGTTCCTCCATCCATGGGATTTTCCAGGCAAGAATACTGGAGTGGGTTGCCATTTCCTTCTCCCATAGAACCAGTTAAATATTTACTAGCACAACTCTGACTTTAACATTTATAAGTGATACAGTCTTAGGCAAGTAACCATTCTGTGTTACCAGGTTTTAAGGTTGAAAATGAAGGAAATTGTAATCTTCCACACAAACTGTGTAAAATTCTTAAAGAGATGTGAATACCAGATCACCTTATCTGCCTCCTGAGAAACCTGTATGCAAGTCAAGAAGCAACAGTTAGAACCGGGCATGGCACATTGAACTGGTTCCAAATTGGGAAAGGACAACATCAAGGCTGTATATTGTCACCCTGCTTAGTTAACTTATATGCAGAGTGCCTCAAGTGAAATGCCAGGCTGGAGGAAGCACAAGCTGGAATCAAGATTGCCGGGAGAAATAGAAATAACCTCAGATATGCAGATGATACCACCCTTATGGCAGAAAGTGAAGAAAAAGAATAATTTATTTTAATTGGAGGTTAATTACTTTGTAATATTGTGGTGGTTTTTGCCATATTGACATGAATCAGCCATGGGTGTATTTGTGTCCCCTATCCTGAACCCCCCTCCCACCTCCCTCACCACCCCATCCCCATCCCAAAAGCACCAGCTTTTGGTACCTTGCTTCATGCATTAAATTTGCACTGGTCATCTATTTTACATATAATATACATGTTTAAATGTTATTTTTTCATATCTTCTCACCCTTGCCTTCTCCCACATAGTCCAAAAGTCTGTTCTTTACATCTGTGTCTCTTTTACTCTCTTGCATTTAGGGTTGTTGTTACTGTCTTTCTAAATTCCATGTATATGTGTTAATATATTGTATTGGTGTTTCTCTTTCCAGCTTACTTCACTCTGTATAACAGGCTCCAGTTTCATCCACCTCATTAGAACTCACTCAAATGCATTCTTTTTATGGCTGAGTAATATTCCATTGTGTATATGTACCACAACTTCCTTATCTATTTGTCTGCTGATGGACATCTAGGTTGTTTTCATGTCCTAGCTATTGTAAACAGTGCTTCAGTGAACATTGGGGTACATGTGTCTCTTTGAATTCTGGTTTCCTTGGTGTGTATGCCCAGCAGTGGGATTGCTGGGTTGTATGGCAGTTCTATTTCCAGTTTTTTAAGGAATCTCCACACTGTTCTCCATAGTGGCTGTACTGGTTTGCATTTCCACCAATAGTAAGAGGGTTCCCTTTTCTCCACACCCTCTCCAGTATTTATTGTTTGTAGGCTTTGTGATGGCAGCAATTCTTACGAATGTAAGATGGCACCTCATTGTGGTTTTGATGTGCATTTCTCTGATAATGAGTGATGTTGAGCATCTTTTCATGAGTTTGTTAGCCATCTGTATGTCTTCTTTGGAGAACTGCCTGTTCAGTTCTTTGGCCCATTTATTGAATGCATTGTTTATTTTTACGGTATTGAGCTGCATGAGTTGTTTGTATATTTTGGAGCATGAGTTGCCGGTATATTTTGGATAAACAGCCACTTGATTAAAGTGAAAAAGGAGAGTGAAAAAGCTGGCTTAGAACTCAACATTCAAAAAACTAAGATCATGGCATCTGATCCTATCACTTCATGGCAAATAGATGGGCAAACAATGGAAACACTGACAGACTTTATTGTGGGGGACTCCAAAATGACTGCAGATGGTGACTGCAGCCATGAAATTAAAAGATGTTTGCTCCTTGAAAAAAAAGCTATGACAAACCTGGACAGCATATTAAAAAGCAGAGTTACTTTGCTGACAAATCGTCTAGTCAAAGCTATGGTTTTTCCAGTAGTCAAGTATGGATGTGAGTTGGGCCATAAAAGAAAGCTGAGTGCTGAAGAATTGATACTTTTGAACTGTGGTGATGAAGACTCTTGAGAGTCCCTGTACTGCAAGGAGATGAAACCACTCAATCCTGAGGCAAATCAGTCCTGAATATTCATTGGAAGGACTGATGCTGAAGCTGAAGCTCCAATACTTTGGCCACCTGATGCAAATAATCGACATTTGGAAAGACCCTGATGCTGGGAAAGATTGAAGGCAGGAGGAGAAGGAGACGACAGAGGATGAGATGGTTGGATGGCATCACCAGCTCGACAGACATGAAATTGGGCAAGCGCTGGGAGTTGGTGATGGACAGGAAAGCCTGGCATGCTGCAGTCCATGGGGTCACAAAGAGTCAGACATGATTGAGCAACTGAAGTGACTGACCGACTAGTCCTTTTAGAGCTGGGATTATGGAAGCTCTGGCTGACTTGGTGGAATCTATGGTAGTTTTTTTTTTTTTTTTTTTTTTTTTTTACTATACTTTTAATAGAAACTAGGTCAATTTTCAGCCTAGCTCAAATTGTCCTGATAGCCTGAGCAGGGACAACACTGGTACCAACTGACTTAAAGTCCCTGACCACAGCTATTCCAACAAGAGATTACCCTTTGGCTTGCAAGCAGCCAATTAGATTATCTTTCTTAGGAATTTGGGTCTGAGACACAGTTACTCTGCTCATTGTTTTCAGGGTACTTAAACGAGCCAGGGATGACACAGTCTGCTGGCTATAAAAAAGTAGATCAGAAAAAAATAAAGCTTGTTTGAAGAGAAAGAGAATAAAGCGGATACATGTAGAGAAAAGCAGAAAGTTAAAAAGAGCATACAGACCCTGAGAGTTGCTACTTGGTTCCAGCTGACACCTAATTCCTAGCTCTCTTCTTCTTCCTGTGATTAATTGAGATTTTCTTGCAACATGCCAACCACACCTTGCTTCCCCTCATTTCACTTAGCTGGTGTAACTGTGCTTCTTCTCCAGGTGATTCCTGACTAAGGAAACCTTAGTCATGGGCAGGACCTGAACCGTGCTTGACGGGAGACCGCATTCATGGGGCTTAAACAAACTGTTACTGCGGCAGCTCGGTTTTGCCTTTGGTATGTGTGGAGAATTATTCTGAGAAAAGTGGAAGAAGGCTAGAGGCTGCTGTTTGGATAGGAGTGATCACTGTTCCTCTTTCCTCTATTATGCTTAAACGCTAATGTTTTGTTTGTTCCTCTAAAGATAAGTGTTCTTATAGTAAAGTCTGTCTTTTAATATTTAAATATTATTTTTACTGTTTTAAAATATTCTTTAGTCTCTTTTATTTATCTTACTTCAATTCAAAAGCTTTAATGAAGAATTCTATAAAAATTCTCATGCAATAATGGCTTAGTAAAATTACCAGTTCCTAGAATTCTTTTAGGCTGTGCTTGACTTTGCATATAACTAATGAATATTAACAGAAAAAATGTAGGAGGATAAATCCAAGAGTAAATAGTGTATTTTCCTCTCTGTGTATTTTCTATGCCTAACCTTCAGGATGTTCACAACACCTTAAGCTTGATCTGTTATAATTCTGTAAGCTGTTTTCTCAATTCCACAATCATGTGTTTTTAGAAACAAATGAAACAGTTATTCTGTCAGATGTAGTGTTTTACTGGTGTCATGGATATTTAGTAATTAATTATACATATTTCAATAACATTGGGAACATGATCTTTGGGCCCATATACTATTCCGGCTATTTAGGTAAGAAGGGTAAAGTACTAGGCTGTGAGTGAAATAAGACAAGAGTAGTACTTCCAGCGGGCTTCCCTGGTGGCTCAGTCAGTAAGGAATCCGGCTGCAATGTGGGAGGCCTGGGTTCAATCCCTGGGTTGGCAAGATACCCTGGGGGAGAGCATGGCAGCCCTCTACAGTATTCTTGCCTGGAGTATTCCCCTGGACAAAGGATCCTGGCAGGCTACAGTTCATGGGGTGGCCAAGAGTAGAACATGACTGAGTGACAAAGCAGAGCAAGCACAGCACACTCCTACCAGTAGCACAGAAATCCATTATTCTGCACTGCATAAGATATTGCATTTTCACTTTAATAAATCATCATTTTGGCGACATGGTAAATTTGTTGTTCAGGTGAAGACTAAGCCAAGCTTTGAGTCATTTCTCGATATCACTTAGTGAGAAGAGGAAAATGATTATTCTGTAAAAGTGTTCATGTGAGTTAGACATAGTTGAGGGAAAAAGTTCCTCCCTGTGAAATATACAACAGTTTTCAAAGATATATCCAGAAAAATAAACAAGCAAAAAAAATTTTTATATGATTGCATTTCAGGAAAAAGTTAGGCTTTTGTTCATTACCAGCAAATGTATACTGAAGATATGCTGATTAAAGAGCAGTGTGCCACCCTTCAGTCATAAAGGTGATAGGAATAATTTCATTGATTGTTAACATTGTCTAGTTTCTGGAGGATACACAAAAATGAGTAAGACAATTGTCTTAGAAAGTTTATGCTACAATAGTATTAGAAAAGGTTTACATTTACAACTGGAATGAGTAATTAGTATAAATACATAGTTAGATTGTTCCACACCAAACCATACTCCTCTCTGAAGTGATTTATTAGAGATGTTTGCAATTTCTTCCTAGTGGGAACTAAAAAATGAGTATAAGAGTATCAAATTATTGGAAATTACATACATGTTACTAGTTGCTAATTTCAAGATGCCTGTGTCATAAGGGTGTGGAGGATTTTTTTAAAACTTGACATTTTGTATTAGGAATAAAACTGTGCCTGTTTATGTATGACTGAGTTGATTCTTTGTATTCAAACTGTGATGTTGCGTTTAGGTCCACAACTCCAAGATAAAATGTTCTTTATTAGCCTAGGCCAAAGCAAACTACTCAGCCTGAAAACCTAGAAGGCTTTCATTCTCTCAGTTCAGTTCAGTTGCTCAGTCGTGTCTAACTTTGCGACGCTATGGACTGCAGCACGCCAGGCTTCCCTCTCCATCACCAACTCCTGCAACTTGCTCAAACTCATGTCCATCGAGTCAGTGATGCCATCCAATAATCTCATCCTCTGTCATCCCCTTCTCCTCCCGCTTTCAATCTTTCCCAGCATCAGGGTCCCTTCAGATAAGTTGATTATTTGCATCAGGTGGCCAAAGTATTGGAGCTTCAGCTTCAGCATCAGCCCTTCCAATGAATATTCAGGACTGATTTTCTTTAGGATTGACTGGCTGGATCTCCTTGCAGTCCAAGGGACTCTCAAGAGTCTTTTCCATCACAACAGTTCAAAAGCATCAGTTCTCTGGTGCTCAGCTTTCTTTACAGTTCAACTCTCACATCGATACATGACTACTGGAAAAACCATAGCCTTGACTAGACGGACCTTTGTTGGCAAAGTAATGTCTCTGCTTTTTAATATGCTGTCTAGGTTTGTCATAGCTTTTCTTTCAAGGAGCAAACGTCTTTTAATTTCATGGCTGCAGTCACCATCTGCAGTCATTTTGGAGTCCCCCACAATAAACTCTGTCAGTGTTTCCATTGTTTGCCCATCTATTTGCCATGAAGTGATAGGATCAGATGCCATGATCTTAGTTTTTTGAATGTTGAGTTTTAAGCCAGCTTTTTCACTCTCATCTTTCACTTTCATCAAGTGGCTCTTTAGTTCCTCTTCACTCTCTGCAATAAGGGTGGTGTCATCTGCATATCTGAGGTTTTCATATTTCTTCCAGCAATCTTGATTCTAGCTTGTGCTTCTTCCAGCTTGGCATTTTGCATGGGGTATTCTATCTATAATTTAAATAAGCAGGATGACAATATACCGCCTTGATTTACTCCTTTCTCAATTTGGAACCTGTCCATTGTTCTTTTTCTGGTTCTAACTGTTGCTTCTTGACCTGCATACAGATTTCTCAGGAGGCAGGTAAGGTGGTCTGGTATTCCCATCTCTTGAAGTATTTTCCACAGTTTGTGATCCACACAGTCTGTGATCCACACAGTCAAAATCTTCAGTGTAGTCAGTAAAGTAGAAGTAGATATTTTTCTGGAACTCTCTTGCTTTTTTGTGGTCCAATGGATGTTGGCAATTTGATCTGTGCTTCCTCTGCCTTTTCTAAATCCAGCTTGAACATCTGGAAGTTCTCAGTTCACATATTGTTAAAGCCTGGCTTGGAGAATTTTGAGCATGCAGTTGTGTGGTAGTTTGAAACAAACAAATAAAAAAGATACCGCACGTTCAAGGGCAAAGGAGAAGCCCAACAAGATGGTTAAAGTGAAAAGTGAAAGTCACTCAGTTGTGTCCAACTCTTTGCGATCCCATGGACTGAATTCCCCAGGCCAGAATACCGGAGTGGGTAGCCCTTCTCTTCTCCAGGGAATCTTTCCAATCCAGGGATCAAACCCATGTCTCCCACATTGCAGGTGGATTCTTTACCAGCTGAGCCACAAAGGAAGCCCAAGAATATTGGAGTGGGTAGCTGATCCCTTCTCCAGGGGATCTTCCTTACTCAGGAATTGAACAGGAGTCTCTTGCATTACAGGCAGATTCTTGATGAACTGAGGTGTCAGGGAAGCAGGAGGGGTAAAATCATGTTTAAAATCAAACCCCATACCTGACAGAGACACTCGGAGAGTTCAAACAAAAATTTGTGTGCACCAGGACCTAGAGGCTCAACAGAGACTGAGCCAGACATGCCTTTGAGTGTTTGAGTGTCTCCTGCAGAGGCATGGGTCAGCCGTGGCCTGCCGTGGGGACAAGGGCTCTGGCTGCAGTAGACCTGGGTCACACAGCATGTGGCATAAGCTCTCTTGGAGGAGGTTGCCATTAGCTTCACCACAGAGCCACTGAGCAGATGACCCAGAAACTGCAGAATAATTATACCAAAGAAATTCTTGCACTGTTAAGAAAGTTCTAGGTCCCACAACAGATTTTCCAACCTGGGAGCCCAGCAAAGTGACTGAGAACCCCTAGTGAATTTGATTTTGGAAGCTAGTGAGATTTGATTACAGAACTTCCATAGGACTAGGGAAACAGACTCTTGGAGGGCACAAACAAAACCTTGTGCACACCAGGAGCAGAGAGATAGGAGCAGTGTCCCCACAAGAGACTGAGTCAGACTTCTCTGTGCGTGTCTAGGAATCTCTGGTGGAGGCTTAGGGAGACAGTTTGGCCTCAGGCCAAACAACAGAGAGGGAACACAGCCCCAGCATCTACAGAAAACTGGATTAAAGATTTACTGAACATGGCTCTGCCAATCAGAATAAGACCCAGTTTCCCCCAGTCAGTCTTTCCCATCAGAAAGCTTTCAAAAGCCTCTTATCCTTATTTCACTTCCTGCCTCAGTCCAAATCTAGACTTAACCACTGAACAGTCTCAAAGGAAGATGTGAAACAGTAGAGATGATAGTGCCCATGTGAAAAAGGAAGATTAATTCTGCTGCTATTTACTGGCTTTTCTATTCACTAGGAGACATAGATAAGTCTATTTCTTTGAGTCTGATTATTTCTTCTTCTTAAAGAGGAATTAAAATGGAATTTCAGAAAAGGGTGTGTTTCCTTCCCTAAGGGCCTAAGAGAGAAATCATTATGTAAACATGTAACTGTGATTATATCTGAGTTATCAGATTGTAGATAATATTTTTTCTTCTAAAAGGGCCAGATAATAAATATTATAGGCTTTGATGACCATCTCCTGTCTCTGTTACAACTAAGAAACCCGATGGCTGTAGCAAGAAAACAGACATGGACAATAGGTTTAAAAAAAAAGGAGTATCATTGTTTTCTGGTAAAATTTTACTTATAAAAAGAGGCAATGGGTTGAATTTGTCCCATGGGCTATAATTTTCCAATCCCTCTTTTAAATAGTTGTCCATATTTTTTCAAGTTTCTATAATATGCATGTATTAATTCTGTAAATGTGCACATATACACAATGAATTGTAGAACAAAAAATTTCTAAATTGAGTTGATCTGATTGTATCTGTTTTTGTATCTTTAGTACTATAGAGTGTTTATTCCTACTCATCCCACAGGAGACTATTGGTGATGTGAATCATCCTTAGCAGAAATCTTGGTAAATTGTTTGCCTTAGTAATTTGTTGTGGCTCTTTGGATAGAGAGAAGAAGCCTTTATTTTCATGATTACTTCTGATAGCTTTTATTTTTGTCTCTGTATTACTCAAAGGAATATGTGAGCAGTGGTTGAAAGAATATCCCAATTATATTGTACTTGGAGCATCTGCAGAGTTGGTCCTGGAGGCTTGGGCAAGGGAAATCACAGCTGTGAGGCTTTGCGCCTGCTCCTAGCACAGATGCCAAAGCAGATGGAAGGGCAGGGATCATCCGCAGAAAGGCTCCAGATCTCCAATGCGAGTGGAGAGTGAAAGGCATAGCGGACATCGCTGAAATGCCTAGATTGATAGGCTCTATACTCCCAGGAGCAGCAAAGGCGACAAACTCTCCCCACTTCTGTGCCTCAGACAGACATATGATGGATGGTGTACGTGCAGTAGTCTTCGATCCCTTTACAGCTGTGATTCCCTATTTCAACAGACACTCATTTGGTGCCTTGCCTGGAAATTGTTTCGATGCTGTTTGTATTTCAAATGCTTAGGAAAACATTTCTATTAAGATTGCATGCCAAATATAAGGCTATACTCAATACAAGAAGGAAGAAGTAAATTTAGTACTGCTAATCTGCAAAGGAAAATATTAAATATGGTCTCTCTGGAGAGTAGCACTTTGCATGTTGCTGTGCTAAATTTACTGCAGGACTATAAGTGTTAAAACATCAGCTGTGTAAATGGGCTGTGGGGTGGTAAAAGGTTGACAGGATGATTATGCTTGAGGGGCCACTGTTATGTATGTCCTTTGGACAGTAGTTTGGAAGAGCTTCCCAGAGACACTAATTAATTCTGCCCCAGAGGGAGGGGATGGTCACCAGCAACCCAGTGGGAAGCTGAGCTAGAGGGCTCTGTCGCAGCTCAGAGGACCAGGAAAACACTTCAGGATATATCCAACTTGATCCTCTAGAGAAAAGCTCTTTAATCTTACTTCAGGTTACCAAGTCTTTGGCCTCATGCAAAACATTTCATCTTGTGCAATTTTCAGCAGTTCTTATCTTTGAATAAACTAATAGGATGAATCAAACAGCTCAAAAGACTAGTAGTACCTCACTCTTTTAAAATGCTGATAATAGTTTAGGAATATTATTTCTCAGACTCTCGTAATTACCAAATCTCTTTCTTGTATACAGTCCTCAATTGTATCTCATACAACTCTAATCATAGGACTCATTGGATTTTTTTTCTGCCTGAAATTCCTAAACAGGGATAGACCTGGTAGTGGAAAAAAAAGAATTGTGAGAAATAGTGCCATCCACAAGCCAAAATGACCATGTAGCATTTAGAAATAGGAAACAGTGTAGCTTTTCAATGGGTGAGGGGTTTTTTGGGTTGAAATTTCTATTCTAGGCTTTTTTTTTCTTTTTCTTTTTATTGTTTCAGGTATAATTAGTTAAGGAATATATAGTTTTCTTATAACACATTGAAGATAGGCAATATTTATTAGGTGTTTGTTTTGTACAGGCATTGTATAAATCCTCTGTATAAACTATCTGATTTATTTTTTTCTTAACTTTTAGGAATAAGTGTGAGGTTAAAGTTATGAAACTTATGTAAGAAATATTTATATAATTGAGACTGCATATTGTAGTATGTTGTGAAGTATTCTGAAAAAAAAGTTTGGATATGGCTGGGATATAACTATAGTAATGCACTTACTTGATACTGTGATTGAGTTTGTTAATTGTTAGTGCTCCAGTATTTTTCTCTCACCTGTTTATTATGTCTTTGAGGCAGTGAGGTGATATGTGGGAATAAGGAGAGAAAAGAGGAAATGGATGGAGAGAGTAAGGAAGAGGTCAGAGAGGGAAAAAGAATTGAGTATCAAATTAGTGACACAGAAAGAATTTCAGAGGAATGAGTGAATATGTATCTGAAAGAACATAATAATATATAGGTAGATTAACACAAGAATAGGACAAGTGATTTTATAAGTTTGGAGTGTAATACATTTTAAAATAAAAATTTAAATATACAAATGAATTTTTATTATGTGCTCTTTGATTAATAATATCTTTATTCATTTGAAAAATGTTGAAAGTCTTTATTTGAAATTTAACCAATCTGACTAAAATTATTAATTTATCTATCCTTTCCAAACATAGATAGCTGTTTTAGAGTGAGGATTGTTTGATGAATGAAATTTTGGTGTGATAACTGGCATTGTACTAATTTGGCCTCTCTATGAATTTGACCTAAACATTTAAGCATATGACAAAATATTTTATCTGTGAATTAGGGTATTTAATACCTATTTTCCTTTAACTTCTTTCACAGTGACATGGTCAGGATAAAAAAGAAGCTTCCAGAAAATTACTTCATTTTCACAACAGTATCAGAATTTGTGAAGTATAGTTTATTTTATCTATATGATAAATAAAATTTTTGAAGACTAGAAAATGATTATGATATAACATTAAAGAAATAAGATCAGACTACAACTGTAATAAACAGTTGCCTCCTAAGCATTGAGCTGCTATTCTCTTTTCCAGAGCACTCAGCCTTATTTGGGAATCTAGGTTAATGCTGGAGCATGTGATCTTGTTTGTTAGCTGTTCTGTCACTAAGTCGTGTCTGACTCTTTGCAACCCCATGGACTGCAGCATGCCAGGCTTCCCTGTTCTTCCCTATCTCCTGGAGTTTGCTCAAACTCATGTCCATTGAGTCAGTGATGCCATACAACCCTCTCATTCTCTGTCACTGCCTTCTCCTCCTGCCCTCAATCTTTCTTAGCATCAGGGTCTCTTCCAATAAGTTGGCTCTTTGCATCAGGCGGCCAAAGTATTGAAACTGTAGCTTCAGCATCAGTCATTCCAATGAAAATACTTAGGGTTGATCTCCTTGATTGGCTTGATTTCCTTATTTTCTAAGGGACTCTCAAGAGTCTTCTCCAGCATCGCAATTTGAAAGCATCAATTCTGAAGGTGCTCAGCCTTCTTTATGGCCCAACTCTCACATCCATACTTGACTACTGGAAGAACCAGTAGCTTTGGTTCTGGTCAAAACAATAGATTTGACCAGATAGACCTTTGTTTGCAAAGTTATATCTCTACTGTTTGATATGCTGTCTAGATTTGTCATAGTTTGTATTCCAAGAAGCAAGCGTCATGGCTGCAGTCATTGTCCACAATGATTTTGGAGCCCACAAAAGTAAAATCTATCAGTATTTCCACTTTTTCCCCATGTATTTGCCATGAAGTGATGGGACCAGGTGCCATGACCTTAGTGTTTTAAATGTTGAGTTTTAACAGAAGAGTGCTCCTCTTTCTCCCTCAGCAAGAAACTCTAATTTCTCTTCATTCTGCCATTAGAGTGGTATCATCTGCATATCTGAGGTTTTGATATTTCTCCCAGCAATCTTGATTCCAGCTTGTGATTCATCCAGCCTGGCAGTTTGCATGATGTACTCTGCATATAAGTTAAATAAGCACAGTTACAGTATACAACCTTGATGTACTCCTTTCCCAGCTTTGAACCAGTCAGTTGTTCCATGTCTGGTTCTAACCACTGTTTCTTGACCTGTATCCAGGTGGAAATTCTTTTATACAAATAACTTTTCTCCTTCTAGTACGTTGTGGTATACAAAAGTGAAACTTACAAATGCAGTGCAGTCTTATTGTCCCCATAAAGAAAGTCACTGACACATAGGAAGTGACACTGACACATAGAAGAATGGAACCAAGACAATCACACAGCCAGAAGTCTGGTCAAACTTGACTTAAGCTTATCCTTCCTCTGTGCTCAGTCGCCCAGGCATGTCCAACTCTTTGCAACTCCATGGACTGTAGCCCTCCAGGCTACACTGACCATGGGATTTTCCCAACAGGAATACTGGAGTGGGTTGCCATTTCCTCCTCCAGGGCTTCTTCCTGACCCAGGGATCGAACCCAGGTCTCCTGCATTGCAGGCTGGTTCTTTACCACTGAGCCACTGGGGAGCCCTCAGCCTTTCTAATTACATGGAATTAACTTGTTTTGAAATAAGATATGGCTTCCTTCGTAACTCAGTCCAATAAAGAATCCGCCTGCAATCCAGGAGTCTGCCTACAATTTAAGGGCCTGGGGTTCGATTCCTGGGCCCAGAAGATCCCCTGGAGAAGGAAATGGCAACCCACTCCAGTATTCTTGCCTGGAGAATTCCATGGACAGAGGAGCCTCAAGGGATCCAGTCCATGGGGTCAAAAGAGTTGGACACGACTTAGCGACTAAACCATCATCATATCTGAAAGTGAAAAGAGAAGAAAATGTAGCATTTCTAAGAGCGATCTTTCCAGTCTGCAGTCTGAAATCCACATTGACTGAGAGGTTGTTGATTTGGAGCTAGAGGATTTGGAAAAGACAAATTCTCTAACTGACATTAATATCAGCACTAACAGTTGTAGGGAGATTGATGACCAAGTAGAATGTAAGATTGGGGCTTGTGTAAAATCACCTTTGAAGTATTTTCTTTTAAATCTTCTTTGCTTGAAAAAGGTAACAATCAGTCTCATTCTGGAGGTTAAGTTGGAATTCAATTTTGAAGTGAGAAGAAAACAAGCAATCTATCCAATGGTTTAAATTGCTTTTAGGTGGACTTCTGTTCTGACCACCCTGAAATAATGGACACTAGTTTAGGCTTCCTGACATAAACTCTTATATAAACCTGGGAAAAACTATAGGAAGCTTGAGTTTCAGGCTTTTTACAATAGGAAGTGGAGGACTATAATTCCTAAGAAAAGGGTGGTACACATAATTGCACAGGATTTCACCCTGGATGTACATTTTGGACCACAGTGCAGGGGAATGCATTTTGGTGATCTCACTGAACTGAGAAATTAGAAATATGAATTTGTTGCTGCTAAAGGAGTTCACTTTGGTGTGGTTAGAGTCCCAGAAAAGTCAGAGGTACACAGATATAGATCTCTCCCAAATTGTCATTGTTGTTTAGTTGCTAAGTCATGTCCAACTCTTTTGAAACTGCCTGGACTGTAGCCCACTAGGCACCCCTGTCCATAGGGTTATCCAGGCAAGAATATTAGAGTGGATTGCCATTTCCTTTTCTAGGGATCCTCCCACTCAGTAATTGGACTCACATCTCCTGCATTGGCAGGTGAATTCTTTACCACTGAGCTACCAGAGAGGCCCCAAATTGTCATGGCAGTAGCATTAATCCTTTGGATGAACACTAAGGTCATATATACAAGCAGAATTTTTGTAAAGCGTGGTGGAGAAAAGCTAGTGGAATCATTAGCTAAACAGAAATTCCAGTGCTACTACAGTACTGGAAAATGTAGGTCTGATAAGACAGCAAAGAGAGACCTTGACATTTGGTTGAGACCTCCAAAAAGACATGTATTGTGAATAGAGTTACTCTAGCCCTGAACTGTGTGTCACACTAAAACCTCTTCAAAAAGTGAAAAAAAAAAAAAAAAAAAAAAAAAAAAAAAAAAAAAAAAAAAAAAAAAAAAAAAAAAAAAGCCATGTTGATCTGATCATAAATTAACTGCCCTAAAAAACAAAACTCAAAACTTAAAAAGAGAAAACAACAAAACTCCACACTCATCAATGTATCATTCACAGTGTCTAGAACACAATAAAAATTGTTAGACCTGTGTAAAATGTTACTTAAGAATTATCCAAATCAAGAAAAATAAGTAAATAAAATACAATAACAGAAATGTTAATGTTAGCAGACATGGACTTTAAAGCACTTATTTTAAATACTTAAATGATATAAAGGAAAAATAAGCATAATAAATGAACAGATAATTTCAGAGAACAGTAAAAATGAAAAAGGAATTAAAATTCTAGAACTAGAAAAACAGCTTGTGAAAATGAACTATGCCTCAGTGATTTGTTAAAAAAAAAAATCAGTCAGTCCAATAGGTATACATTTGAAATCTGAGAAATAGAGGAGAAATAGGAGAAGGAAATTTTTGAAGAAATAATGGCTGAAAAATATTTCAAATTTCATAATAAATGTTAACCTTTCAGGCTAAGAAGCTCAAGGAATACTGAATAGAAAAAACATAAAGAAACTCACATCTAGATACCACTGTAGTGAAAAGGTCAAAAAGAAAATATTTTAAAAATAATCTTAAAAAGAGACAGGAAAAAAAGACATCAATCAATAGAACACTGATAAGTAATTACATTGGTTTATCATAAAAGCAATGGAAAGTATAAGACAATGGGAAGGCCTTCTTTAAAATGCCAAGATAATATGTAAAATTTGTCAACCTAGACAATGCTTTCAAAAAGGAAGGCAAAGTGTGAGAAATGGTAACTGCAGGTGAATATGTTTATCATATTTATTGTTTTTAAATTAGTTTTTAATTTTTAAAAGATAATTTTGTGTCTGAAATAAAGAATTATGGAATTTGTAGCATGCGAGAAAATAAACAACAATATTACCAAAAGTGGGAATTGACAAACAATTAGCCAGACTCATCAAGAAACAAAGGGATAAAAATCAAATCAACAAAATTAGAAATGAAAATGGAGAGATCACAACAGACAACACAGAAATACAAAGGATCATAAGAGACTATTATTGGCAACTACATGCAAATAAAATGGACAACTTGGAAGAAATGGACAAATTCTTAGAAAAGTACAACTTTCCAAAATTGAACCAGGAAGAAATAGAAAATCTTAACAGACCCATCACAAGGATGGAAATTGAAACTGTAATCAGAAATCTTCCAACAAACAAAAGCCCAACACCAGACGGCTTCATAGCTGAATTCTACCAAAAATTTAGAGAAGAACTAACACCTATCCTACTCAAACTCTTCCAGAAAATTGCAGAAGATAAACTTCAAAACTCATTCTATGAGACCACCATCACCCTAATTCCAAAACCAGACAAAGATGCCACAAAAAAAAGAAAACTATAGGCCAATATCACTGATGAACATAGATGCAAAAATCCTTAACAAAAATTCTAGCAAGCAGAATCCAACAACATATTAAAAAGATCATACATCATGACCAAGTGGGCTTTATCCCAGGGATGCAAGGATTCTTCAATATCTGCAAATCAATCAATGTAATACACCACATTAACAAATTGAAAAATAAAAACCATATGATTATCTCAATAGATGCAGAGAAAGCCTTTGACAAAATTCAACATCCATTTATGATAAAAACCCTCCAGAAAGCAGGAATAGAAGGAACATACCTCAACATAGTAAAAGCTATATATGACAAACCCTCAGCAGACATTATCCTCAATGGTGAAAAATTGAAAGCATTTCCCCTAAAGTCAGGAACAAGACAAGGGTGCCCACTCTCACCACTACTATTCAACATAGTGTTGGAAGTTTTGGCCACAGCAATCAGAGCAGAAAAGGAAGGAAAAGGAATCCAGATTGGAAAAGAAGAAGTGAAACTCTCACTGTTTGCAGATGACATGATCCTCTAGATAGGAAACCCTAAAGACTCCACCAGAAAATTACTAGAGCTAATCAATGAATATAGTAAAGTTGCAGGATATAAAATTAACACACAGAAATCCCTTGCATTCCTATACGCTAACAATGAGAAAACAGAAAGAGAAATTAAGGAAACAATTCCATTCACCATTGCAACAACAACAACAACAACAACAAAATCTTAGGAATATATCTACCTAAAGAAAGAAAGACCTATATATAGAAAACTATAAAACACTGATGAAAGAAATCAAAGAGGACACAAATAGATGGAGGAGTATACCGTGTTCATGGATCAGAAGAATCAATATAGTGAAAATGAGTATACGACCCAAAGCAATCTATAGATTCAATACAATCCCCATCAAGCTACCAACGGTATTTTTCAGAGAACTAGAACAAATAATTTCACAATTTGTACGGAAATACAAAATACTTGAATAGCCAAAGCAGCTTGAGAAAGAAGAGTGGAACTGGAGGAATCAACCTGCCTGACTTCAGGCTCTACTACAAAGCCACAGCCATCAAGACAGTATGGTACTGGCACAAAGACAGAAATATAGATCAATGGGACAGAATAGAAAGACCAGAGATAAATCCACGCACCTATGGACACCTTATCTTTCACAAAGGAGGCAAGAATATACAATGGAGAAAAGACAATCTCTTTAACACGTGGTGCTGGGAAAACTGGTCAACCACTTGTAAATGAATGAAACTAGAACACTTTCTAACACCATACACAAAAATAAACTCAAAATGGATTAAAGGTCTAAATGTAAAACCAGAAACTATAAAACTCCTAGAGAAAAACATAAGCAATACACTCTCTGACATAAACCACAGCACGATCCTCTATGACCCACCTCCCAGAATATTGGAAATAAAAGCAAAAATAAACACATGGGACCTAATTAAAATTAAAAGCTTCTGCACAACAAAGGAAACTATAAGCAAGGTGAAAAGGCAGCCTTCAGAATGGGAGAAAATAGTAGCAAATGAAGAAACTGACAAATGATTAATCTCAAAAATATACAAGCAGCTCCTGCAGCTCAATTCCAGAAAAATAAAAGACCCAATCAAAAAGTGGGCCAAAGAACTAAAAGGACATTTCTCCAAAGAAGACATACAGATGGCTAACAAACACATGAAAAGATGCTCAACATCCCTCATTATCAGAGAAATGCACATCAAAACCACAATGAGATACCACTTCATGCCAGCCAGAATGGCTGCTATCCAAAGTCTACAAGCAATAAATGCTGGAGAGGCTGTGGAGAAAAGGGAACTCTCTCATACTATTGGTGGGAATGCAAACTAGTACAGCCACTATGGAGAACAGTGTGGAGATTCCTTAAAAAACTGTAAATAGAACTGCCATATGACCCAGCAATCCCCCTGCTGGGCATACACACTGAGGAAACCAGAATTGAAAGAGACACATGTACCCCAATGTTCATCGCAGCACTGTTTATAATAGCCAGTACATGGAAGCAAACTAGATGTCCATTGGCAGATGAATGGATAAGAAAGCTGTGGTACATATACACAATGGACTATTACTCAGCCATTAAAGAGAATACATTTGAATCAGTTCTAATGAGGTGGATGAAACTGGAGCCTATTATACAGTGTGAAGTGAGCCAGAAAGAAAAACACCAATATAGTATACTAATGCATATATATGGAATTTAGAAAGATGGTGATGATAACCCTTTATGCGAGATAGCAAAAGAGACACAGATGTATTGAATAGTCCTTTGGACTCTGTGGGAGTGGGCAAGGGTGGGATGATATGGGAGAATAGCATTGAAACATGTAAGTTATCATATATGAAACCAATTGCCAGTCCAGATTAGATGCATGAGACAGGGTGCTCAGGGCTGGTGCACTGGGATGACTCAGAGGGATGGGATGGAGAGGAAGGTGGGAGAGGGGTTCAGGATGGGGAACACATGTACACCCATGGAGGATTCAAGTCAATGTATGGCAAAACCAATACAATATTGTAAAGTAAAATAATAAATAAATTAATTAAAACAATAAAAATAAAAATAATTTTTCTCCCTGAGTTTCTGGGTCTATATCTTCTTAATTTTCATATAATTTAGCAAATTTTATACATTATTTCCTCAAATATTTTCTTCTATTCTTTCTCTTTACTATCCTTTTGTGCCTACAATGATATTATCTATTTTACAACTTGATACTTACTCACATGTCATTAATGTTTTGTTCATTTTGTCCAGTATTTTAAGCTTTCCTCTGAATTATAAATTTTGGATAATTTCTTTTAATATATCTGCATATTCACCAATTTCCTTTGTCTAAATTCTATGATTTGGAAATCATGTCCAGTATATTTTCTTTGTAGTTATATTTTTCATCTTTAGAAGGTCTCTTTGGGACTCTTAGATCTTCAGTTTTTCTTTTCATCATGTTAACATTTTCATCTGTCATCTTGAATATTTAAAATTTATTTATAATATATGTTTTAATAACTGTTTCCATTAATTTTACCTTATGTGAAATTCTTGGGACTGTTTAAATCATTTGACCTTCCCCATGATTTGAATTTATTTTCCCAGTCATTCAAATTCTAGATAATATGAACTACACGTTATTGGCTATTGAGATATTCCTTTAAATACTGTTGAATTTGTTTTGGAATGTAGTTAATTGCATGGAATTAGTTTGATCCTTTTGAGTCTTGGTTTTTACATTGTTGGGGCAAATCCATAGGAGCCTTTATTTTAAGGTTAATTTGGACTCTCTTTAATGCCATTGTGTTTTGAGAACTCTACCAAATGTCCCCTGTATTAGGAAGCCTTTCCACTTTGACTGATGTAAACACTAAGTATTATCAGGCCTGTGTGAGCCCAAAAGATTATTCTGCTTATTTTCCTTTGTTCTTTCCCTAACACTTTGGTGTAGATTAGTGCTTAGCTCAATCTAATTAGTGGTCATTTCTAATCTAATTAGAACTCAAGAATTCTTCTCTGCCTCAATCTGGAGCTCCTTTTCTCTTTACTTCTACATCTCTTTTAGAATAATTAGGCAAAAAAAGTTAGAAGATACATAAAGTTTGGGAATGAAGAAGTAAAGCTCTCTTTATTAAAAATGACATGATTATCCAGGCTGGCACACAGCCTGGATAGGAGTGGGGTTTGGGGGAGAATGGATGCATGTATATGTATGGTTGAGTCCTTTTGCTGTTCACTTGGAACTACCACAACGTTGTTAATTGCCTCACCCCAATACAAAATAAAAAAGCTTAAAGTTAAAAAAGAAAACATGATTATCAGTTTACAAAATCCTAAGGATTTTAGAAAAAAGGTACTAAAACCAATAAATGAGTTTGGTATGTTTGTAGAATACAAGTTCTACAAATAAAAACTGTATTTCTACATACTAGCTACAAACAATTGGAAATTTAAAATTAAACAAATAATACAATTTATAATAGCATTTGTTTAGTCACTCAACTGTGTTCAACTCTGCAACCCCATACACTATAGGCTGTCAGGTTCCTCTGTCCATGGTATTTTGCACGCAAGAATACAGGAGTGGGTTGCCATTTTCTTCTCCAGGATATATTCCTGACCAAGGGATCGAACCCATCTCCTGCATTGGCAGACAGATTTTTTACCAGTGAGCCATCAGTGAAGCCCTTTTCTAAGAATAGATAGATAGATAGATTTAGATATTGTAAGATAACCACTTTGTGTATGTGCATATATATATATATATACTTTCTGTATATACCTATATATGTACATATATATTATATGTATATTTATATACTTTCTATATATACTTATGTATATACATATATACTATGCATATATATATACATACATAATATATATTATGTTCTCATGATTATGTGTATGATGTGTGTGTGTAATCACAGAAATGTGAGCTTTTTTTTCTCTTATGGTAAAATGTGAGTTGTGATAGCTATTGTGAACAATTGAGTAAGAACTATTTTTCTTATACTCCCCTTCATCACACACCCTTTCAAAGTTAGACTCTTAATGTCCTGCTTAAAATTATAGCAGATTTCATGGACTGGCTTGGGGTGGTCATGAATTTGCATTTACTGAATCTTTCTTCAGTGAGTTTTTACTTCTCTGATATTACCATTTGATCCGAAATTCAGAGGCTATGAATAATTTGACATTCTATATGGCATGTCTTAAAAAATAGTAGAAAAAATTTGAACTGCAAAAAAAAAAAAAAAAAAAGATCCTGGGAATCTTGTAGAATCCAAACACAGCTCTCTATCTGGAATCTGGGTCACTTTGTTCTGTTCCTGTCCACCAGCCTCTGAATCTCACTGAGTATCAGCTTTGTTCTCCGTCAATTTGATTCCAATATTTCATGTATACAGATATCCTGCATTTGTTAAGTTTCTCCTCCACTTATGAGTCCAGCCAAGACTGGAATTTTCACCCTCAGTTGCAACCGCAAGATTTATAAGAGAGAGTCAGTCAGTTCAGTTCAGTTCAGTCACTCAGTCGTGTCCAACTCTTTGCAACCCCATGAATCACAGCTCACCAGGCCTCCCTGTCCATCACAAACTTCCTGAGTTTACTCAAACTCATGCCCATCGAATCGGTGATGCCATCCAGCCATCTCATCCTCTGTCGTCCCCTTCTCCTCCTGCCCTCAATCCCTCCCAGCATCAGGGTCTTTTCCAATGAGTCAACTCTTCACATGAGGTGGCCAAAGTATTGGAGTTTCAGCTTCAGCATCAGCCCCTCCAATGAACACCCAGGACTTATCTTCTTTAGGATGTACTGGTTGGATCTCCTTGCAGTGTGAGGGGCTCTCAAGCATCTTCTCCAACACCATAGTTCAGAAGCATCAATTTTTGGAGCTCAGCTTTCTTCACAGTCCAACTCTCACATCCATACATGACCACTGGAAAAACCATAGCCTTGACCAGATGGACCTTTGCTGGCAAAGTAATGTCTCTTCTTTTTAATATGCTATCTAGGTTGGTCATAACTTTCCTTCCAAGGAGTAAGAGTCTTTTAATTTCATGGCTGCAGTCACCATCTGCAGTGATTTTGGAGCCCCAAAAAATAAAGTCTGACACTGTTTCCACTGTCTCCCCATCTATTTCCCATGAAGTGATGGGACCAGATGCCATGATCTTAGTTTTCTGAATGTTGAGCTTTAAGCCAACTTTTTTTACTCTCCTCTTTCACTTTCATCAAGAGGCTCTTTACTTCATTTTCTGCCATAAGGTGGTGTCATCTGCATATCTGAGGTTATTGATATTTCTCCCAGCAATCTTGATTCCAGCTTGTGCTTCTTCCAGCCCAGCGTTTCTCATGATGTACTCTGCATATAAGTTAAATAAGCAGGGTGACAATATACAACCTTGACATACTTCTTTTCCTTTTTGGAGCCAGTCTGTTGTTCTATGTCCAGTTCTAACTGTTGCTACCTGACCCGCTTACAGGTTTCTCAAGAGGCAGATCAGGTGGTCTGGTATTCCCATCTCTTTCAGAATTTCCACAGTTTACTGTGATCCACACAGTGGAAGGCTTTGGCGTAGTCAATAAAGCAGGAACAGACGTTTTCTGGAACTCTCTTGCCTTTTTGATAATCCAGCGGATATTGGCAATTTGATCTCTGGTTCCTCTGCCTTTTCTAAAACCAGCTTGAACATCTGGAAGTTCACAGTTCACATACTGCTGAAGCCTAGCTTGGAGAATTTTGAGCATTACTTTACTAGCGTGTGAGATGAGTGCAATTGTGCAGTAGTTTGAGCATTCTTTGAGATTGCCTTCCTTAGGGATTGGAATGAAAACTGACCTTTTCCAGTCTTGTGGCCACTGCTGAGTTTTCCAAATTTGCTGGCATATTGAGTGCAGCACTTCCACAGCCTCACCCTTTAGGATTTGAAATAGCTCAACTGGAATCTCATCACATCCACTAGCTTTGTTCATAGTGATGCTTTCTAAGGCCCACTTGACTTCACATTCCAGGATGTCTGGCTCTAGGTGAGTGATCCCACCATTGTGATTATCTGGGTGGTGAAGATCCTTTTTGTACAGTTCTTCTGTGTATTCTTGCCACCTCTTCTTAATATCTTCTGCTTCTGTTAGGTCCATATCATTTCTGCCCTTTATTGAGCCCATTTTTGCATGAAATATTCCCTTGGTATCTCTAATTTTCCTGAAGAGACCTCTAGTCTTTCCCATTCTGTTGTTTTCCTCTATTTCTTTGCATTGATCGCCGAGGAAGTCTTTCTTATCTCTCCTGGCTATTCTTTGGAACTCTGCATTCAAATGGGAATATCTTTTCTTTTTTCCTTTGCTTTTCGCTTCTTTTCTTTTCACAGCTATTTGTAAGGCCTCCTCAGACAACCATTTTGCCTTTTTGCATATCTTTTCCATGGGGATGGTCTTGATCCCTGTCTCCTGTACAATGTCACGAACCTCCGTCCATAGTTCATCAGGCTCTCTGTCTATCAGATCTAGTCCCTTAAATCTATTTCTCACTTCCACTGTATACAGTAGTTTGGCTAAATTTAGATTCAATTTGCTCCATGGGCTCAATCACATATGAGGGCACACCTCATATGAAAAGAAGGTCACTGTGAGCCGGACAGGCCACCCTAAAGGAATTTTCAACTGCAGCTCAAACCAAAAGAACACTAAGCCATAGTCCTATAACTTAAATACAAGCTTTCAAAACATAGCAAGATGTGGCTGTGCTATACTATGCTGCTGCTGCTGCTAAGTCGCTACAGTTGTGTCCGACTCTGTGCGACCCTGTAGACTGCATCCCACCAGGCTCCGACAGTCCCTGGGATTCTCCAGGCAAGAACACTGGAGTGAGTTGCCATTTCCTTCTCCAATGCGTGAAAGTAAAAAGTGACAGTGAAGTCACTCAGTCGTGTCTGATTCTTAGCGACCCCAAGGACTGCAGCCCACTAGGCTCCTCCATCCACAGGATTTTCCAGGCAAGAGTACTGGAGTGGGGTGCCATTGCCTTCTCTGATTGCTATACTACACATGGTGGTAATTCTTTTACTTAGAGTTCAATATATTCCACTCTAATTTTTTTAGTATAAATTTTTAAGTAAACAGTAAATTTAGTCATACACATTAGATTCAATGACAAAAGCAGCACCAAAATCAAATAGTATTTCACTGAACAATCCTTTGGGACTAAGAATAGCAATCACTGTGCATGAAAAAGAAATTCAGGACCTTGAAAATTGCATTCCTGTAGCAAAAATGAGTAGAGAGAAGTAAATCCATTAGACATAGGGATGTGAAAGAATCAAAAGACCTGAGAAATGTGTCACTCCTAACATCAGTCACCTGTGTTTTTTAAGCTTTAAATCCTGATGCTCAACTGACAGAGATTCTCTGATATGTTTGATATATATGTATTAATATTTCCTGATTACTGAAAAAAATCTTTGGGGAATGTAGCTGAATAAATGTTTTGGGGATGCCATGATTTTCAAATAAATTTGCACACAATTCTTACTTCAAAATGGAACACTAATAATAACATGATGTGAATTTCTTTTCTTTTATGTGGATCCTGTTTGCAAATGACTCCTGGGAGCAAAGCCCATATGTCTAACAAAAAGAAGTTAGATACTACTGTGAGCACATAGATTGACTACTGAGCACTGATATTGAATTGTCTAGTGAAGAAAGAGGAGTTTTAAGAAATTTGATCAGTAAGCCTATGAATTTGGGATTCATAGGCACAAATTGAAAAAAAAATGCTGGAACTGTTACTAAAAGCTTTGTATCAGGGAAGCACTAAATTTCTCTCATTCCATGTGGCACTGATACATTTCAGAATTTCCTATGGAAACTTCTCTCTCAGATGAATGAAGAATGTACTGTGAGTAAAATTACTGAGACATAAAAATGAGGTTAATAAGAGAAAGGATAAAGGATAGGGTCTCATAAATGGCCTATGAAGTGGAGGATCATAGACCAACCAACTGGTGTATGCAACTGGGCACATTTTCATGTTATTCAGTATAAATTTATTTATATTATCACATAAACCTTAAAAAAACATGTGTTATTCATTAGACTATAAAGCTCCTTGACTTACTATTTAAGACACAGTGGACAATGTTATAGAATTTTTCTTGGTAGTTGTTCAGTTGCTCAGTCATGTCTGACTCTTTATGACCCCATGGACTGCAGCACACCAAGGTTCCCTGTCCTTTCCCATCTTCTGGAGCTTGCTCAAAATAATGTCCATTGAGTCAGTGATGCCATCCAACTATCTAGCCCTTTGTCAACATTTTCTCCTACCTGTTATCTTTCCTATCATCAAGGTCTTTTCCAGTGAGTCAGCTCTTTGCATCAGGTTGCCAAAGTATTGGAGCTTCAGCTTCAGCATCTGTCCTTCCAATGAATATTCAGGATTGATTTCCTTTAGGATTGACTGGTTTGATCTTCTTAGAAGAAGACATATATCATGTAGATTTTTAAAAACTGAAACCAATGTCTATTTTTAAAAGCACTTTAATTTTGAAAACATCACAAACTTAAAGATAAATTGGAAGTACAGTGCAAATTACTTTTTTCTTCAGAACCATTTGAGATTAAGTTGCCAACTGGATGCTCTAATCACTCCTGACTCTCTACTATAAATAAGAAGTTCTCCTATAAAATCACAATACAGACAAAAATCAGATAATCAGAACTGATGCATTACTATCATCTAATTACCAGATTCCACTCAAGTTTTGCTGATTTTCCCAATAGTGTTTTTATAGCAAAGTGGCCCAGTCCAGAATTTTGTGCTGTATGAAATTGCCATGTCATCTTAGTGTTCATTTGGAAGAGTTTCTCCGTCTTTCCTTGATTTTATAACCTGGATACTTTGGGGGTTTGACTGATGTTTTCTCATGATTAGATGCAGAATATGGAACATTTATAGGAATATCACAGAAAAGATGTCACATGTTCAAGCATCCTAATCCTACCAGGTTGTACATACTTTCAATTAATCAGTTTCAGTTTGATTAATTCAGTTCAGTTCAGTTCAGTTCAGTTCAGTTCAGTTCAGTCGCTCAGTCGTGTCCAACTCTTCATGGCCCCATGAATCGCAGCACGCCAGGCCTCCCTGTCCATCACCAACTCCCAGAGTTTACTCAAACTCATGTCCATCGAGTCGGTGATGCCATCCAGCCATCTCATCCTCTGTCGTCCCCTTCTCCTCCTGCCCTCAATCCCTCCTAGCATCAGGGTCTTTTCCAGTGAGTCAACTCTTCACATGAGGTGGCCAAAGTATTGGAGTTTCAGCTTCAATATCAGTCCTTCCAATGAACACCCAGGACTGATTTCCTTTAGGATGGACTGGTTGGATTTCCTGCAGTCCAAGGGACTCTGAAGAGTCTTCTCCAACACCACAGTTCAAAAGCATCAATTTTTCAGCGCTCAGCTTTCTTCACAGTCCAACTCTCACATCCATACATGACCACTGGAAAAACCATAGCCTTGACCAGACAGACCTTTGTTGGCAAAGTAATGTCTCTTCTTTTTAATATGCTATCTAGGTTGGTCATAACTTTCCTTCCAAGGAGTAAGAGTCTTTTAATTTCATGGCTGCAGTCACCATCTGCAGTGATTTTGGAGCCCAAAAAATAAAGTCTGACACTGCTTCCACTGTCTCCCCATCTATTTCCCATGAGGTGATGGGACCAGATGCCATGATCTTAGTTTTCTGAATGTTGAGCTTTAAGCCAACTTTTTTTACTCTCCTCTTTCACTTTCATCAAGAGCCTTTTTAGTTCCTCTTCATTTTTTGCCATAAGGGTGGTGTCATCTGCATATCTAGTATAAAATCTCTAGTAGAGACTAAGAAAATATCTTATTTTTCATCAAACTTTCAATTAATCAATTTAATTATATTTGTATGGATTTGTGGGTTTCTGTTTTAATTAATAAGTTACAATGTGTTGTTATTATTATTTACAATTAATTCTTATTATCTGTGGTCATTCTATGCTCCATAATGTCACAGTGAACCCTGAATTGTGACTATTTAAGCCTTATTCCTAGGGGAAATATAAAGTCAGGTTGCTGTGAGCCTCTGACTACAACATTTTAATCAACTGATCATCAATAATCTTTTTTTTAAAGGTACCTATTTTAACATATTTTGTAGATTCATTAATATTGAACTCACACCCAACATTACTATAACTCATGTCTGATGAAAAATTATCTCCTACATTATCTTCTTAAGGCATTTCACCTTCTTATTGCACCTAGAAACATTAGACTGCATACCAGCACTGTACTTGGAGTCTTTTTAAAGAGTAAACTGAACAAAAAAAGTACTAATTATGAAAAACATGGCACTGAGTAGACTGTGAAAAGGACACTTTTTTATAGTGTGAGAGCTGAAGCAAGTAGATGGTGTGTCATCAAGTTTGAGCTCAGCTGGGAATGTGTATATCAGACAAGTCAAATTTTTTGTGTGTTTCTTTGTTTTTCTGTGAATGACCGAAATTATCATTAGTATTGATTTTGGCATTGTAAGGAAATTTTAGCACATAGGCAGATTTACAAATATGGGATCTGTGGATCATGAATATTGACTATATTTGTATACCCCAAGGGCTATTTAACAGTGGGAAACTCTTTGAAGTTGGCTTCAAAATCCTTTTGACATGCCTGCATCATTCTTTGGGGTTTCCCTT
This sequence comes from Cervus canadensis, assembly GCF_019320065.1. Lineage (NCBI taxonomy): Eukaryota > Metazoa > Chordata > Mammalia > Artiodactyla > Cervidae > Cervus > Cervus canadensis. The sequence continues at coordinate 49,558,163 of NC_057399.1, forward strand.
GTGGCTCAGATAGTAAAGAATCTGCCTGCAATGCAGGAGACCCAGATTTGATCCCTGAGTCAGGAAGATACTCTGGAGGAGGGCATGGCAACCCACTCCAGTATTCTTGCTTGGAGAATTCCATGGGCAGAGGAGCCTGGTGGACTATAGCCCATAGGATCTCATTGAGTTGGCCACGACTGAAGTGACTTAGCTTGCAAGCATGCACATCATTCTTTGAGCACTTTTTTGCTTCCTAGTACAAGATGTTACAGGTGCATATTATCTAATTCAGCCTTGAAATTTGTCATTTATCAGAAGATAATCATGAGTTTTTGTGGGAAATAGTATTAGGAAACCAAGATCAAAGAGTTAGTTGTGCTAATTGCTTATGCTTATTGCTATTCTCAGGCCTTCTCATAAAACAGTTCTAGGGAAGATAGATAGGTAGAAAGTGTTTGAGTATAGTGTACATAATAGTGTTGTACCAAGGAAAGCAAGTGTAGGAACACTGAATTTATATGTAGTGATGGTGAGAGTTAGAGTGGAGAGAAATTATGTGGGCCAGATGCCATGTCCTTAATAAACATAAGAAACTAATTAGGAGCCTAATTAGCATTGAAGACTTGTAAGTTAATAAACCCTGATTTCATGAACCCCAAAAGAGGTTAGATTGGTTAAAATTTGATTCAGTATGAGAATCAGAAATCTGAAATTACAAACTTTTGATTATTATTATTGCAAGAATATACAAGATTGTTTGTTTCACTTTTAGGTAACATTTTAGAAGTAATAATAATAGACTGCCCTACTTTCTAGGGTAATGAGACTGCATAGATCTTACTGCTCCTTCAATAAGGAGCCTCTCCTCCCAAGTTCACTTCATGGTCCAAGATATGGATTCAGCTCTACTTCATAGCTATCAAGATGGAGGAAAGTGAAGGGGCATACTCTTCCCATTAAGAAAAACTTCTGTAAGTTGTACATACACTATTTACATTCCATAAGCCAAGTTTGATTCACATTGAAATTTAGCCTCTACTCCAGGTAACCATGTGCCAAAATAAAATATCAAGATATCTCTTTCTGTAGAAGGAAAAACAGATTCTGAGAGGTAATTGGCAGCATCTGTTACAAAAAGGGGCTCATGTGAGATGAAGGAAAATGAGTAGCTTAAACACACAATGGGGAACTAGAAGCATGTGCAATAACTCTTGGACCTGTATAAGGCAGAATGAATATTATTCTCCCATTAAGAATTATACTTCCTTCATTTCTTTTGTATTCATTACACTTTGCTGCTTTTCTTTTAGTTTATTTACATCTATGATTTGCTATTCTCATGAATGTTTTGGCTTGCCTCTGTATGTCTGTATCTATCTTTTTCATTGAAAATGAACTTGTAGTCAGAGAATGCAAATTAGTGGTTGCTTTTTCTTTCTTTCTTTTTTTTTTTTTTAGAAAAACCATATTAGAGTAGCAATAGCAATTCAGAAGCCAGATCCTTAAGAGAAATTGTTCTATGTTCAAATCCTGGTTCTGTCACCTCTCAGCTCTATTACTTAGGCAAGTTACTTAACCTTTCTAAAGAGTAACTTCTTTACCTGTGATTATGCATGAAAAGTTCTTGGTATGTTGCCTATAAGATAATATCTTGAATTAATATTTGTTTTTATTTTTGGTATCCACCACTAAAGCATACACAGTAAATACCTTTTTGATCGAATGGAAATTATTTGATTGAATGGAAATCTTCACTGTTGTTTTCAGATGAAACAGAGCCTGAATAAGTGATAACTCTGTTGCCATTTGATTAGAAATGTTATTAAAAAATTAACTTCACGGCTCAGGAACCCAGAGTCACTATCAACAGATTTCACATCATCTTTACTGCTTAGTTGCAGACCTCCAGGTGCTTGATTATTATTAGATTCTCTTTTCCAGTTAAGTTATTTCACACTATGAGGAAGCAGTGGGCAGAAGTGTAATGCATAATTTCCAGAGAATTTAAAATGAGAAAAGGGAACATCATGTTCATATTATGGACTAGTGGTCAGACTCTTATTTACAAACCTGTGCCAAAGCACACAGTCATCTTCTAATCTGTTAGATCTTCCACCCCAAGTTATGCAGTAAATATAATCAGTGTGCATGGAATTCACAGGGATAACTGCATTCATCAGCAGTTGAGGTGAGGTGGAACATGGCTGCAGTTTTTCTACTTCCTTTGGGAAAGTTTGAATTTCACACAGCAATCTAGAGCAAATGAGAATGACTCAGGTCTCTCATTCATAGCAGGAAAGGTCAGATCACAAATAGCTTGTTTTTACCCATTTCCTTTAGCATTAGGTACCTTTTTTTGCTGACTACTGGCCTATTTGGCATAGACAGAAAACCAGACACATCTGAGGGAATTTACAAGGAAATCTGTAAATGTCAAATGCGAAAACAAGAGTAAACACTCCAGGCCGGGAAATGGTAACAAAAATTCCAAAAGTAAGAACTAATAAGTGTTAAGTGAGTTATAATATTAGATTCTGGGTCACTGGTATTCCAAGGAAAGATTTGAAGGGCTTGCTCAAAAAATAGCAGTTGAATGGATGAATTAAATTTGTAGAATCTAGACTACATGTCACTTGAAACCATCTCTTTCTTGCTCCCTCTCTTTTTCTGAAAATAAACTGCCCTGCTTCATTATGTTTTTAGTTTTAAATGCAAGATTATTGAGAATTTATCACAGGTTTGGCAAATTACAAATCTACTTTTGAGATTAAATTGCACTTAATCTCAGTTATTTTTTCCTCATTTGAGTTATAGTCCATGGTTGTTGAGAAAGAAGGTTAAATGGGATGATTTACGTAAGGCACACGCACAGGATTTGGCACATGCTGCATGCGAGCATGCTAAGTCACTTCATTCATGTCTGACTCCGCGATACTTTGGACTGCAGTCCACCAGGCTCCTCTGTCCATGGGATTCTCCAGGCAAAATTACTGAAATGGGTTGCCATGCCCACCACCAGAGGATCTTCCCAACCGAGGGATCGAACCCACGTCTCTTACTGGCTCCTGCATTAGCAGACGGGTTGTTTACTACTAGTGCCACCCTGGAAGCCTTGGTACATGGTAGATCCACAGAAAATGTTTGGTTATTATTAATAGCTTATGTAGGTTTTACCCATGGAATTGTTAATGTGTGAACTTCACTTAAAGTGGAAGGAAAGTTTTATTTTTTGTTTGTTTGTTTTTAGAGTGAATGAAATGACCTCGCTAAGGCCAACATGTTAAATAAAAAAAAGGACTATACAGTTTCTATAATCATCTGGTAACCAGGAAGTATATGCTTCAAATATATGTAATCTTCCTATCATATTAAGGTATTTGCCTAACCCAGAAATCTGCCATGTAAAGTAAACAACTCACCTTCCAGATAGCCTTCTCAGATAATCCTGTAAGACTGATATGTTGAAAGGTGCATATGATTCCAATTTTAGTAATTATAGAGCTTTTAATAGAAAACTGAAAATGCTGCTATTAAAATTCAGAATGTGAATACTATTATAATTAGGGTTTCAAACAGAAGTAGGACATAAAGTGAGACAAGAGACTGTACTTAGAGAGAGGCAACTAGAATCCTCTCCACCCCTGGCACCCAAAATTAACTTCTCTACCTGGAGTCATTTCTACACCTCCCAGGGAGCCTTAATACTGTGCTCAGTAGAGTTCAGGATCTGAAATACAACTTTTCAGTAACCTTTCCTATAAAGAAACAGAAAGCACAGCATAGTTTGGTAAAAATAAAGGACTGTTTGTAGTGAATAGGGAACTCAAGGCTCTGTATTAAGCACTTTTTTGTCATTTTCTCTTCTCAGGAAAGTTATTGTAGATATCTTTCATATCCTGCATCATAGGGAAAGAGCCCTTCTCCCCTCAGAATTCTCATAAAGAGTATAGAAAGACAAGGTACTTAGATCTAGTAAGGTACTTAGTACTCTTTGGAAAGCACCTATGAAATGCATTCATGTCAGTATTCTATATAATAAAACTTTGAAACATCACAAGATTTTCAAAATATTTCTAACAAAATCAAAGTCATAAATTTTTACAGTATGCTAAAGTGGGACTTGAGTACCTGAGAATAGTTTTTCAAGCCATTACCTTACTACTCTGATTAGAATAACTATACCAAACCCATGGTAAGGGCATAGCTTTGAGATTCAGACCTGATTCCAATTCTACCCTCTTAGCTCCAGGTTTCAGGCAAATTAGTCAGTCTCAGTGTCATTGTTCCTCCTTTGTTCCTAATTTGCTGAATGGGGCAACTTTAGTTATAATCCCATGATTTGGGGAAATTTAAGTGAATTATTTATGTAAGGCACATTGTAAGGTATCTGGTATATAGTAGATCCACAACAAATATTTGGTTATTAAAAGTTAAATTCTTCACTGACCTGTCAGTATTCCAAATAGCTAATGGAAGCAGAGAAAAGTACAGAGTGTTTGTAATTTGCTCTTCTATAAGGTAAATATTAAAAGTTCCAATACCCAATTATTTTGATTTTAAATTGCTTTAATTTTTAACCTTTTAACAATTATGTACATATTTGGGTTTCTCTGGTGACTCAGTTGGTAAAGAATCTGCCTGCAATGCGGGAGACCTGGCTTTGATCCCTGGGTTGGGAAGATCCCCTGGAGGAGGGCATGGCAACCCACTCCAGTATTCTTGCCTGGAGAATACCCATGGACAGAGGAGCCTGGAGGGCTAGAGTCTATGGGGTCACAAAGAGTTGGACACAACTGAGTGACTAAGCACAGCATGATATAAACATACATTTACATTAAATAAATGTATGTTTATTTTAAATATAAATCTATCTGTCTTCTTAAACTGGGATGCTATTGGCCATTCCAGTGATTAAACAAAATTTTCACATTTCAACCTTCAGCACTTATTGCTGATAAAGCTTTCTAACAATTTTGTTTCAGGAAAATAGTATTTAATTTACCACTACTAACTTGTGACTTCATCTTTAACAGTTTATACCTTAAAATAATGTTTATAAGCATCAGGAATAAAAACTCCAGCTAAGTCATTTGAATTCATTTTTCAAATTGCTTCCTTCTCAAGCTTTCTAAAAGACTGTGATTGTGGTATTAGTTCTGGAGGCTGCTGGGCTTGTAGTTATTTCTTCTGTCTGCCCTCTGGTGGATGAGAATAAGAGGCTTGTGCAAGTTTCCTAATGGAAGGGACTGACTGTGGAGAAAACTGGGTCATGCTCTAGTGGGTAGGGCCGTGCTCAGTAAAACTTCAATTCAATTGTCTGCTGATGGGTGGGGCTGCATTCTTTCCCTGTTAGTTTGGCCTGAGGCAACCCAGGCCTGGAGTCTACAGGCTCTGTGGTAAGGCTACTGGGGACGTCCTAAAGGACCTACTCCGAGATTCATCTCCCAGGACTTCTGCTACCAGTGCCCCTTTCCCCATGGCAGGCCACTGCTGACCCGTGCCTCAGAAGGAGACCCTCAAACACTCACAGGTAGGTCTGGCCCAGTCTCCTGTGGGGCTACTGTTTCTTTTATTTGGGTCTTGATGTGCACAAGGTTTTGTTTGTATCCTCGAAGAGTGGAGTCTTTTTCCCAAGTTCTGTGGAGGTCCGTTTTGTTGCAGCTTCTCCTTTGTCCTTGCGTGTGGGGCATCTTTTTTTGGTGGGTTCCAGTGTCTTCCTTTCAATGGTTATTCAACAACTAGTTGCAGTTTTAGTGCTCTGGTGGGAGAAGATGAGCACAGGTCCTTCTACTCCACCATCTTGAACCAATCTCTCCTCCAAAAAGTACCAATAAATGCTAAGTATCTCCCTTTGCTAGCCAAACATTCCAATTACAGAACTCTGGGAATGTATTCATTAACATTCCAGGTAGTATGTTCTCTTTCTCAGTAAAAATGATAGAATCATTATTTTTCATTTAGTTTGCACTGGAAAACTATCAATTTTGTTCCAGTGAAAACATAAAGCATAAACTACTTATTGAACTATTATGAGCCTATGAGCCTACCACTGAAAAATTTACACATATTATTTCATTAAACTTCAGATTCACTACTGTTTTTACACTTTTCAGATAATGATACTGAAATGTAGTGAAATTGGCTCACCGTAACATGTCTATGCTATTGTGGACCTTGCAGTTGAAACTGAAGGTTCTAACCATAGCATCTCTGCTTTTAAATACATTCCAGAGAAGCGAGAAATCTATATTGACTCCAGTGAGATCTAAGAATGTCTTCTTTGACCATATAGTCTTAACATTAATATTTCTTCAGAATTATTATAACAACTGGATTCCTCTCACTCATTCACCTTTACCTCCCACACTCAATTTCAGTTTTATTTTTTACTATCTTTCACTTGCATAGTTTCTTCTCCTTTATGCAGAAATCATGGTGTGTCTCAGTAACAATAAGCTGTGTCTTATATGAGGAATGGTATAAAGCACTATTGATATTTGTTGTTGAGTATATTAAAATAACTCATATAAAATATCTGACCTTTAATATTTTTAAAGGGCGATTGTGTGAAAAATAGGTAGCAGAACCAGAACCTATGGAAAGAAAATAAAGGGATGAAGATTTTGGTTTAACACAAGGAATAATTTTTTGAAAAGAAATGTAATAGTATTATCTAAATCAGAAATGAATAGTCTTGGGAAGCAATGAGCTCTCTGTGAATCAACTCATATTCTGGAAAACAATAAGGCAATGATGTTACAGAAAGATGATCCAGCCACAGATTAGACTGGAAAAGATGTCAAAGAAGAGCCTGTAGTTATACAGTTATGTCAGTTTCCTCCTGAAAGTTAAGGATTGGTGAGAGGCTAGAGCAGAAGTCAGAGGACATCCAAATTCCCGGATGAAAGGACATTGCACAATGGAAAAAGAAAAAGAACAGAATAGAGATTATGAAACCAAACTTTGATTACTTGACAAATATACTTGACAGTAGACCTTTTTCATTTTCCTGCTCATACATTGACAGAATCTGGAATTACATCTGTTATATCTTTCTACCCTTGAACAGCTTCCCATAGAGGCATCATCAATGAGCCTGTGATAGGGGCAACCCTTCTTTGCCTTATTTACAAAGCTTTCCCTTAGTGTTTTTTCATTGGTATGAAAAAGAAGAGTTTTACTTCCTAACAAGTTATATAAAGCCCAATTGTTGAAGGCTTTATCAGCAGATAGTTGGCTACTAATTTTCTCTTCTAAAAACACTTAATAATGAAAGGCCACAAAATTTATCCCTTGAGAAATTTCTCAACTTTTTTAGTCACTAAATTAATTTTACTCCTTCAGTTCAGTTGCTCATTTGTGTCCAACTCTTTGTGACCCCATGGACTGCAGCATGCCAGGCTTCTCTGTCCTTCACCATCTCCCAGAGCTTGCTCAAACTCATGCCCATCGAATCAGTGATGCCATCCAACCATCTCACCCTCTGTCATCTCCTTCTCCTCCTGCCTTCAATCTTTCCCAGCATCAAGGTCTTTTCCAATGAGTCAGTTTTTTTGCATCAGGTGGCCAATGGACTGGAGTGTCAGCTTCAGCATCAGTCTTTCCAATGAATATTTAGAGTTGATTTCCTTTAGGATTGACTGAATTTATCTCCTTGCAGTCCAAGGGAGTCTTCTCCAACACCACAGTTCAAAAGCATCAATTCTTCAGCACTTCAGGTTTCTTTACCCCTTAGCAGTATTTTAACTTTGAAGATATTTGTCATATTATTCTATGAAGCTTTTTAATTGGTTATATCACTAAACTCAAAGCTAAGAATAGATCTTATATTGACATGTAGTGATATGACATGCTGAAAAGTTTATAGGTATAGCAACCAAAGGAATAAGAAGTTTCTAATAAAAAATCTGAAACTAGAAAAAAGTGTTTTGTGAATATAACTTAGCATTGTACAGTATTTCCAAAAAGCTGTCATTACAAAAACCCATAGGCCTAATTACAGTCTAAATTTTACAATATAAAATTGCTAATATCATTTGATCTTCAATATTTTTTTCTAATAGTTTCATATTGTACCACTGGCTCCAGCTGCATGCATTGACCTGATAATTTAAAGCCAGTGGAAAGAATAATTATATAAAAACCTTAATTTCTACCAAGCATAAGTTAATAGAGAATAAGAAGCACACAGATAGGCACCAGGTGGTTCATAGGACCTTTAGGTAAAACAAATGAGATTTTATTAGACTTACAGATACAATTTGTGTGTGTGTGTGTCAAGGGATAATAGGAGTGTTTATTTGCGTGGCTTATTGAACAGCCATGTTTAGATCAGCAATATTTCTCATCACTTGGCTTTTTAATCTGCCAAGAAATGGGTACCATTTGCACTTATGAACTGTGTGTAATTATAGTGATTCGGGTTTCAGCTTAAAATGAGTCTGCCCTCTTGGTCTTCTATTGTTTGTTCCTCTAAGTGAAGTGGGACTGAAGAAGATTTCTACTTTGATCCTGGCTTAAGGGTAGAATGTGTATTAATATATCTATAAAAATATTTAGAATGTACATTTTAAAAATTTTACTTACATTTCCATAGGCTTTATATTTTGGTTATAAGAGAGTAAATTGTCTATACCATTCAAGATGGTATTTTTATATTGCATTTTTATACTGATGGGTGAAGCAAAATAGAAACAAATCTGGATTTAATTTTAAGCAGCTGAGTTTCTCTAGGGAAGTGGAAAATAGTTATGTTTTGTCTTATGTTATGAATTCCTTTTACATTTCTCCCTCAGCAACTTAGGCTACAGTTCCATCTCTGTATTTGCTTCCAGTTATGCCATAATTGATAGAATTGGATGAACTCTAGATCTCAGTGTGTTCAACCCATTAATTTTTACAGCAGTGATCACCAAGTTTCTAAGATGTAAGGAAGCAATCTAAACTGGAACTAGTGCTCCTGACCCAGCCCTGTGATCTAGTTATTACACTACTTTTTCTGGTCTTTACCAGTAGTCTTGTTCCCTTTTCCATTCTCACTCTGATCTCTTTCTTTCTTTCTTTCAAAGAGAAAAACAAGTTTATTAACATCTATACCGCATGTATATATGAGAGATACCCAGAGAAAAATGAGTCATTCTCTGTGATCGCTCTCTTCCTTAAAGTTATTCTCATCTCTGCCAATATAGTAAAGATTTTAGGAGTTAGTGGTATTTTGCCTCTGAGGGTCATTTAAATTAGAAAGAAACTCTACTTAAGGTATCTTTACTCAAAGGAATGAATCTCTGCTAGTGAACTAGTCAATTTTCAGAAACCATGATAGACAAAAAGGTGAAACTTTCCTGTACGGGGGTTTTTAGGGGGAGATTCTTGCCCTAAATCCTGCTGTTTTTTGCCTTTCTTTTAAAAAAAAACTATTGTTATTAATTAGCCACCTGGAAAGTGGAATGACCTGCTCTTCTAGATGAATTTGGAGAGGATGAATTAGGCATGTTCAGATTAATTTCATTCTTTTTATTTTGAGACACAACTGCCTGAAGGAAAAAGATTTTCTTGACAAAAGAATATAGATGTCCTTGTTCATTATTACAAGTAACTGAAAGGGGAATTCTGCCTAATTCATAGATTATAATCAGTGTTCTCATACTAAACTTTGTCCTTCAAATTAATTTTTTTCATACTAAAATTGATGTTTTCAGTTTTATCTGTTGCTGTTTGTCAATTGGATATGTTAAGAGTGCTACCTCACTATGGTTTCTAGTTAGAGATTTTTGTTACTCACAAATGGAAGTATTTAGTAAGTTCCTTTGCTATCTATCCCTTTTTCTCATTTTCCTCACCAGACTCTCTGCTTTGAAAGAAGGCTAGTTGATGATAGAAAAGTATTCTCATAGCAGAAGGGACAAAGAGTAGTTCTACTTGATGTCAGCATATATCTGTATGAATATTTTCTCTCATAGCAAATATTGAACACAATTTTGTTCAATAAGGGGAGAGGGGAGAAGGACTAATAGCCATTCCTAAGAAGAAGATTGCTACTTAGTCTAAGTCAGTTGGATAGAAGCAATAGAATATGATGTGAGGCGGCTAGAATACTGAAGGTGTTAATGCAGTGGTGCTAGAGAGCAAATATTTGTAACATTGATCTGATATACCTAACTTCACCGTGGAAACTCTTTAAAAAAATCTTATGGAAATCCCAAATATAATCTATATGAATAGTCATGCTTTTGGAGTATGGGCTGATAGATCCATGTTCCCCTGACTTCCTTATTTCTCTCCTCTCTGCCTTCTTCATGTAGCTAATAATGCAACCAAGAAGAACTTTAGGATTGCAGAGAACTCAGAAAGAGCTCACTGCAGTAGGAGGATGTATTTGCTTGTGAGTTAGCTCCTGAACAGTCAGTTCTGTAATCACTTTGCCCTCAGAAAGTGTCTCTTCTGGACATTCTGTCCTAGGGCCTGACCATAACTCTTTAGATTAGACTCTTTATGGATTACTCAATTCTAAGGTTGATACTATTGATGATTCCCATTTCATTATATTTTGAAAATTATCAATATATTAGTAGAAACTTTTCTCACAGATACCATGAAGGTTCTTAGGAAGAAAGATCTTCTCTTTATAAAAGTATTAATGATATTTTATAAAATTTTAATTCAAAGTTTGGGTGGGTAATTTTCTGGCTAAGACTTATTCAGCTACCGCTGAATCACGTTCATACATCTTTTCTCTCTTAATAATAATTATTCTACCCCAACCCCCAAAGCCTAAAAGAAAAAAAACTTTGAAGGATCTATATAGTGGTTTTTGAAATATGAAACATACACATGGATTTCTATCCTTTTTTAAAGATACAGGAAAAGTCATGAGCTCTGATTGCTAATTTCAGAATCTTTGACATTTCATAATGAAAATTTATATGTATGAAGTTTTCACCTATTTGGAGACTTACATGTTAAAATAATTTTTACTTTTTTTAGATTCTGTAACTATTTTTAGACAAGAGAAAGAAAAAACGTTTAACTGAAAACATTTAGTGACAATGTTGTGATAGGACCCAAAATGTCTCCAGTTGACATTATTCATAGGAAAAGAACTTTGTTGTAAGACACTTGGAGCTCTGTTTGCAAAAGTGGCTGGCTATCAGATATTTCTGTTTTCTCTCTGTTACACTAATGGGTAAAGGCATTCTGATAAATTACTGTAGCCATATGGGGTTCAAACTGGAATGGATGCCAGAGCTCTACTCTTTCTTAAGGGATACCACATACTTATGGACACCATTACAACATATTTTACAGGAACACTACCATGCCTATGAAATACACCATCGCCCCTATTCTCTTCATTTTGACTCAGTACAACAATTTCTCCTAGAACCGTCTTAATTTCAGTAAAGCCTACAATGGAAACTTCTTTATGGTTTTTCTCTCTTTCTTATGTCTATTCCTCAGCTGCTTAATCTCATTTCTTGTTCTTTCTGTCTGGAGAAAACACATGCTTTAAAGATGATAAGATGTTAGCTCAAATTTTATCTTGGGCACAGGTAAATATGTGGTCAGGAAAAATGATTTGCTTTCTAAAGTCTCTCTGCTTCCTTCTATGGGAAATGGAGATAGTGAGCACTCTGCGCTGTGCTGTGCTGTGCTTAGTCTCTCAGTTGTGTCCTGTGACCCCACGGACTGTAGCCAGCCTGGCTCCTCTGTCCATGGGGGTTCTCCAGGCAAGAATACTGGAGTGGGTTGCCATGCCCTCCTCCAGGGCATCTTCCCAACCCAAGGATCCAGCCCAGGTCTCCCACACTGCAGGCGAATTCTTTACCATCTGAGCCACCATGGAAGTCCAGTACACACTCCACCAGATTTGAATTAATTGAGAAAATGAATACAGAACATCTAATATGTGAACTCATATAAAGAAGTACCTGACACATTTTTATCAGTTTTTTTTGTTTGTTCGTTTTTGTTTTTGGGCTTCTCAATTGGCTCAGTTCACTGTGGTTCTGAGGCAGTTATCAATAGGGAAAAGTTTGGAGTTTTCAGCTTAGTTCTTAATATTTTCAAGAACTACATAATTACTTCATATAATTACAGGTACCTAAGCAGCATATAGAGCAAAAATTATGATTATATTGGCTCAATACATCTTTGCAACTACCAATAGAGGTGAGATATACGTGTGTGTGTGTGTGTGTGTGTGTGTGTGTGTGTATTTATATCTACAACCTTTAACTTCTAAATAGTAAAGTTTTGGTCCCATCACTGAACTCTAAAACTTGGCAATTGACAGATCCAGAAAACTTGTTAAATGCTCCAAATCAAAGTGCTCATTTTCACTGGAACTTTGAAATGAAACTGAATCTCAATTTTTTTAAATTATTTTTTTAATTTAAAAGTTATTTACATGTTTATTTTATTGAAGTATAATTGACTTACAATGTTATATTAGTTTCAGGTGTGCAAAATAATGATTTGATATTTCAATACATTAGAAAATGATTACCAAGGCAAGTGGAGCTACCATCTATCATCATACAAAGCTATTACAGTATTACTGACAATATTCCTAATGCTCTACTAGGGTCTCATTCTAGAAAACATTTTTAAGCTGTAAGATTGTGCTTTCAGAGTTCACAGTTGTAGAAAAGAAATTGACTGTCTGTGATTTAGAGGAATGGGCTTAGAAGACTAAGTTTCCTTTTTGAATTAAAAAGTTCAGGACTTTTCTAAGTGTATGAATTCCAGGTACATGTCTTACAAATAGCCTACCCTTAGAACTTAAAAGAGCATGGGTAGAATCCACCATTTCATACTGATTAACCTAGGAAAAAACAATTAAAGAAAAGGTTTCCTGGATGGGTTCAATGACATTTCTGTTAAATCAGTAATTCTCAACTTCATGCATAAATGAAAAGCATACAGAATTTTCGAAATACAAATTTCTGAATCCCACCCTTGGAGAATCTGATTTTGTAGTTTGTAGTTACAGTTTAGGACTGGAGAAAGAAATGACAACCCACTCCAGCATTCTTGCCTGGAAAATCCCATGGATGGAGGAGACTGGCAGGCTACAGTCCATGGGGTTGCAAAGAATTGGACATGACTGAGTCACTTCACTTCACTTAGGACTGCACTTAAACAATACATTTTAGCAATTCTAATATAAGTAGTCCTTGGACTTTACTGAAAAACTTTGCCCTACACCCTCCTTATAAATAAGTTATACAACTGCTTCTTGGGGGCTGCTAAGCAGTGGAGTCTAGTGAGATAGTTGCAATTTCTTGTGCTGAGAGAAAGAAATCCAATTAAGAAATGTAAATTCTTCTTCACGCTGAGAGAATATAAGGCAATAAAAATATGAATTTCTTTATGCTGCATGTAAGTTTCTGGGAGCCCATAAAGGGTGAGCAGTCCTTGCTGAGCAGCTGGACTGTCATCATCTTCTCTGGCTTTTATGGGAGAAGATGAGGCACTTTTGGCACTTTTCTGAAAACAATCTCTTCAAGAGAGTTTCTGTACAGCCTGCAAGGCTTTCTATTTTAATGCTTGATATCCATAATTAACTATTTAGAATAAAGGGTAGTGTTAAAATATGTAATGAGTACTATTCTTTCTTAGGATGATTATCTGATTTCTAATTGCACTCTCCTCTCTACAATACATTTGTGCAGAAAAGCTCGTAGTTGGGGGAGAGGAAAAGGTTATTCAGTAACATTGGAGGGGACTACTTTTTGCTTTAAAGAAGAGAGACCAGTTCTAACCACTACTAACGCTCCACCAGGGTTGTTTGACTCTGAAGCAGACCATAGTACAGGGCTAAAGCTATTGAGCTACTGTTAAAAATGCAGAAAGTAAAAAGAAAAATAAAAAACTAACTTGTATACTGTTGGTGGGAATGTAAATTGGTGAAGTCACTATGGAAAAAAAGTGTGGAGGATTCTCAAACAACTAAAAATAGAACTACCATATGATCCAGCAATTCCACTCCTGGGTATATGTCTAGAAAAAAAAGAAAATTCTACTTCGAGAAGATACATGCACACCAATGTTCATGACAGCAGTGCTTACAATAGCCAAGATATGGAAGCAACTCAAGTATCTATCAACAGATGGTATTTTGTGGGGAGGGATAAATTAAGAGGTAAGGAGTAACATATACACACTACTATATATAAAATAGATAACCAATAAGGACATATGGAACTATACTCAATATTTTGTAATAACCTATAAGGGAAGAAAATCTGAATAATCATATATATATATATATATATATATATATATATATATATGTATGTATATGTGTGTGTGTAACTGAATTGCTGTGCTGTACATCTGAAACTAACATGATATTTTAAATAAATATCCTTCTATTAAAAAAAAAACAGATGAATGGATCTGAGAGATGTGATACACACACACACACACACATACCATATAATGTTATTAAGCCACAAAAAAAAGTGAAATCCTGCCAATTGCAGCAATGTGGAAGTACCCAGAGAATATTATGCTTAGTGAAAGAAGTCAGGCAATTATTGTATGAAATCACTTATATATAGAATCTAAAAAATAATACAAATAAATGTATATGCAAAATAGAAACAAACTTGAGATATAGAAAACAAATTAGTATACCAAAGGATAGAGGGAAGGGGGAAGGACAAATTAAGGGTATAAAATTAGCAAATACAAATTACTATATATAAAATTTATAAACAACAATTATATATTATATAGCACAGGTAATTATAGTGATTATCTTGTTGTAACCAACGACAGACTATAACCTGCAGCAATACTGAATCAATGTGCTGTATATCTAAAACTAATATAATATTGTAAATAGACAAAATAAAAATTAGTAAGTGGGACTTTGCTATGGGAGAGTCTATTACCTTGATATACCTATGAAGGGGCAGATATTTCTAATTAGGGGAGATATTTCTATTATTTGAAGTGTTCCTTTCATTTGTATTTTTGAGAAGATATTGTGTGATCCTGGATGAATCCCACCTACCTCTTCTAATACTGTTTTCTTTCCCGTTTTGCTGTTATATTTAGTGAGCTTGTTCAGATAACCGTCAAGAAAATTCTTGGTTATGTTTCTTGCCTTGTGCCTCAGCTTTGTAAATATCAATTTCTGACTAAAAGATTCTGAATCCATATCAGATGCATCCTATATGAATAAATATATATTGTTAAGACAGATCCTGAAGCAGCATTCTGTATACCCCTTCTCTCTATTTTTCACTATGTTCCTGATTATTGGTTTAAAGAATGCTATTTGGGGAAAACTAACATGCTCTAGGATTAACAGCAATTCCTTTTGTACACCAAGACTATTAAAAATGAATTTCCAGAAGCCCAGTATAAGCTATGTCAGAAAGTCTGAGTTTTTGCCTCCTGTGTGGAGAGAATTCTAGGTTCCTATGTTCAAGGATTGATTTTTTGGACACAGAAGAAACAATTAAAAGTAGAGATTCCTGGAACAACTGTAAATTAATCACTGACTTCAGAAATAACTATTTCAAATGATTTTCAATCATTGAACAAACTTAGTGAGTACAAACACAGTTCAATTCTGGTATGGATCTTAGACATTTAAAGATATTCATAGGTTTAAAATTTAATTTTCTCTTTTCATTTATAGTGAATTTATTGTTTGAAGAAAATGTATGAGAATCCAGCTTTGGAGAATTTAGTCTTCTGTTCCCTACATAATGGATCTAGCTCAAATAGTTAGCTATTTAGGATACACTAGTGCTGGCCTACCAGTCTATATTAGACATTATTGGAGAGTGCCACAGGAAGTGAGTATGTATTAAACTTTGCAAATCATTTCAAACTATCTTGTGTCAGGACCTTGTTTAGGGAAGGAAAGCTAAAAGTTTGGCTAAAAATCCTTACTATCACATAAGGATTGAATACCTTAGAACATTGCCTCAGCCCTAATATATACTCTTCTGTATCAGCTCTAGTCTGGGACATATTGCTGATTTCTGTAAGCATCCATAAGCATGTTCTCACTGCTATGCTGTTTCCTGTGAAGGAATCTTAAGTGTAAAAGAAAGAAAATCCCACCCTTTCTGAGGTCCAGAGTGGTGCTGTTGCTCACCTAAGGTCACATCCTTTGTTTGTGAAAGGGCAGAGGCTTAAAGTTAGATCTTAGGGAAAAGAAGTAAGATAAAGTTCAGCCAAAGTTTGTAATATGTGACTTACACTTAAAGCTTCCATTGATTTCTTCTGGAAAGGAAAAAAGTGGGTGTTTATGGAGCCACACTGCTTATTTAACTTATATGTAGAGTACATCATGAGAAATGCTGGGCTGGATGAAGCACAAGCTGGAATCAAGATTGCCGGGAGAAATATCAATAACCTCAGATATGCAGATGACACCACCCTTATGGCAGAAAGTGAAGAAGAACTAAAGAGCCTCTTGATGAAAGTGAAAGAGGAGAGTGAAAAAGTTGGCTTAAAGCTCAACATCAGAAAATGAAGATCATGGCATCTGATCCCATCACTTCATGGGAAATAGATGGAGAAACAGTGGAAATAGTGGCAGACTTTATTTTTCTGGGCTCCAAAATGACTGCAGATGGTGACTGCAGCCATGAAATTAAAATATGCTTACTCCTTGGAAGGAAAGTTATGACCAACCTAGACAGCATATTAAACAGCAGAGACTTTACTTTGCCAACAAAGGTCCGTCTAGTCAAAGCTATGGTTTGTTCAGTGGTCGTGTATGGATGTGAGAGTTGAACTATAAAGAAAGCTGAGCACCGAAGAATTGATGCTTTTGAACTGTGGTGTTGGAGAAGACTTTGAGAGTCCTTTGAAGTTCAAGGAGATCCAACTAGTCCATCCTAAAGGAAATCAGTGCTGAATATTCATTGGAAGGACTGATGTGGAAGCTGAAACTCCAATACTTTGGCCACCTCATGCGAGAAACTGTCTCATTTGAAAAGACCCTGATGTCAGGAAAGATTGAAGGCGGGAGAAGAAGGGGACGACAGAGGATGAGATGGTTGGATGGCATCACTGACTCAATGGACATGAGTTTGAGTAAACTCCAGGAGTTGGTGATGGACAGGGAGGCCTGGCATGCTGCAGTCGTGGGGTCACAAAGAGTTGGACACGACTGAGCAACTGAACTGACTGACTGATGGAGCACACAGATTCTGAGTCAGGTAAACTTGGGTTCAAATTCCGTCCTCCACTTAAGAGCTAACAGATTTGCCAGAACCACTAAACCTCCCCAAGCTACATTATCATCATTTATGAAAGGCAAATCATAATATTAAACTTTATAAGGATTTTCAAAGCTATTTATAAAGATACTGACACAGCGCTTACCCAACGTTAGAATTAGTGAAGGTTCATCTGTAAAAAAATAATCTCTCTTCACCATACCATGCATCTTTCCTATTGACAGCATCACTGTATTTGCCATTGTGTATTTCCCATCCACTCTAATGATAGTAGTAGGACACTTTCTGTTATAAGATATCTAAATTCCCAACTTGGGGGATTACTTCAGCCAATACAGTTAGAAAGGGAAAGAAACATGTCATTATATATTTATAAAGTAGGATATAAAATGAGATAATTGAAAGTCTGCTTGTTTATCTTTAGTGAACAATTGGTGATTCTTTTTATTCCCAAGTAATAGGTTGTTATATATTTAATTGCTATTTTGAGAAAGGTATTCTTCCAAATGGGCATTAGGGAAATAGGACAGATTTTAATTAAACCCTTTAACACATACTGAATAACCCCACCAGGAGGCATGATAAAGGTATACTTAATTGGCTTAGAAAGATGGTAGCAATATGAGAACTTCAATACAAAGTTAACTACAGAGATAATTCGTGAAAGTGAAAGTTGCTCAGTCACGTCTGACTTTGCGATCCCGTGGACTATACAGTCCTAGGAATTCTCCAGGCTAGAATACTGGAGTGAGTAGCCTTTCCATTCTCCAAGGGATCTTCCCAGCCCAGGGATTGAACACAGGTCTCCCGCATTACAGGGTATTCTTTACCAGCTGAGCCACAAGGGAAACCCGATAATTCTATATCTATCTCCTAATCAACAGCAAGGGAAACTGTTGAATGTTTTAAAAGTCAGGCAAGGAAATTTTAAAAAATAGGTTGACTTTCTGCCTTTCATCCAATTTGTCTCCAAAAAAGTCTTTCTCCAGGGTATGCATGTATGTTCTATTTTGTGGATCAATCTACATAAGGGAGAGGCTGCTTTATTCCTAAGGCTATCTGACAGCATGTTTTCCTCCAGCACTTTGTAGAGTGTATCTGATAGTTTCTTTCATTCTTTTCATTCTTCTCTCTATCCAGTCTATCCAATTTCCTAAATGTTAGTGCAATCACATGGGCAATGAAAACTGGGAGACAGATCTGGGTTTTGTATTTGCCATGCATCTACTTGTCATCATCAGACATTGTAGTAGGTTAGAAGATCAGATGAACTGGTCAGAGAATGGGGAAGCTTTAGGACCAATTGCAGAACAAACAGTTAGACATCAAAATAACTAGTTGAAGTCAACTATCTTTGGGGTATGAAATCCAGGGGGCCACAAGAGATAAAGTAAAAGAGCAGTAGAATTGAAAGAGGTAGACAAAAACCAATTCAGCTCTATTTAATCAGTATATAGAGGATGTCCATTAAGTGCCAAGATTTGTGATAGAGTATAATACCTTTGTGTAAACTTTAGAAGACAAAGGTAAAATAAGCCTACACTTGTTCTTCTGAGATATATTATTGACTCTGAGAGAAGATGTACATGAGCAGATTATATTGAAAAAGAATGGAAAATACTATGGTAGAGGTTTGTATAAGGCACAAGAGATGACCACCTGTTCCACTTTGATTTTCACTTTTATGATTATTGCTATTTTAAGGATAACAAAAACTTTACAGCATTATTATTTTATTTTATCTGAGCCTTTTTAGCAAAAGTGTCTCAGTATGGACATGTTAAAAAAAAACTTCAAAAAAACTTCATTTTTACTTCTATTTCCATACATTTTAATTTTAATTTTATAGCTTTCCTCATTTTATGTCTATCTTCATTTTCCTTTCTGTTTTCAATATAATCTTCTCCCAATTCACATATTTATTATTAAGTTGTATTATCCTCTCCTGTTTATATATTCATGATTTGCACAAGTGTTATTATAAGATGTCTTATTCTTGCTTATACTGTGAATATCTTCACTCATCTCCTAATGTACTGTTACACTTATTTTAAATTATTGATCCATACCTTCCAATGTTCATATGGTTTATTCAGTTTCTATTTTCTTTCATGGTCCTTAGAATCCTTATGTACCTAATTATCTCAACTAGATGTCTTTGACTTCATATTTTATGTCTTATTTTGTGGATCCCTTAATTATTTGTTGTGAATATATATGATTTACTATTTTTGTTTTCTTACCTTCCTAATAGCTTTATAAGTGGTTGATCCACTACCCATCTTTATATATATAATATGTATTATATATAGAGATAATATGTATTATCTTTGCCTTTACCATGAGATTTTTCATTTCATAATTTTTGTATTTCTAGTTGTGCCTCTTTTCTTTTTTATAGAAGTCCTTTCAATGTTTCTTGTAAAACTGGTCTGGTGGTGCAGAACTCTGTTTTGTTTTCTGTAGAAATCTCTCCCTTCTTCATATCTGAATTTGAAACTTGACAGGTTGAGTAGTCCTGGTTGTAGGTTTTTTCCTTTCATCACTTTGAATGTATCATGCTATTCCCTCCTGGCCTACAGAGCTTTAGCTGAAATGTCAGCTGATATTCTTAGGGGTTTTTCCTTGTACATACCCAGGTACTTTCTCTCGCTGCTTTAAAGATTTTCTCTTTAATTTTTACTGTTTTGGTTATACTGTGTTTTGGTGTGTACCTTTTTGTGTTCATCTTGCTTCAGACTGTCTGTGATTTCTGGGCCTGGATGTCAGTTTATTTTCCCATTAGAGGAGTTTTCAGCTATTATTTCTTCAAATAAGTTCTCTATCCCTTTCTCTCTCTTTTCCTCTGTGATCCCTATAAGGCAAATGTTATTATGCTTGATGTTGTTCCAAAGGTTTCTTAAACTATTCTCAGTTTAAAAATTCATTTTCATTTTTCTGATCATCTTGGCTAATTTCTACTACTTTTTCTTCCAGTTTGTTGATCTGTTCCTCTGTATCATCTAATGTACTGTTGATTCCCTCTAGTGTATTTTTTATTCCAGTTATTGTATCCTTCAGCTTTGTTTGGTTCTTCTTTATTTTTATAAACTTTTCTTGAAATTCTCACTCTGTTAATCCATTCTTCTCTTGAGTTTGGTGAGCATTTGTTTGCTCATTATCTTGAAATCTAAATTAGATAGCTTGCTTATAACTACTTCATTTAGCTTTTTTTCCCTGAAGTTTTGTTTGTTCCTTTGTTTAGAATGTATTTATCTCCTCATTTTGTCCAATTGTATATGTTAATTTCTATGTCTTAGGCAGGGTGATTTAGTTTCTTAATGGAGAAGTGGCCTTAAGTGGGAAACGTCCTATGGGACCCAGCAGCATGATCCCCGCTGATCACCAGACCTATCGAGTGCCCCTGTGTGAGTTTGTGAGCTCTTCTGCTACAGTGAGGCTGAGTAGCATAGGTGCCCTGGTGGGCAGGGGTGGTTGGCTCGGACTGGCTGTCTGTGAGGACCTGCCTCTTGTGGTGGCTGCTGGCCCACTGGAGAGTGGGGTAGTCTTCCCTTGCAGTCTACTGTGTGACCTGGGGGGTGCAGGGCTGCTGCCAGCCAAGTGGTGGATGGGTAAGCCCCTATTGCTAATAGGTTAAAGGGAGTATTTTAAAATGGCACTTTGCATTTGCCAACACTAGTGTCCTTGTGATAGTGTAAGCGACTAAAGTGACTTACACTGAAGTGACTGTTGCTAGTGTCTTTGTCCCCAGAGTTTCCTCCTGCCTCTCCAGGAAGCTCTGCAATATCAGCTAGTGGGTTTGACCCAGGCTCCCTTAAAACTAAAGCCTCTGTGCTGGGACTCAGATTGTGTGAGATTTTGTGCCTGCCTGTAAGAGTGAAGTCTCTTCTTCCCATAGCTCACTGATTCTCCCAAATGTAACCACTGCTGGTTTTCAAAGCCAGACATTTTGGGGGCTTGTCTTGGTTCAGGAGGAGAAGGAAATGGCAACCCACTCCAGTACTTTTGCCTGGAAAATCCCATGGACAGAGGAGCCTGGTAGGCTACAGTCCTTGGGGTCGCGAAGAGTTGGACGTGACTGAGAGACTTCACTTTCACTTTTCACTTTCATGCATTGGAGAAGGAAATGGCATCCCACTCCAGTATTCTTGCCTGGAGAATCCTGGGGATGGAGGAGCCTGGCGGGCTGCCACCTATGGGGTCGTACAGAGTCGGACACCACTGAAGCAACTTAGCAGCAGCAGCAGCTTGGTTCAGGATCCCTGGGCTGGAGAGCTCAATATAGAGCTCAGAAATCTCATTCCTTGGAAAGGACCACTATAATTGTGACATTCCTCCTATTTGTGCGTTACCTTTCTAGGAGTGTGGGTTTTGACTGTAGCACACCTCCAACCCTCCTACCAGTTTAGTTGTGGTTCATTCTTTATATTTTAGATGTGGAAAACATTTTCTGCTAATCTTCAGGTCATTCTCATAGATAGTTTCTCTGCAAGTAGTTGTAATTTTGGTGTTCTGGTGGAAGGAGGTAATCTCAGAGTCTTCCTATTCCACCACCTTGGCCACACTTCCAGTGCTATGCTTTTAAGAAAAAATGATAGGAGAGATCAAGCATGTTGTTTGGCTAATAAAATGAGAATTAAAATTCAAGGAAGAGAAATCATAATTCCAAACCTAATTGAAGAGAATGTTCTGTTTTTCCATTTTCATATGGAAAGTTGATATCTAAATATTTTAGTTGTTCACTTTTGCTTGAATAAGAGACAATAAACTAGAAAACTGAGCCAGAAACAAAAGGAGGAAGGCACAACTTTGCTTGTGGGTACTGTAAATACTGTAGTAAAGTGGAAACTAGAAAAGAGGTATAGAAAGACTGAAGGAACTTCAGGGAAAAAATAAATTATTAATAGAAAATACCTTTTGCTCAACTCATTAATAGTATTCAGATCTGTGACCTACTTAGACAAAAATAGGTTTTCTCTCTTAGTCTTCAAAACCTCTTGAGTTGACTAGGATGGGCAAGTATATCTAGGGGGAGATTTCCTTCAGTTTATCATTTAAGTTACATGTTGTGCCTTCAATTAAAAGGTAAGTGAGAAACACATTCATAATTTATGCTGCTTAGGAATCCTTATAGAAGCTTGTTTTCCAACTACTAGGTTTATATGCCTTCACCATCTGTGGTTCGCAAATTCAAGAGGCCATGTTAATTCTAACAAAGTGGCTGGCTTGGCAGATCAATCTGAGAAGGAACCTGGAGAATTACCTACTTTGGAAAGGTAATTTAAAACTAAATCCACCTTTAAAAGTGAATGTCCCCTTTGGTTTATAGGTTTCACTAGAGGGCAGCCCTACATATTGGAAGCATTTCCTTTTGTTTGCCAACAGCAGGAAAGACTAAGGCCAAAACCCAAAAGAATTTGACTTAGATAAGAGTGAGCATATGGCTCTCCAAGTTTTAATCACTAAGAAAGGAAAATATAGTTGTAGCCAGTGGATAAACAGCTCTGTTTTATAAAAATCTCAGATCAGTTTAAACTTGGTCGTCTGGTTAAAAACATCAGCAACTCAAAGGAACAAATCAGTTTGCATGCTAAACAAAACAAAATAAAGCCATCCAAGGAGAAGTGAGACTGACAGGAAAATGAAAGCAATGGCACAGTTTGGTGCAATAATCTCCTATAAAATAGGCTACCTGAAGCTGAAATATTTTATCAGCTTCTGTGATAGAGTTAAGAGGCAGGAGTTTGTTCAGATATCAAATCTAAAAATGAATGGTCTCACATGATCATTGTTAATAAAATTTCTGAAGTTATAAGGAAACAGTTTGTCACAGACTCTTGTGTCATCACATGATTCACATTATATTAGAATTTTCATGCTAAAATTGACAATTCCTAGTGATGATGTTGGGTGAACTCTGAGAGTTGGTGATGGACAGGGGGGCCTGGTGTGCTGCCGTTCATGGGGTCGCAGAGAGCCGGACACGACTGAACAACTGAACTGAACTGAGGTGATGTTTTTTGACTAAGCAGAAGATTGCAAATCTATTTTTAACTAAAGGTGAAGTCCAAATTGTCCTTATAAGAAGATTAAAATGTTTCCAGTTTT
This sequence comes from Cervus canadensis, assembly GCF_019320065.1. Taxonomy (NCBI): domain Eukaryota; kingdom Metazoa; phylum Chordata; class Mammalia; order Artiodactyla; family Cervidae; genus Cervus; species Cervus canadensis. The sequence continues at coordinate 49,581,466 of NC_057399.1, forward strand.
CATAATACTGTCATTCTATTGGCTGATTATATATGTTACTTGGAAATCTTTGGCCCATCACTTATCCACTTGTAAAAAGTTAAAGATTCAGTAATAGAACACAGAGTATTCCTGAATATCTTAATCAAATAAACTTAAGAAAGTTTGATATGCATCCATTTAACAAAACTTTAAACAAATCTAGACAGTCATTAAGCAAATATGTAAATATTTAAGTAGTCCTACTCTGGACTAGGTAGGCACTATTAATTATGTGAAACTGTAAACTTGAACTTTCTTAAATATTTACTATCATGATATCTGTGGTTATGCCTTAGTTTCATAGCTTGCACCCTTCCTTCTTCCTTCTTTTTTTCCTTTCCTTTCTTCCTTCCTTATCAAATATATTTTAAGTTTCTTTTACATGCCAGGCACTAAATAAATGAAATGTGAACTTAGTCTTCTCAAAACTCATAGACATGGGAGTTGATACATCAGTATATGGTAACAAAATTCTGAAAGTTTGACTCAAAAGTAAAATATTAATCAGAGACTAAAAAGCAGAAGTTACATCAGTTATAGTCTTTACTAAATTCTGTGCTAAGCATTCTAGATTGAAAGATGCCAAAATGAGTAAGTCAACTACACCCACAAGGAATATATAAGCAGTAGAAGGGAGATGGAAAACTCAGCAGTGGCCACAGGACTAGTAAAGGTCAGTTTTCATTCCAATCCCAAAGAAAGGCAATCACAAAGAATGCTCAAACTACAGCACAACTGCACTCATCTCACACGCTAGTAAAGTAATGCTTAAAATTCTCCAAGCCAGGCTTCAGCAATACGTGAACCGTGAACTTCCAGATGTTCAAGCTGGTTTTAGAAAAGGCAGAGGAACAGAGATCAAATTGCCAACATCTGCTGGATCATCGAAAAAGCAAGAGATTTCCAGAAAAACATCTATTTCTGCTTTATCTTCTATGCCAAAGCCTTTGACTGTAGTCACAATAAACTGTGGAAAATTCTGAAAGAGATGGGAATACCAGACCACCTGACCTGCCTCTTGAGAAACCTGTATGCAGATCAGGAAGCAACAGTTAGAACTGGACATGGACCAAAAGACTGGTTCCAAATAGGAAAAGGAGTACATCAAGGCTGTATATTGTCACCCTGCTTATTAAACTCATATACAGAATACATCATGAGAAATGCTGGGCTGGATGAAGCACAAGCTGGAATCAAGATTGCCAGGAGAAATATCAATAACCTCAGATATGCAGATGACACCACCCTTATGGCAGAAAGTGAAGAAGAACTAAAGAGCCTCTTGATGAAAGTGAAAGAGGGGAATGAAAAAGTTGGCTTAAAGCTCAACATTCAGAAAACTAAGATCATGGCATCCGGTCCCAATCACTTCATGGCAAATAGATGAGAAACAGTGGAAACAGTGGCTGATTTATTTTTCTGGGCTCCAAAATTACTGCAGATGGTGATTGCAGCCATGAATTAAAATATGCTTACTCTTTGGAAGGAAAGTTATGACCAACCTAGACAGCATAAAAAAAAGAGAGACATTGTCCAAAGGTCCATCTAGTCAAGGCTATGGTTTTTCCAGGGGCCATGTATGATGAGAGAGTTGGACTAAAAAAAGCTGAGCACCAAAGAATTGATGCTTTTTGAACTGTGGTGTTGGAGAAGACTCTTGAGAGTCCCCTTGGACTGCAAGGAGATCCAACCAGTCCATCCTAAAGGAGATCAGTCCTGGGTGTTCACTGGAAGGACTGATGTTGAAACTGAAACTCCAATACTTTGGCCACCTCATGCGAAGAGCTGACTCATTTGAAAAGACCCTGATGCTGGGAAAGATTGAGGGCAGGAGGAGAAGGGGATGACAGAGGATGAGATGGTTGGATGGCATCATCAACTCGATGGACATGGGTTTGGGTGGACTCCAGGATTTGGTAATGGACAGGGAGGCCTGGCGTGGTGCAGTTCATGGGGTCTCAAAGAGTCACGCATGACTGAGTGACTGAATTGAACTGAACTGAGAAGGGAGATGTTGTGAATACATATGTTAAAATAGGAGTATACATAAAAAACCATCCCAAGGCTGTTGAGCAAATGGCCATATATGTATTGTCTCCAAGCAACATGCATTTATGATTTTACTGTCTGTCGTTCAGAGTTTGGCAAGGGTCTCACTATGCTAAGATCAAGGCCTTGTCAGGGCTTTGTTCCTTTATGGAGGCTACAGAGAATAATCTGTTTCCTTCACTTACATGACTTATAGGTGCTATCCTCATTCCTTTGTTGTGGCTTTTCCATCTTCTAAGTCATTAACACCGCATCTCTACAGATACAAGGTTCTTCTTCTTTTTTTTAAATTAATTAATTAATTTATTTTACTTTACAGTATTGTCTTGGTTTTGCCGTACATTGACTTGAATCCTCCATGGGTGTACATGTGTTCCCCATCCTGAATTCCCCTCCCACCTCCCTCCCCATCCCATCCCTCTGGGTCATCCCAGTGCACCAGCCCCAAGCATCCTGTACCATGCATTGAACCTGGACTGGTGATTCATCTCACATATGATAATTTACATGTTTCAATGCCATTCTCCCATATCATCCCACCCTCGCCTTCTCCCACAGAGTCCAAAAGACTGTTCAATACATCTATGTCTCTTTTGCTGTCTCGCATACAGGGTTATCGTCAGCATCTTTCTAAATTCCATATATATGCATTAGTATACTGTATTGGCATTTCTCTTTCTGGTTTACTTCACTCTGTATAATAGGCTCCAGTTTCATCCACCTCATTAGAACTAATTCAAATGTATTCTCTTTAATGGCTGAGTAATAGTCCATTGTGTATATGTACCACAGCTTTCTTATCCATTCATCTGCTGATGGACATCTAGTTTGCTTCCATGTACTGGCTATTATAAACAGTGCTGCGATGAACATTGGGTTACATGTGTCTCTTTCAGTTCTGGTTTCCTCAGTGTGTATGCCCAGCAGGGGGATTGCTGGGTTATATGGCAGTTCTATTTCCAGTTTTTTAGGGAATCTCCACACTGGTCTCCATAGTGGCTGTACTAGTTTGCATTCCCAACAACAGTGTAAGAGGGTTCCCTTTTCTCCACACCCTCTCCAGCATTTATTGCTTGTAGACTTTGGATAGCAGCCATTCTGGCTGGCATAAAGTAAGTGGTACCTCATTGTGGTTTTGATTTGTATTTCTCTGATAATGAGTGATGTTGAGCATCTTTTCATGTGTTTGTTAGCCATCTGTATGTCTTCTTTGGAGAAATGTCCTTTTAGTCCTTTGGCCCACTTTTTGATTGGGTCTTTTATTTTTCTGGAATTGAGCTGCAGGAGTTGCTTGTATATTTTTCTCATTGTTAGTGTATAGGAATGCAAGGCATTTCTGTGTGTTAATTTTATATCCTGCAACTTTACTGTATTCATTGATTAGCTCTAGTAATTTTCTGGTGGAGTCTTTAGGGTTTTCTATGTAAAGAATCATGTCATCTGCAAAGGGTGAGAGTTTCACTTCTTCTTTTCCAATCTGGATTCCTTTTCCTTCCTTTTCTGCTCTGATTGCTGTGGCCAAAACTTCCAAAACTATGTTGAATAGTAGTGGTGAGAGTGGGCACCCTTGTCTTGTTCCTGACTTTAGGGGAAATGCTTTCAATTTTTCACCATTGAGGATAATGTCTGCTGAGGGTTTGTCATATATAGCTTTTACTATGTTGAGGTATGTTCCTTCTATTCCTGCTTTCTGGAGGGTTTTTATCATAAATGGATGTTGAATTTTGTCAAAGGCTTTATCTGCATCTATTGAGATAATCATATGGTTTTTATTTTTCAATTTGATAATGTAGATGCAAGGTTCTGTAGGTGTATCTCCTGACTTTCTTCTTTTCTTAAAAAATTCTATTGGAGTATAGTTGGTTTACAATGTTGTGTTAGTTTAAGGTGTGCAGCAAAGTGAATCAGTTATACATGACTTTCTTCTGCTGCTTTTCAGGACCCTTGGAATTACATTGGGCCCAGCTGGATATTCCAAAGAAATCTCCCTTAATTCCATCTTCAATCACAATTATCCTTGCTATGTAACCAAAAATATTCACAGGCTCTGAAAATTAGGATATTAATATCTCTGATATCACAATGCTATCAAAATGCAACAGAAATTTAGATTGAATGAGATAATATTTATAAAATACTCTGTAAAATATAAAGGTGATGCTCATGTAAGTGTTATGATAGCGGGTTGCTATCCTTTGGTTTGGCTGTGTAGCCTATGGAGGCACTTGAAGTTAGGTCACATTTTCCTTTTCTTCTCTACTCCCTCTAGGTTTCTAGTTACCATGTTTGACTTGTTTTTTTCCAAGAGTTTATTTTGGTACAGAAAGTGATGATTTGGTAATTTAAAGTCATGTTTATTTTCCAGTGTAAGGATGATGGAATCATCAAATATTTTCCTCTACTCTAGGCACATTAATTCTGATATGTTGATCTATCTCTATTCCCTGATTTTTACTGGTCCCAAATCACTTTGGATAGAAGCTTAACCCTTTCCACAGCTGGATTCAGAAAAATGAAGACATGTTTGATGGGCTATGAGTAATGATACATGATTGCCATTAAGAATTCAGTTTAAAGGAGCTGCTGCTGCTGCTAAGTCACTACAGTCATGTCCAACTCTGTGCAATCCCATAGACAGTAGCCCACCAGGCTCCTCTGTCCCTGGGATTCTCCAGGCAAGAATACTGGAGTGGGTTGCCATTTCCTTCTCCAGTTTAAAGGAGAGTAGTGCCTATTCCATTTTTTTTTTCCCCCAATCCTCAGCTCCCATGAAAAAAAAAAATCACCATAGTTGGAAATATTTTTCTCATCTGTTGATTCACCTTGAGAAGGACAGCTCCTGTTTATAACATGTTAAATTTTAACCTTCCCTGATAGGCTCTAAGCTTTCTTGATGGCTCAGATGACAAAAAATTTGCCTGTATTGCTGGAAACCAGGTTCAATCCCTGAGTTGGGAAGATCCCTTGGAGAAGGGAATGGCTACCCACTCCATTATTCTTCCCTGGAGAATCCCATGGACAGAGGAGCCTGGCAGGTTATAGTCCATGGGGTCGCTTAGATTGTCTGAACAATTGTGATACTTGCTGAAAAATTGAGTTGTAGGGGAGGGACATGCAAAATTTGTTAGAATACTATCACACTTCCTACAGGTTTAAAACTAACTAACTAATTAAAGGCCCAAGACAATGCCCGTGTGTGCGTGCTAAGTTGCTTCAGTCGTGTCTGACTCTGCAACCCCATGAACTGTAGCCTGCCAGGGCCGTCTGTCCATGGGATTCTCCAGGCAAGAATACTGGAGTGGGTTGCCATGCCCACCTCAAGGACACTGCCCATTGGATGGTAAATGATAAGTTTTACAGTTATTTAGTTAGAGAAGAGAAGCAAAGGAAGTAAAGTAAAGGATGACAGCTTTTGAGCTTAAAAGTTACTAGAGCTAGGCTTTCAGAAGTTGAAATTGTGACAATTTTTAGGATGGATTAGGAAAGATTGGTAGTACATAGAAAATGATTGAAGTGTTTCCAATTCTAGGCTGTTACAATGCCATGGTTGACATTCTTGAATATATGACTGTGTATGAGTATGTGATTGATAATTCTCCATATATAATTCTTCCTCTCAGTGAGACTAGAATGAAGATTTGCATATATTAGACACTCCTTTAAACTTTACTCATTAAATGAACATGAGGTTGATTGCTTGAATTGTTTCGGTCTAGTGGTAAACTCAGAGGACAGCTGTAATAAAACCGTTCAACCACAACAGAATCAGAGTAGAACCAACCTTTAGAGATAGAGGAAGATGATCCCATTTGTCTAGTGGTTGTGAAGGAGATTAACCTTAGATAAAGTTCAATTTTGTGCATCATTTAGGATAGAAACTTCTTACAGGAGAAAGAACAATGACTTGGTGTCAGAAACTGTGAGTTAAATTCCCACTTTACTCATTACTAAAACAAGACCGTGAACAAGTTTCTTTATTTCTTTGAACTTTGATTTCCTAGGTAAAGGAGCATGATATTTGGGTGACATCAGTGAAAAAAAGCACAGTTCAGGGCATGTGCAGTTACATTTGAGAAACTCTAGTTGTTCTTGAACCAGAAAATAAGGATTTGTGTTGTTTGAAAGGAATATGATCACTAGTTGTGATCACATTCCCTTTCTGTGTATGGCATTGGAGAGCCTGGGGCAAAAGATCCAAGGAGGAGTTTAACAATAAGTCTGCAGACTTCTAACCTAATGTTTATTCAGCACCCCTCAATGAGGTTATGATGTGATTGTTATCAGAGACTGGAGCTGTGCTGAACCTTGGCCAGAGTATCAAGTAGGCATCTCTGAAAAGGACTTCTGGTGTAAGGACTACACAGTAGAAGTGTATTATTAAAGAGCTGGCGTATTTGAATAGGTTCTACATTAATGGCATGCATTTATACCCAACTCATAAAAACTAGTAGGGATCAATTATGCTTCAATCCAACACACTGAGACAAAAAGATACTATGAAATTGCTCAGCTGTTTCTTCTATATGGTTGAAAATGATCTTAGTAGAATGCAAAGCCTCTTTAACTTGTAAAATATATCATTATACTTTGCTTTGAGTAATGTGCAAGTTAATGTCCCTCCCATTCCAATCATAACAATCCCTCAGCCAACTGTAAAAGATCCTTTAATGATTATTTTCTCTGCTTAATGCCTTTTTTCATTTGTAGTTAGACAAGTGGAGCTGGAGCGCCTTGCCTATGTGCTATCATTTGTTTCAGAGATGCTTGGGAGTTAAAAATTCAAGGCATTTGCAAAAAATGTTGAAAGTTAAGTGGATTTATTAACATAGTACTAACCAATAAATTAAAACTGCAATGAAATAAAGTAGAATTTCAGATTCAAAAGGGCTTATCTCATGAAAAACGTAACCTGTGCTAAATTTTTACTATATATAAAATTGCACAATTAGCAAGGAACTCAGAGGCTAATGGTTTTAAAATATTCATTTTAGTCTTGTAGTTTCCTGTTTATACAATTTCAGGAGAGCTTCAATATATAAACACCACAACAATTCACTTAAAGTGGCATTTTTAAGTTTCCTAAGTGATTTGGACACCCAAGCCTTTTTTAAAAAAGATTTTCTTAGTATGATTATTAGGCAATGGTTCAATTCATTCCAAATGTCTAGTAAAGTTCCTCCTAACTATTAATTATATCTTATGAAAAGCTTCTAAGTGGTTCAAAATTTTAATGTTTCAAAGGGTTATAATTTTCTTGGTCTTAAAAGGAGAGGCTAAATTAAAGAGAGCAAACCTACTGGGAAGGTGAAACTGTCTTCATTCGCCCTTGTGCCTAGGTTTATGCTACAGAAAGAGTGAGAATGACAAGAAATGTTTGTCAGGGAAACAGGGAAATGTTTGTATTAGTGAGCACCTGTTTGTTTTGTGGCAGAGTCTTCAGTGTTTGCCTTTTCCTCCTAGAACCTAACATTGCTGGATACTGACACTGTGCTACCCTCACCCTAGCTTAGTAATCAAAGGCTAACTTCCTTAAGTTCAAAGATTGTTTCTTATTCTCTCAGTATGTGTAACAGTATATATGCAGTACATATAGCATATCAAGTACTTAGCTGCTTTCCATTTACGTACAAATGTCTATATGCACATATGTTTGTGTCTATTGTGTAGTAAAGAATTTATCTGGTCTTTGTCCCAGATTCCTGGGATCAAGTTTCTAAACCCTTGGAAAATCCTGAGTGATAAAAGTATATTTTTTGTTCATGATGGCCTCCTGAGATGATTACTGATTTTATACACATGGGATGCTTCTTAATGGACTCTTGGATAGCCTATGCAGCTAAGTTTCCAAGTTGACTCAGAATGGAGGCAGGCCATGCCAGAAAGACCAACCATGTGACTAGAGGATTAGGACTTGGAGCCACACGCTATAAGCCCAACCTCTGGGAAGAAGAGAGGAACTGAAGATTGAGATCAGTCATGTGGCTAATGATTTAATCACTTGTGCCTGCATAATGAAACCTCAATAAAATCTCCAGACATTAAGGCTTAGGTGAGCTCCTTGGCTAGTAAACATATCAATGTGTTGAGAGGTAACATGTCTTGGTTCCATATGAGAGGACCCTCAGGATTTTCCCAGACCTTTCCATATATTTGTTTTCTTTGACTTTCTCTGATTTGTATCTTTTATAATAAAAGTCTAATTATAAGGATAGCACTTTACTGAGTTCTATGAGTCAGTCTAGTAAGTTATCAAACCTGAGGAAATCGTGGAAACCACTAAATATGTGGCAAGTTGGTCATAAATATCAGAGGCCTGAGGACTCCTGAATTTACAGGTGGCATATTAAATGAAAGCAGTCTTATTGAGGACTATACACTTAATTTGTGGAATCTACTCTAGTTTTGGATAGTTAGTGCTAGAATTGAATTGCATTACAGTATGTGTGTATATATGCAATATATAAATATTTCCATCTTAGCATCTCTAATTAATGGTGGCAACAAATATTCCATATTCTCAACTTTTGAAATGAATATTTAGACCTTTACTATGAAGTGCTTGCAGCTTCCCAGGTGGTGCAGTTTTAAAGAATCCATTTGCCAATTCAGGAGACAGAAGAGATGCAGGTTCAATCCCTGGGTTGGTAAGATCCCCTGGAGAAGGGAATGGCAACCCACTCCAGTATTGTTGCCTGGAAGATTCCATAGACAGAGGAGCTTGTGGGCTAGAATCCATGAGGTTGCAAAGAGTCAGACAGGACAGCACACAAGAACTATGAGCTATATGAAGTATTTGTATTGCACTGCCCAATCTGCTCAGAGTAAATCCAGAGCTGGCATTATTAATCTTCTTAGGGAACAGTCTTTCTGGGGTTTGGGAAATTCTTTGAAAGTTTCTACTACTCTAAAGGTACTGGGCAGAATGAGACTGCATTCATAGGCAGAGGAGTTGTGGAAGATAAAACTTATGGAAGACAAAAATGGCTCAATCATGAGTTTTATTCTCTCTTTCCTGTGTCTTCTTTCACTTTGTGACTTTGATTTCTTATTTTTCTTTGCATCTTCTCCATATCATTGCCTTTTCAAAGGCACAAACATTATGAACTCATTTCCACTGATGAGTAAATGCCTAACTGATCTTTCAGTGTTCTCCACCCTCTAAGTAGTCCTCCTCAGTTCTCTTACCAATATATCAAGAAGGCCTCACTACCTATTCTGACCCTGTGAAACTGGTTCTCATGACAAGTTGGATTAAACAGGTCTGTCTCCTCTGAACCTTGTTCTCTTTATAAAGTAACAAGCAGTTTATTGTGTCAGAAACTCCTTTAAATGCTTCACTTTTTGTACCTTAAATAAATCATGAGGTAGGTGCTATTTTTGTCTTTGAGGTAGGTACTATTTTTATCCTCACTTATAGATGATTTTGTGAGACACGAGTTAAAATTTTTGCTCAAGACCCCTCAGCTAGTAAGTGGAAGAGCCGAGATTTCAGACAAAGCAGTTTGATTCTGGAGTCACACCCATAATTATTGATTTATGTTCCCTTACATAAAATGTTTCTTAATGTGTGTAGAACTGTGCTCTTGCTCATCCTAGAATAAGTAGTTCATTAAATATGTAAGAATATTCCTCTTATTTCTATAGTCCTGTTTCTCACAATGTTCCTACATGCACTCTCTCCACCATATTGAATTATTTGCTGTTTCTCAAATACCTACTGCTTTCTCCAACATCCCCCTTGCTTTTTCCTGTACTTGGAGGGCCCCTCCCCATTTCTTCACAGCAACTTATTCCTATTTCTACTCATTCTTCAACTCAGCCTGTGAGTTTTCCCTGATGCCCAGTCTGGGGAAGAAGCCATTTCTCTGACTCCCTTCAGTATCTGCATGCTTTTATTGTGACACTTATCACAGCTGTAGTGATACAATTTACTTTTGTTTTCATAGAAGACTATAATGTATTTGATGGAGGTGTATTGTGTTACATATATCTACTTCTGGATTTGGCCTAGCATAAATTCTATAATATCATTCGTTGAAAAATTTAAAAATAAACAAATTAATGAAACTAGATAATAACATTGCAGGATTTCTGAAACCTAAGTTGGTAGACAACAATTTTCCATTTGCTGTATCCTAAGAGTCTTATGGAACATCTCTAGGGATGGTGAGAAGGAAAGTGTATTCATAATGTATTTACTTGATGTGTGCTTACATCATAGCACCTGCACGTTTATCCTAATCTCAGACATGGATTGAGATCAGACTGAAAGAAAAAATAGGGAATAATCTTACTTTTTTTATGCATCCCTTCTTAACTTTAACTAAACTTCAGGGAATTTAAAATTTCTTGAGAGACACAATTAAAATTCTCAGATTTTTAATACTTCAAATACACACAGGCATAATCTCCCACACACATATTCTTGGATACACTATTGGTATAGAGTATCCATAGTATACTAATAAGTATAGTATAAGTATCTATAGTTTACACAGTGTGTGTGTGTAAATATTTCCCAGTATCACCATGTGAAATATGACAAAGTGTTCTATCTCTTTAAGTTACTTTCTTAATATAACAAAATTATAATAATATTCACTTTTAAAGCTTTTTATCTTATCCCATCAATTATTACAGCTGTTATTTAAAAAGATTTTCTCCAATGATTTCTGTTTTTATTTGGAAATTTAGTGAAAAACAAAAAGAGTGGCTGTGTGTGTGATTGCAAAAGAACAATTTCATTTATGAAAATACATTTATCTGCATATTTTGAGATTCCTCAAGATGTAGGGGTCTATTGCAGAATGAAAGGTTCTACTATATGGTTTGAGTGAACTATTCTAATAATAATGAGTATCCATGTTAAACATTAATTTTGTGTAACTGTGGGGCACTGGGAAGAAAAGCCAATTTGATGGCTTTTGCCTATAGAAGCATACCAGCCCCTATTTTGTTGTGGATCTGATTACTTTTCTCCTAGAAAATGACTGTAGTGGGTTGCTAAGTTTTTTTCTTTCTATAAATTCCTAAAGAATGTCGAAAGCCAGTAACCCACAGTTCATGGAGATCATCTGGCTGACCTCTGTAAGCTACAACACTAGTCACTCAAGTTATTCTTGTCTTGACCTGGCAAAAAATGCACCTAAATAAAAGTCAAAAATTTCCATAGGACATTTATTGTGTCCTTAGTGATTAGTATTCTTCTAGCTACCTGTGGCTTACTATTTTGTTCATTAGGGTTCAGTTCAGATTTTAAGTAAATTTATGGCAATAGGGATCTTGTGCTAAGTCACTGCAGTTGTGTCCGACTCTTCGTGACCCTGTGGACTGTAGCCCACCAGGCTTCTCTGTCTATGGAATTCTCCAGGTAAGAACACTGGAGTGAGTTGCCATTTCTTTACTTCAAATTTGTGTTTGGTTATAGAGCAGTGGTTACAAGATTGTTACTTCACTAATGTTGTAGATTGCTAGTAACTTTCCTTGTTTATATAGTCCTTATATAATGGATGGAAATTAATTAACTGAGAAAAAAAAAGTGTCATCATTTCTTGACTCAGTATATACCAATCCCAGTGCTAAGAGTGTTATATATGTTTATTCATAAAATTTCCATCACAAATTATTTGGTAATGAGAATTATTGTCTCCTTTTACACATAGGTTTAATGAGACTTCATAATTTGATAATCTATCTAGGATCACACAGCTAGTAAGTGGCAAAGCAACAGTCACAATCAGGGCTTGCTGATTCTGGTAGTCTATATTCACAACTGTTAGACAAATCTGCCTTCTTTAGTGCCAATGTGGGAAGACATTATAGTGCAAAACAGCAAATACCAGAGAATTAATGATGACTGCTCAGTAGAAAAAATTTTTAAAAATTTTTAACTTTGCAAATTGTACTGTTTTTCTTATTTGCCAAACAATGGTATAATCTACAGATCCATCCCTATTATTTCAAAGAAAGCATAGGGTGATTTACAAAGTTAAGAGGACAATTATTTCTGTGAAATATGTAGCTGGCATTTGCAGAGAACACTTTTGAAGAATACATATTTTAAAAAATACTAGTGTTGGTTAAATCTGTGCAATAGAAACCTAAGCATAACAGTAGCTAGTGTTACAGATATTTAATTGACCAAGAGAAAATGTGAACATGGACCAAATGATGGCAGAGACACTAAAAATTATGTATAAAACCTGAAATAATAAGGAAGTGATGATTGGAATACAAACTGGAACTGAATGGATTATTGAAGCAGATTCATGAATAATGCAAAACCAAGGTGATGAACAAGGGATTTAAACAGAATGGTAATAGAGATAATTTTGTTATCCTACCTTGAATAGAGATTAAAATTAATATGTGATTTTAACTGTATATATTTTTAGTTTGTGATTATATATATATGTCTACATAATGGGTTGTGTATATGAATCTACACAGTTTGCCACACAACTGAAATTTGTCCTTCAATTTATGCTCCCCCTACCCTTAACATGCACAAAATTTACCTGCAGCTTACTCTGTCAAACAACTACCAAATTTTTCTCTAAAATGTTTATTATATTGCTACTGATGAATTATTGTTCTAATGAACCCTAGATCATTGTGTATTAACTCTCTAACAAACTGCTTATGATTCCTTCCAGAATATAGTTTTAACCACTCTTACAAAACATCCCTTTGACTATATAGTCTGTAGGAAAAGTTTTCTTTGAGGTATTGTTAACCTAGAATGAGAGAATCCAGGTGACAAGTACAGTTGAATATCTGATGGAACACATCAAAGACCATTCCTTTCTGGGAACTGGGCTAGAAATTTTATACTATACTATGAATTTGGCTCCATATAGTAGTAGTTGGGAACCACCTGAATCCCCAAGTCATTTTTTACCTCATCTAAGATTTTCTAATGGTTTACCATTTATGTTTCTTCTAGTTCCCCACCCCTCCCCTATCTCTTTGCACCCCACTTCCTGCAGGTTTTGAACCTTAGTGCACATCCCATTCTGACTTTCATTTATCATTGGTTAATCGTACCATAGGATGCTTCATGAGCCCCATGCTGATTCTGCTTTTCACACAGTCCTCTATTGGGTTTATTCACTCATTCATTTCTTTTTTTGTTGTTGTTGGAACAATTATCTTTCCTCCCTTTCTCTTCATTGCTAGTAATTTCCCCCAGGGCCTATCCTAATAGCAAATTTCAACAGAGACCTAGCCCTTTTATGATTAATCATATTTTTATTTTTAAGTGAAAGAAATGAAAAATATAGGCAAATAGTAGTTTTATAGAGCACTGATTGATAGTAAAAATGTAATTATAAGGCAAAAATAATTTTAATGTTTTTTTGTCATACATTTGCTTTATTTCTAATAAGCTTTTAAAAATAATTGTCAACTAATTTAATAATTTCGTATTTGTATGCAATGACATAAAATGTACAAAAGATGAAATTTGTTTGAAGAGTTAAACAATTTTTAGAGATTGTTCTTATGTTAATAACTAACATCCTGTTCATAAAACACAGAACTCACATACAAATAACAGAACTCACATATAAAATGTAGTCAACTCTTGTATTTATGTTGTGCATTAAACAGACTGAGTTTAAGCAAACACAAAACACGCACTGGTTATATCACTTCCCTTCCTTTTGGTTCCTACTAGAACTTCTCTATACCCTTCAATCACCTAACTCAATGTCTGAATTGCTGGCTCACCACTTTTCCTAAGTCCATTTCTTTAAAATGGTATTTATCTAGTCAGATTTCCATTGATTAAATTTGAATGTCTATTGGTCAGTTACTGTCTTCTAGAACAGGTCAGTAATTATGCAATATCTGTGTCTTTGCTGGTTGGGTTACAAAGAAATCAGTTCTTCAATTCTGACAAGAACTGATGGCCAAGTTCTAAAACTTTTTTGACCTTTATGGTAGAAATTGACTATGTAATATCCATGAAATGCTGATGAGATCAGAGAAAATGGTCACTAAGATCTTTGAAAGAGAAATATGAAGTAAAAACTTTAGAGTAGACAGAAGCCATAAAGTCCAAAATTACACTCCTAAAAAATAATTAGTAAGTTCTCTACTGTAGTTGGTTTCATTTTTAAAAATATTAATCTCTGCAATGTTTTCAAACATTAATGTATCTCATAAAACTAATAGCCACTCTGAAACAATAACATTTTATATTTCTTATTAAATGTACATTTAATTGGAGAAAGATTAAGCCTTTTTTTCATAGCTATTGTTTCTTCCTAGGTAGTTATTGATGATTGGTTATTATCACTTTAGTTTTCTACTTGAATTGATATCATCACATTGGGTAGCCAACATTCTAACTCAACCATCCAAGAAACCAACTTAATGTTAACTACAAAACTACCTGATTGAAATGCATGGAGTTCTAAAAGCCATTAGCTTTTATGTGCAGAGTGAAAAATTTGCTCCATTGGCATGTAATTTCATTTTTATAGTCAGGAGATAACAATAACATGAAAACATTACTACCAATGAAAATATACCTTATAAAGAAAGTAGAGTGGAAGAAAATGGAAGATTAGTTATTCTAAGATAAGTGGCTTTGTATATATGATAAAAGTAAAAACAAAAATGAATCTACCTTAAGCAATTGGATGACTGTAGCACTAAATAATAAATATAGAGTCCTTACTAAATATGCTAAATTGATAACCATATAAAGTTTTTCTCAACAATACCCCTGAAAATTCTGTATTCTGGCATCCATTGATTTAAAATGGGAGAAAGAAGGACTTTTGAAAGAGAATAGCTTATTTCTTAAACAGTGGGTGGAACACAAGTTATATGAATCAACATTGACAGAAGTGTCTAAATTAATAATTAGCAAATTACTCCCTGTTCTACATTGACTGTTGCAATTATCTGCACTAGATCATTTGTTCTTGTTGCAGGTTGTTTACATACCACTTGGGATTTTTTATTCTTTAAGTTGTCTTTAGAAAATTAACTTTGTATAGCAAAGTCCTTCACTATTATTATTTTTTTGTTTGTTCCAAATATCTATATGTGAAAAACCTACTTCTGAAAAATATTATTAGGGTTGTTGCAAAAGTAATTGTGGTTTTGCATTGTTGAACTTTGCCATTAGATACTGGAATACATTCTTAAATAAATGTAGTTATACATAATTTTAATGTGCATTTCTTCCTTTATGATTTTTGCTAATGACTTCTAACTTGTTTGTTTTATATGTGTTTTATACTATAAAAATTATGTTAGACAAAAAGCCAATTCAGGCAAATTAGAACAATTTTCTTATTTGAGTTCAAAATGGGTTGTAAGGCAGTGGAGATAACTCACAGCATCAACAACACACTTGGCCCAGGAACTTCTAACGGACGTTCAATGCAGAGGTGGTTCAAGAAGTTTTGCAAAGGAGACAAGAAACTTGAAGATGAGGAGTGTAGTGGCTGCCCATCAAATGTTGACAATGACTGAAAGCATCACTGAAGCTGATCTTCTTACAACCTCACAAGAGGTTGCTGAAGAACTGAACACTGACCATTCTGTGGTCATTGTCGTTTGAAACAAATTGGAAGGGTGAAAAAGCTTGATAAGTGGATTCCTTGTGAGCTGACCACAAATTTAAAAAAAATCACCTTTTTGAAGTGTTGTCTTCTCTTATTCTACACAGCAACAACAAACCATTTCTCAATTGGATTGTGATGTGTGACAAAAAGTGAATTTTGTGTGATGCCCAGTTCAGTGGTGTGACTAAGAAGCCCCAAAGCACTTCCTAAAGCCAAACTTGCAGCAAGAAAAGGTCATGGTCACTGTTTGATGGTCTGCTCCCAATCAGTCTGATCCACTATAGTTTTCTGAGTCCTGGCAAAATCATTCCATCAGAGAAGTATGCTCAGCAAATTGATGAGATGCACTGAAAAATTACAGTGCCTGCAGCTGGCATCGGTCAACAGAAAGGGCCCAATTCTTCTCCACAACAGCACCTGACCACACACTGTACAACCAACATTTCAAAAGTTGAACAAATTGGGCTACGAAGTTTTGCCTCATCTGCCATGTTCATCTGACCTCTCACCATCTGACTACCACTTCTTCAAGCATCTCAATAACTTTTTGCAGGCAAAATGCTTCCATAACCAGCAGGAGGCAGAAACTGCTTTCGGAGAGTTCACTGAATCCCAAGGCACAGACTTATGCTACAGGAATAAACAAACTTATTTCTCATTGACAAAATATGTGTTGATTAATCCTACTTTGATTAATAAAGATATGTTTGAGCCTAGTTATAATGATTTAAAATTCATGGTTTGAAACCACAATTATGTTTATCTGATAGGTTGCTCAGTCATGTCTGACTCTTTGCAAACCCATGGACTGTAGTCTGCCAGACTCCTCTGTCCATAGGATTTCCCAGGCGAGAATACTGGTCTCCTGCATGCATTGAACTGCACTGAACTGGTTTCCTGCATGGCAGGCAGATTCTTTCCCACTGAGTCGAGAGGGAAACCCCACAATTATATTTGCACCAACCTAAATATTGGTCCTCAGAGTTGTCCTTACATGTGCTTTTAAAAGTCCCACTATTAAAAAAAATTTATTTCTTTGATACTGTTAAACAAGGTAGTAATAATTCATCTGAGTTTATTGTTAGAAGCTTACTATTGAGATTATTGATATAAACACCTGATTCCAATTTTAGATGCTAAGGGTTATATATATTTAAAATAATGAGCTTTGCATAGTACTAGCAGTTGGACTATAAAGAAAGCTGAGCACAGAAGAATTGGTGCTTTTGAACTGTGGTGTTGGAGAAGACTCTTGAGAGTCCCTTGGACTGCAAGGAGATCCAACCAGTCCATCCTAAAGGAGATCAGTCCTGGGTGTTCATTGGAAGGACTGATGTTGAAGCTGAAACTCCAATACTTTGGCCACCTGATGGGAAGAGCTGACTCATTTGAAAAGACCCTGATGCTGGGAAAGACTGAAAGCAGGAGGAGAAGGGGACGACAGAAGATGAGATGGTTGGATGGCCCCACCGACTCAATGGACATGAGTTTGGGTAAACTCTGGGAGTTGGTGATGGATAGGGAGGCCTGGCATGCTGTGGTTCATGGGGTCGCAAAGAGTCGGACACAACTGAGCAACTGAACTGAACTGAGCCTTTTCTTTAATCTTTTCATATATATTATTTGATTTGATCTCTTGATCAGCTATGAATGCCGGTTTATTATTTATAAATGGAGTCTTGAAGAGATTAAGAGATTTGTTCATGCTAACCTAATTCATAAGTAGTTCAATTCAAAAGCACTTATTAAGCACAGAATATATAATAGTTAATGTTCTGGCTCACTAGGATATTAAAAACAATTTCTAAAATGTAAAATGAGATTAATCATGGGATTAATTTCAAGTGTAGAGGTAAACAAATATGTACTCAAATATGTATCCCAAATATGTACAATGTGATGTATATTCAAAACATAAAAGTGGTATAGAAAAAGAGATAATTGTACTGTCTTTTAGAGTTATGAAATACTTTATGGAGGATTGGTACTTGAATCACATTTTATTGGTGAATATGAATTTTCCAGTAAGACAAATGAAGGGAGGGAATGCTCAAAAGTAGTAACCTACAATGTATGCACTCTTTAATAATACAACTTCACAACTATGCTTTGCTATATTAGTTTTCCATTGCTGGTATAAAAAATTAGCACATATTTAGTGACTTAAATGATTCAAATTGTCTCACAGTACTGTATGTTAGAAGTCTGATTTGGGTCTTGATGAGCTGAAATCAACTTGTTATCTAGGCTATGTTCCTTTTGGAAGGCTCTAAGGAAAAATTTCATTTTCTTACTTTTTCAGCTCCCATTCCTCATAGTCCCCTTCCTCCATCTTCAAAGCTATAAACAGTCACATCCTTTTGAATTTTCTTTACTCATCATCACATCTCTTTTGCTGCCCACAGCCAGGAAAGATGCTCTACTTTTAAGCAGTCATGTGATTAAAACAGGCTGACCTAGGTAATCTAGGAAAATCTTCTCATTTCAAAGTCTCTAACATTAATCAATTCTGTGAAATCCATTTTTGTCATGTAAGGTCATATATACATAGGTTCCAGGAGGGAGATATTATTCTGCTTATTATACATGCCATTATAATCTTAAATTATATGTTGAATAGATTTAAACAGACTTCCTTATTTTTAGGGTTAAATTGTTATACCAATGATATTGTATCTTTTACCAATGGCATTTCAATAAAAGAGAGAGGCTTACATTTTTATATCTTTTTAAAAAATTATTTTAGAGATGAGGGCTTTATATGTGTTCATTGGCTCAGATACTGGATGTATTTCTTGTTTACTGTGTTATTAAATATCCAGGATTTTGTAATTAGTTTTTTCTCCTTACCACACATATATTTCCTGAATGAAGTTCTCCAAAACTGTGTTAATATATTCCGATAACTATAAAATCTGTAGGTCAGACAGTTCTCATCAATCCATTCTACAGTTCTCTCAAAAGGAAATACCACAAGATGACCCGTAATCTCCACTCCACCTCTTTCCACTCTGCTTCTGGTATTAATGAAAGAAATGATTCAATCATTTGCCTAAGCAAAAGTACTGGAAGTCATCCTGTCTTTAGTCTCACAACTAAATGTTTATCTAATCAGGCCATATTCTTCTACACACAATGCCATGTCCTCAAGTTATCTCCTAGTTTGATTGTACAACAAGTCGTCTCCTTGTCATAGGCATTACTTCTCCATTCAAGTATCCTGTTGCAGCCAGTGAGTTTTGTTTTTGTTTTTTCCTTTAAAGAAACTCAAATGTTGCTGTGTTTCTTCAAAATCCTTTATTGTCTCAAGATAAGCCCCTAACTCTCAAATCTTCCTGAATAATTTTAAATTCCATGAGTTACCTGTACTAGTTCTTATGTTTAGGCCTTTACTCATATTTTCCCTTCTTTACTCCTTTTCCTCCTCCTTCTCTTACTCCAAACATTTCCTCCATATCTTGTTTGTTAGAAACATTTTATTTGTTACCTTCCATAGGAAGTTCTTACTCTTCCCCAAGCCTAGGCTCTACTCCTGCACCCACTGTCTTATAATATTGTTGCTTCTATTATTACAATAGTCACATAGTACTGTAACTAAGAGACTAGGTAGAAAGTGAGAAGTTTCAGATCAAAGAAGCACCCTATTAAAAAATTCTCCCATTTTATTACCTGATGATTACATATTAAGAATTTATTTTGTTTGTGCCTCCCATTCCCCTACCCTGGTATTCCCCTTCCTTGTTACCACTATTTGTTCATCTGTGAGTCTGCTTCTTTTTTGTTATATTCACTAGTTTGTTGTAGTTTCAGATTCCACGTATAAGTGGTATCATATATCTGCCTTTCTCTGACTGACATTTCCCTTAGCATAGTGCTGTCCAAGTCCATCCATGCTGCTACAAATGGAGCATGGCTGAGTAGTATTTGTGTGTGTGTGTGTGTGTGTATGCATACCACATCTTCCTCATCCATTCATCTGTTGGTGAACACTTAGGTTGCTTCCATATATTGGCAATTATAAATTATGCTACTATGAAAATTGGTGTGTATGTATCTTTTTGAATTAATAATTTTAACTCTGTTCAAGTCTCAGGAGTAGAATTGCTGAGTCATATGGTACTTCTGGGCTTTCTCGGTGGTGCTAGTGGTAAAGAACCCACCTGCCAGTGTAGGAGACATTAGAGATGCAGGTTTAATCCCTGGGTTGGGAAGATCCTGTGGAGGAAGGCATCTCAACCCACTCCAGTATTCTTGCCTGGAGAAACCCATGGACAGAAGAGCCTGACAAGCAATAGTCCAAAGAGCCTGACATGACTGAACAACTTGACACACACCTGGTAGTTCTATTTAGTTTATCAAACTCAAGTTAATCAAGTTGATGAAAAGGGGTTAGGGTTAAGGTTAGGCTGAAGGTGAGGGTGAGGATGAGGGTGAAAGAGGAGAGTGAAAAGCTGGCTTAAAACTCAACATTCAAATAACTAAGATCATGGCATCTGGTCCCATCACTTCATGACAAATAGATGGGCAAACAATGGAAACAGTGACATAATTTATTTCCTTGTGCTCCAAAATGACTTCAGATGGTGACTGCAGCTATGAAATTAAAAGATACTTGCTCCTTGGAAGAAAAGCTATGACCAATCTAGGTAGAATATTAAAAAGCAGAGACACTACTTTGCCAACAAAGATCCATATAGTTAAAGCTGTAGTTTTTCCAGTAGTCATATATGGATGTGAGAGTTGGATCATAAAGAAAGCTGAGTGCTGAAGAATTGATACTTTTGAACTGTGGTGATGAAGAAGACGCTTGAGGGTCCCTTGGGCTGCAAGGAGATCAAACCAGTCAACCCTAAAGGATATCCATTGGAAGGACTGATGCTGAAGCTGCAGTACTGAAGGTGCAGTACACCTGATATGAAGAGCTGACTCATTGGAAAAGACCCCGATGCTGGGAAAGATTGAAGGCAGGAGGAGAAGGGAATGGCAGAAGATGAGATGGCATCACTGACTCAATGGACATGAGTTTAAGCAAGCTCTGGGAGTTGGTGATGGACAGGGAAGCCTGGCGTGCTGCAGTACATGGGGTTGCAAAGAGTTGGTCAGGACTGAGCAAATGAACTGAACTGATGGTAGTTCTATTTTTAGCTTTTAGAGAAACCGCCATACTACTTGGCTGTACCAATTCCCATTCCCATCAAAAGTATAAAAGGGTTCCCTTTACTCCACATGCTGGAAGACATTTGTTATTTGTGTTCTTTTTGATGATAGCCATTTTGACAGGTGTGAGGTGGTATCTCATTGTAGTTTTGATTTGCAGTCATTTGCAGTCCTGGGTGTTCATTGGAAGGACTGATACTGAAGCTGAAACTCCAATACTTTGGCCAACTCATGGGAAGAGTTGACTCATCGGAAAAGACCCTGATGCTGGGAGGGATTGGGGGCAGGAGGAGAAGAAGACGACAGAGGATGGCTGGATGGCATCACTGACTCGATGGACATGAGTTTGAGTAAGCTCCGGGAGTTGGTGATGGACAGGGAGGCCTGGCATGCTGCGATTCATGGGGTCGCAGAGTCAGACACGACTGAGCGACTGAACTGACTGAACTGACTGACTGATAATTAGTGATGTTAAACATCTTTTCATGTGCCTATTGGCCATCTGCGTGTCCTCTATGGGAAAATGTCTATTCAGTTATTCTGTCTATTTTAAAATTGGATTGTTTGTTTTTCTACTATTGAGTTGTATAAACAGTTTATATATATTGGATATTAATCCATTATTGGTCATATCATTTGCAAATATTTTCTCTCATTTAGTAAGCTATCTTTGTGCTTTGTTGATGGTTTACTTTGCAGTGCAAAAACTTTTAACTTTAATCCAGTTCAGTTCAGTTCAGTCGCTCAGTCGTGTCCGACTCTTTGTGACCCCATGAATTATAGTACGCCAGGCCTTCCTGTCCATCACCAACTCTCAGAGTCTACCCATACCCATGTCCATCGAGTCGGTGATGCCATCCAGCATTTATTTGCTTTTGCTTTTGTATCCTTTAGTTTAGGAGAGAGATCCAAAAAATATTTGCTTCAATTTAAGTCAAAGAGTATTCTGCCTATCTTTTCTTTTAGGAGTTTTATAGTATCCAGTCTTACATTTAGATCTTTAACCCATTTTGAGTTTTATTTTGTATAGGGTATTAGAGAATGTTTCAATTTTACTCTTTACACGTTGCTGACCAGTTTTCCCAGCACCACTTATTGAAGGCTGTCTTTTCTCAATTGTATATTTTTCCTTCCTTTGTTGTAAATTCATTGGCCATAAGTGAATGAGCTTATTTCTGGACTGTCTATCCTGTTCCATGGATTTATGTGTCTTTTTTTTTTTTTTGCCAGTATGGTAATGTTTTGATCACTGCCGCTTTGTAGTAAAGTCTGATGTGAGAGAATGTGATTCTTCCAACTCTGTTCTCCTTTCTCAAGACTTTTTTGACTATCCGGGTTCTCTTGGGTTTCCATACAAGTTTTAAAAATAATTTTCTAGTTCTATAAAAATGCAATTGGTATTTTGATAAAGATCACATTAATCTAAAGATTTCCTTGGGTAGTATGGCCATTTTAACAATTGATTCTTCAAATCTCATAACATGGTATGTCTTTCCATCTGCTTGTGTTGTCTTCAGTTTCTTTCACCAGTGTCATATTTTTCTGAGTAGAGGTCTTTTTCCTCCTTAGGTAAATTTATTCCTAGATGTTTTATTCTTTTTAATGTGATGGTAAATGGACTTGTTTTTTAAATTTCTCTTTCTGATAGTTTGTTATTGTGTAGAAATGCAGCAGGTTTCTGTATATTAACTTTGTATCCAGCAACTTTACCAGATTTGTTGAAAACTCTCATAGTTTTGTGATGGTGTCTTCAGGATTTTCTGTGTAGTATCACGTCATCTGCCAATGGTGACAGTTTTACTTCTTCCTTTCCAATTTGGATTCTTTTTATTTGTTTTTCTTTTACAATTGCTGTGGCTATGACTTCCAAAATTATGTTGAATGAAAATGGCAAGAGTGGGCATCATTGTCTTATTCTTGATCTTAGAGGAAATGCTTTCAGCTTTTCATCATTGAGTATGATGCTAGCTGTTGGTTTGTCATATATGGTCTTTATTGTGTTGAAGTTTGATCCCTCTGTGCCTGCTTTTTGGAGATGTTTCATCATAAATTGTTAATGAATTTTATCAAAAGCTTTTTCTGCATCTATTGAGATGATAATATGGTTTTTATTATTCAATTTGTTAATTTATTCAGTTTATTAATTTGTTAATCAATCACATTGATTAATTTATGAATATTGAAAAATCCTTACACCCCTGGGGTAAATCCCACCGATCATGGTGTATGTTCTTTTTACTGTATTGTTGAATTTGGTTTGCTAGTATTTCATTGAGGATTTTTGTATCTAGAACATCCTATTTTTTATTGAATCTTTAACAGATAGTTTAGCAGTCTGACATATTGAATGTATTTTTATTGGAAAAATGAATTATTTTAGATCTTTAAAAATTGAAATATGTCAATTAATTTGCATTAATTTTATGTGCAAAAGTGAAACTTGGAATAAGAGTGATATAGAAGAAAGTGCGTTGACTTAAAAATGTAAAGGAAGAGAACACTTATTGAGACATATGCCAAGGCTTTGCATTGGATACTTTAAATATAATATATCCCTAATCATTCCAACTTCTGAACTATGGTGTTGGAAAAGACTTGAGAGTCCCTTGGATTGCAAGGAGATCCAACCAGTCCATCCTAAAGGAGATCAGTCCTGGGTGTTCATTGGAAGGACAGATATTGAAGCTGAAACTCCAATACTTTGGCCACCTCATGTGAAGAGTTGACTCATTGGAAAAGACCCTGATGCTAGGAGGGATTGGGGGCAGGAGGAGAAGGGGACGACAGAGAATGAGATGGCTGGATGACTTCACCGACTCAATGGGCATGAGTTTGAGTCAACTCTGGGAGCTGGTGATGGACAGAGAAGCCTGGTGTGCTGTGATTCATGGGGTCGCAAAGAGTCAGACACGACTGAGCAACTGAACTGAACTGAATCATTCCAACATAACTTTTACAAGTAATTAGCCTCCAACTAATAAAAATAAATGAAAAAAAAAGGCTATTATTAGAGAAGTTACCCAAAAGTCTGTATAGTACATGAAAATACAGAGTGAATTCATCTGGGAAATACCAGCAGACTGTGGAGACATATAGTGTGACCTCAGATATTGTGTATTCATAATGATGGACTTGCTTTCATCCGTGAACTAAATTTTCATTAAGATTCCCAATTTGATCACATTCAAGAATGTAGACTCATGCTAACAAAGTTCTCATGAAGATAATGTATCAATGTGTTAATTTCCTGGGATATTTTTCTCAATAATCAAACTATAGTAGGAAGTCATATAAGTCGATGTTTGTTTAGAATCTACCAGAAAAGGAGAATTTGGTTGGAAGATATAAATGCTTAATAAATAAGGCTTTGAGGATCCTACTCTGTCCTTTTCTATAACATGTATTTATTTATCCAGGGGGTCAAATTTGCAGGTCTGCCTGACAAGGTGGTCTTTTCTTGGGTATCGCATGAATGGCCACTGCTAAGAACTGCTTAAGTCTCTTGTTTTTCTTTGCCTTTAGACTGACCATCCTAGAACCCATCAAATATTGCTCTCACTTTTAGCTGTGATTGGTAACTCTGGTCAGGCCTTTCTGAATGAGGATTTCACTTTTCTCAGCTATGATCCGTTATTTTTCTCATTATTTAAATTTGAAGAAGGCAAGCTTGTTTGCATTACTAATAGCTTCTATAGACAGTACATTATCTCATTTTATCGTGCAACTATTTCAGTTTACAATATAGGTGGTGTTAATAAATAATTCTGTTTCACAGTTAGGGGGTTTATGCTAAAGAGTTTAAGTAACTTTTCTTAAGACATAGCTGGTATTCAAAGAAAGTTTGTTTGATTCCAGAGTCTTTGCTCTTCCAAATCTTGTTTTCAATCTTAGTTCTATTTCTAAGTAAATGTTTACTCATAGGCAGACCACTAATTTCCCTCTACTCCACTTTGCTTATTACAAGAGTAAGTTGCTGCTGTAGATTATTTTTAACATTTTTTCCAGGTCTATTTTTTTTTATTAATAGGAAGCTTTATAATTTCCCATCTTCTCTAGCCACACCAGGTAGTCTCTATTCCACAACACAAAGCAAGGATATGCTATGAACTTAATTCTCATTCTAGATGCCTATGTATTGGCATGAGGTTGACTAAAGTCTTATTTTTTAGTGAGCTTTCATCTTTTTTTTTCTTATCAGTTAATTTAATGAGGAGTTGGTTGGTCCCATTTCTTATAAAGGAAAGAGATTAGAGTTTGTGTTGCTCTTTCAGCTACTTTTTAATTACCTCATATTTCATGTTTTTTAAGATGAAATGACTGTAACTTATTTAAGAGGAAGAAAATTTTGTGATGTGCATTATAACTATAGTACATCAAAGTCCTCATTTTTTTGCACCATGCAGGTGTAGAAATTCTGTGACACAGGAGGATACACCATGGGTAGTAAGAAAGGGAAAACAAAATTACACTGCTTTCATTCATTTGCTTTGCAACAGATGTTTATGTAGAAAAGCATTTTGCTTTCCTATTTATTGAGGAGTGTGGTCATGACAAGCCATGTCTATTTCTTCAGTTATTCTGAAAGCTTTGAGTCTAAAGGGATTGGAGTAGCCTAAATAAATTGTCCTGATGCCAGTAAATAGTGACTTTGTACAAGGGGCAGAGTGAGCATCTGCTTTTCCTAGAATTCTAGAGCCAAGTGTGATATCTGGGGAGAAGGGGTAGAATTGGACTGACAGCTTAGTTTTTCTGCTGCCTGTATTTACTGGAGTTAGCTGTGAAAATAGCCCAGCTTAATCAATGTAGGCCAGTTTGTCATATCATTGTTTCCTGTGACATTGGCTTTCCCTCTGCACCTGAGACCTGAGTCAGTGATTCCATCTCCCTATTTCATACACACCTAGCTGACAGATTATCATCTTTATACAGAAGTCTCTTAAATAAAAGTTTACCTCCCTTTAAAGTCCTGTATTGATAAAGAGACCATATGGATATTTTGTTAGTAATACTATCTCCAGCATGCAGCCAACAGTTTTTCTCTCTCAGGGAGAAAGAAAGGGAAATAAGAAAGATTTTATTTACCGATTAATGAAAAAGATGGGCTTCCCTGGTGGTTTAGCAGTAAAGAAAGGACTGAAATGCAGGAGATGTGGGTTATATTTCTGGGTTGGGAAGATCGCCTGGAGTAGGAAATGGCAAGCCACTCCAGTATTCTTGCCTGAAAAATCCCATGTAGTAGACAGGTGGTCAATAATAATCCATAGGGTTGCAGAAGAATCTGACACAAGTTAGGGACTAAAATAACAACAACAATGAAAAGCCAAATTATCACTTCACGATAGGAATGACCATAGAGTAAAAACAGAAAGAAAGAAGAAAAAAAGATCACATAGTTACTGCCCTCCTAGTTCTGAAACTATTTTATAAATTGCTTTGAGATTGGGATGGGTGAACTAACTGTCACCAAAGAATTGGATCCCATGGTTCCTACATTCTAAATAATTCATCAATATCTAAAAGACATAAAAAATAGAATAGATGTGTACATCTTGAGTTGTAAAAAGAATAAAGAAAAATTCAGGGTAGCATTGCTTTTTTTCATGCTTTAAGATTAAGAAAATGGGAATAAATGAAAGTGGTGCTAATTTTAGTGTGAAAGTGAAAGTTGCTCAGTGGTGTCTGACTCTCTGTGACTCTATGGCCTATACAGTCCATGGAATTCTCTATGCCAGAATACTGGAGTGGGTAGCCTTTCCCTTCTTCAGGGGGGTCTTCCCAATCCAGGGATCGAACCCAGGTCTCCCGCATTGAAGGCAGACTCTTTACCAGCTGAGCCACAAGGGAAGCCCAAGAATACTGGAGTAGGTAGCCTATCCCTTCTCCAGCAGATCTTCCCAATCCAGAAATCAAACCGGGGTCTCCTTCATTGCAGGCAGATTCTTTATCAACTGAGCTATCATGGAAATCCAATTTTAGTGTACTTGTTGGTATAAATTCAGCAACAAACTTCAGCAAATAATCATCTTGAAGAAGTAAACTTTGGACTTGTCCTCTACAACCTATCTTTAAACATAATTGGAAGTTCTGTTTATCCTCAGTGGATCTTCAGGAGGGAGCCTAAAAGTCATCTGATTGTAGGAACAGAATCTGACCTCATTTCTTTCCAACAAGGAGTAACCATTATCTTTAATCCAGTTGGAAAGCTGATTACTTTATTTTCTTAAGCCAGAGGGGACTCTTAACTCAGATGCTTTTATTTTCATTGTAGAGATACTTAGCTGAGTCAGTAACCAGGCATAATATATCACACGCTGGGTCTTTGAAATTTATATCTTAGACATGCAAAGGCAAGAATTGCTTGTTCAGCTCAATTGCTTCGAATACAGAACATTCTATTTGTTGTAATATAAATAGTAAGCACATCAGACAACACAAATAGAGTAACCGAGAATCCCTTGTCTTTTTTTTTTTTTTTTTTAATTTTTTTATTAGTTGGAGGCTAATTACTTCACAACATTTCAGTGGGTTTTGTCATACATTGATATGAATCAGCCATAGATTTACACTTATTCCCCATCCCGATCCCCCCTCCCATCTCCCTCTCCACCCGATTCCTCTGGGTCTTCCCAGTGCACCAGGCCCGAGCACTTGTCTCATGCATCCCACCTGGGCTGGTGATCTGTTTCACCATAGATAGTATACATGCTGTTCTTTTGAAACATCCCACCCTCACCTTCTCCCACAGAGTTCAAAAGTCTGTTCTGTATTTCTGTGTCTCTTTTTCTGTTTTGCATATAGGGTTATCGTTACCATCTTTCTAAATTCCATATATATGTGTTAGTATGCTGTAATGTTCTTTATCTTTCTGGCTTACTTCACTCTGTATAAGGGGCTCCAGTTTCATCCATCTCATTAGGACTGGTTCAAATGAATTCTTTTTGACGGCTGAGTAAAATTCCATGGTGTATATGTACCACAGCTTCCTTATCCATTCATCTGCTGATGGGCATCTAGGTTGCTTCCATGTCCTGGCTATTATAAACAGTGCTGCGATGAACATTGGGGTGCACGTGTCTCTTTCAGATCTGGTTTCCTTGGTGTGTATGCCCAGAAGTGGGATTGCTGGGTCATATGGCAGTTTCTATTTCCAGTTTTTTAAGGAATCTCCACACTGTTTTTCCATAGTGGCTGTACTAGTTTGCATTCCCACCAACAGTGTAAGAGGGTTCCCTTTTCTCCACAGCCTCTCCAGCATTTATTGCTTGTAGACTTTTGGATAGCAGCCATCCTGACTGGTGTGTAATGGTACCTCATTGTGGTTTTGATTTGCATTTCTCTAATAATGAGTGATGTTGAGCACCTTTTCATGTGTTTGTTAGCCATCTGTATGTCTTCTTTGGAGAAATGTCTGTTTAGTTCTTTGGCCCATTTTTTGATTGGGTCATTTATTTTTCTGGAATTGAGCTGCAGGAGTTGCTTGTATATTTTTGAGATTAATCCTTTGTCTGTTCTTCATTTGCTATTATTTTCTCCCAATCTGACAGCTGTCTTTTCACCTTACTTATAGTTTCCTTTGTAGTGCAAAAGCTTTTAAGTTTCATTAGGTCCCATTTGTTTAGTTTTGCTTTTATTTCCAATATTCTGGGAGGTGGGTCATAGAGGATCTTGCTGTGATTTATGTCGGAGAGTGTTTTGCCTATGTTCTCCTCTAGGAGTTTTATAGTTTCTGGTCTTACATTTAGATCTTTAATCCATTTTGAGTTTATTTTTGTGTATGGTGTTAGAAAGTGTTCTAGTTTCATTCTTTTACAAGTGGTTGACCAGTTTTCCCAGCACCACTTGTTAAAGAGGTTGTCTTTTTTCCATTGTATATCCTTGCCTCCTTTGTCAAAGATAAGGTGTCCATAGGTTCGTGGATTTATCTCTGGGCTTTCTATTCTGTTCCATTGATCTATATTTCTGTCTTTGTGCCAGTACCACACTGTCTTGATGACTGTGGCTTTGTAGTAGAGTCTGAAGTCAGGCAGGTTGATTCCTCCAGTTCCATTCTTCTTTTTCAAGATTACTTTGGCTATTCGAGGTTTTTTGTATTTCCATACAAATTGTGAAATTCTTTGGTCTAGTTCTGTGAAAAATACCGTTGGTAGCTTGATAGGGATTGCATTGAATCTATAGATTGCTTTGGGTAGAATAGCCATTTGACAATATTGATTCTTCCAATCCATGAACACGGTATGTTTCTCCATCTGTTTGTGTCCTCTTTGATTTCTTTCATCAGTGTTTTATAGTTTTCTATGTATAGGTCCTTTGTTTCTTTAGGTAGATGTACTCCTAAGTATTTTATTCTTTTTGTTGCAATGGTGAATGGTATTGTTTCCTTAATTTCTCTTTCTGTTTTTTCATTGTTAGTATATAGGAATGCAAGGGATTTCTGTGTGTTAATTTTATATCCTGCAACTTTACTATATTCGTTGATTAGTTCTAGTAATTTTCTGGTAGAGTCTTTAGGGTTTTCTATATAGAGGATCATGTCATCTGCAAACAGTGAGAGTTTCACTTCTTCTTTTCCTATCTGGAATCCCTTGTCTTAAGGACAAATTCCACCATGGAGATATATGACATCTCAAAGAGAGATGAAAGTTTTGATTAATCTGGTCACATGTCAACCAAAATTTTGTATCCTAGATGTTTACATTTTTCAATACAGTGCTATCTCTACTCTAGAGAGAATTATTTATGTGTTCAGAAAGCCTTCTATAAATTAGAAAATACAATTACTATCTAAGAAAATTAATCCAGCTGACTTCCTTCTAGAAGTTCTAACAACAAAAAGTGTTGAGGGATGAGGAATGAGAAATAGGTAAACTAAGGAGAATGAAGCATAATACTAAATAAAGAGAGAGAAAGCAAATGTGAGTGGAGGAAGGTTGTTTGGAAATGTCTGCACTTCTATACAGTCACAAAATGTGCATTCTCTACCTTGAATAAAGCTCAGTTTCTTGTAAGTAATTTCTTTGTTTCTATACTTAAGCTTTGCCATTAAGCTAGTATTTTGTAAAGAATTATCTTATTGATTTCAGCCTTTTAGTATATTCATCTATTGAATACCTTTATTCTTTTCTCTTTTAAAAAAATATTAACTTTTAATGGAAGAATAATTACTTTACAATATTATGTTGGTTTCTGCCATACATCAACAAGAATCAGCCATAGGTACACATATATCCCCTCTCTTCTGAACCTTCCTCCCACCCCATCCCACTTAAATGACAATTTTGTTGTTGTCATTGACCTCAAGAATGGGGTATTTTAAAAAGATATGTGAAGAAAAACAGAAGAGAGGCAAAAGGCTTATTATATACTTAACCATTTGTAGAAAGTCATTTCAAGTAGATGGAAGTCCACATGATGGACTCTTACATTCACTGATGGGAAGATTTCCATGGTTAAGACATTGTGCAAATGAAGGATTAAAAGCAACTATTTTTAAAAAATATTGAAGTATCATTGATTTACAATGTTGTGTTAGTTTCAGGTGTACAGCAAAAGTGAATCAGTTATACATAGACATATACACTCTTTTTTTATTATTCTTTTCTCATATAGGTTATTACAGGGCATTAACTAGAGTTCCATATACTATACTGCTGCTGCTTCTGTTAAGTCACTTCAGTCGTGTCTGACCCTGTGCGACCCCATAGACAGCAGCCCACCAGGCTCCCCCGTCCCTGGGATTCTCCAGGCAAGAATACTGGAGTGGGTTGCCATTTCCTTCTCCAATGCATGAAAGTGAAAAATGAAAGTGAAGTCACTCAGTCGTGTCCGACTCCTAGCGACCCCATGGACTGCAGCCTACCAGGCTCCTCCATCCATGGGATTTTCCAGGCAAGAGTACTGGAGTGGGGTGCCACTGCCTTCTCTGCATATACTATACAGTAGGTCCTTATTAGTTATATCTTCTATATATAGTAGTGTGTATATGTCAATCCCAGTCTTCCAGTTTATCTCTACCTCTCCCTTACCCTCTGATAACCGTAGGTTTATCACCTGTATGCAGGTCAAGAAGCAACAGTTAGAACCTTATATGGAACAACTGACTTGATTCAAATTTGAGAAAGGAGTACCACAAGGCTGTATGTTGTCACCCTGTTTATTTAACTTACATGCAGAGCACATCATGTGAAATGCTGGGCTGGATGAGTTACAAGCTGAAATCAAGATTTCTGTGACAGATATCAACAACCTCAGATATGCAGATGTTACCACTCTAATGGCAGAAAACAAAGAGGAACTAAACATCCTCTTGATGAGGGTGAAAGAGGAGAGTGAAAAGGCCAGCTTAAAACTCAATATTATGTCTGATATAAAAACTGCTACTCCAGTTTTCTTTTGCTTCCCATTTGCATGGAATATATTTTTCCATTCTCTCACTTTCAGTCTATATGTGTCTTTAGGTCTGAAGTGGGTTTCTTGTAGACAGCATATTATGGATCTTGTTTTTGTATCCATTCAGCTAGTCTGTGTCTTTTGGTTGGAGCATTTAATCCATTTACATTTAAAGTAATTGTTGATTTGTATGCTCCTATTGCCATTTTCTTAATTGTTTGGGATTGATTTTGTAGATCTTTTTTCTTCTCTTGTACATTACTGTATGTAAAATAGATAGCCAATGGAAATTTGCTGGATGGCTCAGAAAACTCAAACAGAGGCTCTGTGTCAACCTAGAGGGGTGGGATGAGGAGGCAGATGGGAGGGAGGTTCAAAAAGGAGGGAATGTATGTATTCCTATGGCTGATTCATGTTGAGGTTTCACAGAAAACAACAAAATTCTGTAAAGCAATTATCCTTCAATAAAAAAATAAATCAATTAAAAAAAACTCAATATTAAAAAAAAAAAAAAAAACTAAGATCATGGCATCCAGTCCCATCACTTCATGGCAAATAGAAAAGAAAAAGGTGGAAGCAGTGACAGATTTCCTCTTCTTGGGCTCTAAAATCACTGTGGATGGTGACTGCAGCCAAGAAATTAGAACACAATTGCTTCTTGGAAGGAAATCTATGACAAACCTAGACAGTGTATTGAAAAGCAGAGACATCGCTTTGCTGACAAAGGTCCATATAGTCAAGGCTATGGTCTTTCCAGCAGTCATGTATGGATGTGAGAGTTGGGCCAAAAGGAGGCAAAGTGCCGAAGAATTGAAGCTTTTGAACCATGGTGCTGGAGAAGACTCTTGAGAGTCCCTTGGACAGCAAGGAGATCAAAGCAATCAATCCTAAAGGGAATCAACCCTGAATACTCATTTAAAGGACTGATGCTGATGCTGAAGCTGAAGCTCCCATACTCTGGCCACCTGATACAAACAGCCAACTCAATGGAAAAGAGCCTGATGCTGGGAAAGATTGAAGGAAGAAGGAGAAGAGGGTGACAGAAGATGAGATGGTTGGATGGTATTACTGGTTCAGTGGACATGAAGTTGGGCAGACTCTGGGAGATGGTGAGGAACAGGGAAGTCTGGAGTGCTGCAGTCCATGGGTTCACAAAGAGTGATACACAACTTGGAGACTGAACAAAAACAACAACAGCCATAAGCTTGTTTTCTACATTCTATAACTCTATTTCTGTTTTGTAGATAAGTTCATTTGTACCCTGCTTTTAGATTCCACATATAAGTGATAGCATATGATATTTGTCTTTCTCTGTCTGACTTACTTAACTCAGTATGATAATCTCTAGGTCCATACCTGTATGTCACTTTGCTCAGAAATCTCTCTTTTAGCCATATGTTCAGTGCACCAACTATAATTCTACTATATTTTCTTTTCTTTTCTTTTTTTTTTGCACACTGTGTGAGTGATATGTTGGTAAAATTTCTGGAGGGCATTTGTAGCCCTGACATCTTAGAACACCAGGCGAAATGACATCAGGAGAGCATGATACATTTGGTAAATGCCTTGTATAAACCAGAGAAAATGATAGAGGCAAAAAATTTTCTTGAGACTGTGAAATTACTGCATATTTCATATCACATAACAGATAACATAGGAGGATGGAGGAAATTTGCTCATTTCCACATTGCCCCTTGAAAATAATTCATTGAATTGGAATCTTTGGAAACATGCACATATTCTATATTTTTTTTGCCAGACAAATTTAGCATCTTAATGGAATAATAAAAGCTATCATTTGGGAAATATACATATTGCTTCTCCCAGAGTGCACAGAGGTGTTGGTAGGCACTAAGAAAGGAACAGAGGAATGTGCCCTGAGGAAGTCTCCATCCTGTCTCCATGCACATTTAGGACTTCTGCACATAGGAGCAAGTACTGGAAGAAGAGCATGGGGGATGGGAGATGGGATGTGACTGGCATCTTATAAGATTTATGAACTGCTAAATTTAGGAATGTCATTTTGCTATTGCCAGTGTACTGCTGGCATCTTTGTATGAGTCACTAAGAAAAAATAGCAATCACCTCCTTTGCAAGAACTAGTATGAGTAACACAAAATGGTTTCAATTAATCATTTTAATCACTGAATTCACTCTGGATAAACAAAGTGTGTATCAGATGATATGCCCCAGAAAGGTAGTCATCCTTACAAAATGCTACTCTCTGCAGCTATGCCCTTCTCATTATCGTATTGCAAATAGTTTTCTGAAAGAAAAAACTGTTCAAGCAAAATATTAAACAGCATTCATTTGTCATTTTCCTGTGGGGACTAGGCAGCAACCTGCTGTGGCTGTAAATATGTGGTCATTACGAAGCTGGTATTGAATTGTTTATCTTTAGAAGGAGAGGGAGGTTTCAATGATGCTACTTTTTCATTGGTAACTTGAGGCACTTCTGCTTTCTAGAGGCATAGCCCCTGTCCAGAACTGAAATTAACTGATATGTGTGTAAACATTCTCTGTGTGTTTTAATGTTCATATAATTTTCTGTGCCACAGCTCTTTTCAACCTGAGGAGTGATGATAAGTTTCATTTTCTTCTTAGTGTGTGGTGTTTTATATCACAGTGTGTTGGGATGCTTGTTTTCTGGAGACCTGAACATGTGCTATAAATGGACTGAGATGGGATGTCTAACATGCTTTGCTTACTGAAGATAGTAAGGTTTCAGCTAGTGCATCAGAGAGAGAGAGTTCAATATGGTTTGTTGTCTTTTTCATCATACTGCAGGAAGAGGCAGACTTTTTTAAATCCAGAAGAATCTGGGTTCAATTTCTCTTCTTTCACCCCCATCTTTTCTTCCATATTCTTCTTGTTCTTATTCTTTGCTGTATTGATACTGTGCTACTTGCTAAGTCACTTCAGTCATGTCTGACTCTTTGTGACCCTGTGGACAAAAGCCCGCCAAGCTCCTCTGTCCGTGGGATTCTTCAGGCAAGAATACTGGAGTGGGTTGTCGCACCCTTCTCCAGGGGATCTTCCCCATCCAGGGATCAGACCCGCATCTCATGTCTCCTGCATTGGCAGGTGGGTTCTTTACCTCTAGTGCCACCTGGGAAACCTCATTGACACTGTATCACAGAATAAAGAAGTAAATTGAGATGGTAACAGTCCACACCCATCTACTCAAATCTCTGGGTAGAACCAATTAATAGTTCACTTACAAGTAACTTCAGAGTCCATCTATACAGAGGCCATTTCATTATCAACAATATTTACTAGGTCCTTTATCTTGCCATTTAAACCTGTTTCCTTTATTATGTACTTAGAGAACACAAGGAATTTGTCATCATTTTCTGAAATATCCCTTACTCAAAATGTAAAATCATTCCTTCAGCCTGTTTAATTGGAAGCAGAATTCTAGCTTAATTAATTTAATCTCTAAACTTTTAGTCAATTTGTGGAACACTTCTGAGCTTCCTTTGTAGTTTTCCAGACCTCCTTTATGTCAGAGAATGTTGTTGTTCAGTTGCCCAGCCATGTCTTACTCTTGGAGATCCTTTGGACTGCAGCCACCAGGCCTCCCTTTCCCTCACCATCTCCTGAAGTTTGCCCAAATTCATGTTCATTACATCGGTGATGCTGTCCAGCCATTTTATCTTCTGACCCCCTTTTCTCTTTCTGCCCTCAATCTTTCCCAGCATCATGGACTTTTCGAATGAGTCAACTGTTCTCATCAGATGACCAAAATACTCGTCAGTATTTTGATCAGAGAAGGTAGAACTCCACATGTATTACAAAAGGTATTATAGACCTGGTACAAGTAAACAATAAATGATAAAGTTCAAAATAAAAGGCGGCCAGTTTATATTCTCCATTCTTCTGTTAGCACATATGTCAGGTAGAGTATGCTTGGTGGAGGGTAGGATTTGCTTGTCTGAGAATCTGGTGCTAGTCTCTGGGCAGGTCTTATCTGCAAGAATGCAACATTTGAATAGAGTAAAAAAAAAAAAAGGCTGTCTCTGGATTCTACCCTATTTGTTTCATATTGAGAAAGTAAAAGAATTTTTGATGAAGAGCAAAAATTTGATGAAGAGCAGAGAGAAAAGTTTGTTTCATTGAGACTGCTGTTGCAAATAAGACTTATGCTTGGAGAATGTACTGAGCCTTGATATGTCCTGATAATATTGATTTGTAATCCTTCCCATTTGATAAAAAAATCTTTTCAGAGAACTAGATGAGGGTAGTAAAGTGCAGAGACTTTTGAGGAGAAGAGATAGAGCTGAATCACAATCTCTCTTGTTCAATAAACTATAAAGTTGTTCTTCCAGGCAGAAAGGAGACTATTGTAGGTTTTATTGCTGTCTGAACAAATGGGCTTTAATTGCTCAGATATACTGTTATTCTTCTTTGCCTCATTAAGTGTATTAACAGTCTGATCCAGTGGTGGAAAAAATAGAAAAAATATTAAGTGGGGTAAAACCGTGAGTTAAACAATTAGCTTATAGCAATATACACACAGAGCGATTGATTTTGACCTGATCTTTCCTTTCATTTTTTCCTTTGTGTGCATGATTTGACTCTTTAAAGAACTTTACTCACTGCCTAACAAAAACATTCCTGACATCCAATATCAGTTCAGTTCAATTCAGTTCAGTTGCTCAGTCGTGTCCAACTCTTTGCGACCCCATGAATCGCAGCACGCCAGGCCTCCCTGTCCATCACCAACTCCCGGAGTTTACTCAAACTCATGCCCATCGAGTCGGTGATGCCATCCAGCCATCTCATCCTCTGTCGTACCCTTCTCCTCCTGCCCCCAATCCCTCCCAGTATCAGGGTCTTTTCCAGTGAGTCAACTCTTCACATGAGGTGGCCAAAGTACTGGAGTTTTCGCTTCAGCATCAGTCCTTCCAATGAACACCCAGGACTGATCTCCTTTAGGACGGACTGGTTGGATCTCCTTGCAGTCCAAGGGATTCTCAAGAATCTTCTCCAACACCATAGTTTAAAAGCATCAATTTTTCAGTGCTCAGTTTTCTTCACAGTCCAACTCTCACATCCATACATGACCACTGGAAAAACCATAGCCTTGACCAGATGTACCTTTGTTGGCAAAGTAATGTCTCTGCTTTTTAATATGCTATCTAGGTTGGTCATAACTTTCCTTCCAAGGAGTAAGTGTCTTTTAATTTCATGGCAGCAATCACCATCTGCAGTGATTTTGGAGCCCCCAGAAATAAAGTCTGACACTCTTTCCACTGTCTCCCCATCTATTTACCATGAAGTGATGGGGCCAATATCAGTAAACTGTAGTAAATGATACATAATGAAGATAGCAGCAACCATTTATTCTGTTCCTACTATGCGCTGGATACTTAATATATCTTATACAATTGCCTTATGTAATTGCTCTATCAAATGTGTTCATTACTGTATACCATGCTCTGGGGGTAAAGACACAGAACTTATGATGTAGGCCTCCTCTTCTAATTTACAGATGAGGAGACAAAGAAGTGTAGAGAAGTTGAGACTTGAAGTGTCATAGCACTTCAGGGGCAAAACTTAGTTTGAACTCAAGTCTCAAAAGCTGGTATTCTATCCAATACATCTCCATTTCTCTGCTTGACTTGTCAAATTTATCTTGCTTCTTATAAAATACATGTAAGAGAACAATAGTTCTTCATCTTTAACACTACCTCTGAGACTGATAAGTGTGCTATGTAGCAATATGATACAATTTAATGCTTTTGGGTTTTTGTTTCCTATCAGAGAAGCCCAGAGAGGGTTATTTTTAAAAAGTCAGAGATAAGCTTGACCTGAGGCTTCTGGTATTTTAATGACCAGTATATTATGAGCACAATGTCATCACAGACTCTAAGAAGTTATCACAATCGTTATAGTACTATTGTAGTTATTGGTTTTAAAATAAAATGCAAAGTCCCTGCTCTTTAAAATGTGATTAATCTATTTCACTTTCTTAGTCTCTTATGCTATGTTCTTGTGTTTCTTTCTCTTTCTCTTTTTTTTAGTCTCTTTCCTTGGGCATTTTATGTGACCACAAAACTACAGGTCTGTGTCTTATTGTACTTTATGGTTGGGTAGGTTAGGTCAGTGTGATAACCCAAGGGAATATTAATAATCCTTGTCTTAACAAGCCTAAATTTATACCATTGTCAGAAGTTAATTGCTTTGTTATGCTCCTGGTGCCCAGGATTACTGAATATTAGAGATAGTGGTAGAGAACAAAGGTACTCCATTCTTGCAAAAGTTACCTCCTTAAAATTTGTGCTACTAGCAAGAAGGAGATAATTACCCTGAAATAGTTGACTATCTATTTCTCAAAAATTGAAAGGCGATTTCTGTAGGTACTAGATAATATTTCTGAGGTTCATGGGGCACAGATAAGAATATGTCTGTAAACTTATATAAAGTACCTGAATCTAGATGCCTATGTGACTGAGGAAATACTATTATTTTATCCTAAAACTGCACACTAGTGGTTGTTTGTTAGAAAAGCTGTAACCATTGACAAGATTTACTTTCTAGAAAACTTTCTTTCCTTTGTGAGAGGAAGAAGCAGAAAATATTTTCATTTTAATTCTCTCCATGCTTTCCGGGAAGCTGAAGAGGATCTGTCTGAACTTGAACTTACTTGCCTGGAACCAAGAATGTGAATTAGGGTTAAGAAGAGGGGCAGCCACAAAAAAGACAATGATAACAAAATAATCATTAGATAGTGTAATCCTTTGGAATCTCTAGGACAGTCATCCAGTCATTTGTTCCCATTGAAAGAGTAATTAGAAGTGTTCTGATGGTTTATCACTATTTCCTAATTCAGTCATTAGAGTGTAAGTAGAGACCAAGCTTCACGGACTTCAGTAAATTTCCTTATCTGAAGAATAGGAATAATATAATCTCTTAGGTTCTTTATGTAATTTTTTAAAGTATTAACAATGTTTGTAAAAATTTATATCATTCTTAGCAAGAATATAGCACCTACATGGAATATGTGCTACTGTGATTCCTTGGACCCTGCCTACCTGGATTATAGCAAGAATTCTTTCTTCCTAAGCTTTAGTGGTTGGATGGCATCACTGATTCAATGGACATGATTTTGAGCAAGCTCTGGGAGTTGGTGATGGACAGGGAAGCCTGGCATGCTGCAGTCCATGGAGTCGCAAAGAGTCGGACACGACTGAGCGACTGAACTGAAATGAAGCTTTAGTGAGACTTCAGAATCTTCAGCTTGGAGAGCCAGACAGTAACTGTCAAATGATTTTTGAAACCTGTTGGCCACCCCTGTTCTAAATCTTAGTGGGTGCAATATAAAAAACTGTTCTCTTCCTTTCCCTTCTCTCTCTTATTTCTTTCATTCTTACTATTCTTCTAGAGTCTCTTCCATCATATTATGTATATACATTTTTTAGTTATTCAATAATTCAATAAAACTTACCCAATGTGCATTGGGTTGTATGATAAATAATATTGATATTACCATGTCTCAAGCAGGGAGTGGTAGAGCAGCCAGAAGTTGTAGTTAGACTGCTTTGATTCATATTCTAGCTTTATCATTTTCTGGTCACATTGGAAAAATACTTGAACTCTCTAAACTTTAAATTAGAAGGTGCAATGTACAATAAAATATGTATAATGTACAATGTATAATGTACATGCTTTAAATATTCAGATAGTAAAATTGGCTGAAAAAGCAAACTCATACCTAAAAGATACATTTATTTATATCAAAATATGACCAACCTAGACAGCAAATTAAAAAGCAGAGACATTAATTTGCCAACAAAGGTACATCTAGTCAAGGCTATAGTTTTTCCAATGGTCATGTATGGATTTGAGAGTTGGACTATAAAGAAAGCTGAGCACCGAAGAATTGATGCTTTTGAACTGTGGTGTTGGGGAAGACTCTTGAGAGTCCCTTGGACTGCAAGGAGATCCAACCAGTCCATCCTAAAGGAGATCAGTCCTGGGTGTTCATTGGAAGGATTTATGTTGAAGCTGAAACTCCAATACTTTGGCCACCTGACGCGAAGAGCTGACTCATTTGAAAAGACCCTGATGCTGGGAAAGATTGAGGGCAGGAGGGGAAGGGGACAACAGAGGATGAGATGGTTGGATGACATCACTGACTTGATGGACATGGGTTTGGGTAAACTCCAGGAGTTGGTGATGGACAGGGAGGCCTGGCATGCTGTGGTTCTTAGGGTTGCAAAGAGTTGGACACGACTGAGCACCTGAACTGAACTGAACTGAAGTTACTTATCCTTTCAATAATTGGTCACCAACACTTCAACTAGTCTTCTTGGGGGATGTTGCTGTACTGAAGACTCAGCATTGGACTCTATTGATCACAGTTGGATATTTGGTATTGTCAGTATAGATCAACATTGGTATGCCAAGTAAATTTTAAGATGTTGAACTTATATGAAACCTCCATCTTGGCACCCTCGGCCATTTCATGAGACCAAAGTGCCAACAATGGGGTAGCCAATGACAGATCCTGGCACCAATGGCCAAATTGTTATATATTCCTGGTTGTTCAGTACTTCTTCCATGATGGTTGCTCTTCAGTGAGCATTATCATCTGATGCAAAAATCTTCATACTTCATGCTTTCTTCCATGTTTTCATTCTACCCCAGAACTCCTTTTGTTGTATTTTCTTCTGTTTTTTTTCTGGGCCCATGATCAACTAGCCAAGCCATTTGCTACTGCCTTTGAATACATATACATTCAAACGTTGGTCAGTTTTATTTCTACATAAAATGTATAACCAGGTTCCCCATATGAGACTCTGTTCATTGGGGAGATTTTCCCTCATTATTCTCTCTCAGTGTAATTAAAGAGGCTATAATGCAGCTGCTGTCCATTTTCAGACTGTACTCATATACTGAACTGATACTTTCATAAACAAATCTTGTGCTTTGTCTTCCTCCATATGTTGGATATAAGAGTCCCCTATATTGTTATAGATATGAGATGGGAAAGATCTGTGTGCTGGAATGACACTGGTGGATTAAACAGGGGCTGTGGCAATATGTTTGTGGAGTTTTTATGGATCCCCAATCCTGCTTCAGCTTGATATTGGATATACCTCTTAAAACCTTCAATGATAGTTGAGAAGCCTTCTGACCTTACAGCGTAGTGGGTTTGATGGTACACAGCTCATGATCAACAGCTGAGGCTTAACTATCATTTGCTGCCCCATGGTCATCCATGCCATCTATACCAGGTTCATTGGTATGTCAATAGTTCTTTAAAAGAGGCACATAATTCTGATGACATGACTTCCTCCAGACCCCCAGCAATCTATGTTGTGATTCTCTCATTGGTACCTGCCATAATCTCTACATGACATCTTTTATCATCACTGATGTCTTGCATGCCTTCCAGGTTGTAATGCCAAGTGATAGAATCACTAGCTATGTGACTCTCATCACATCCCTACCTGGCTTATACTGTGACTTAACTCTGGCTATAGACCACTGGCCAAGAAGGGGGAATGGGGACACAGGTTATCTTGAATGTTCTCTAAATCATCTTTAAGAAGGATGGGAATACTAGATTTAACTAGAGGTTTTTTAGGCTGCTTTCACAGACTCAGAAGGTTTGTGGGAATCTGAAGATTATAGATATTCATGGACATCATCCTAAATGTGTCTAGCTTATCTGATGATATCTCATACTCTGCCAACCAAGATCCTGACATTGGCAAAGCAAGTCTTCTTTGATTGGGAATTAAAAAAAAATACACACATACACACACACACACACACATGATGGTGGTTTAGTCACTAAATCATGTCTGACTCTTGCAACTCCCTGGACTGTAGCTTGCCAGGCTCCTCTGTCCTTGGGGTTCTTCATGCAAGGCTACTGGAGTGGGTTGCCATTTCCTCCTCTAGGGGATCTTCCTGACCCAGGGATTGAACCCTTGTTGAGAGAGTCAATTTCTAGGCAGGTTGA
The DNA here is from genome assembly GCF_019320065.1 of Cervus canadensis. Classification (NCBI taxonomy): domain Eukaryota; kingdom Metazoa; phylum Chordata; class Mammalia; order Artiodactyla; family Cervidae; genus Cervus; species Cervus canadensis. Next base: position 49,622,638 of record NC_057399.1, read on the forward strand.
TAAGAAGTTCGGGGTCCCCAAGGAGGAGATAGGGGTCTGGGGCTCTTGAGGAGGAGACATGGGTCTGGAATTATCAAGGAGAAGGAAAGGACAAGTATTTTATTTTTCTCTACATTCCTTAGTCTTAGTCACATAAATTTTTTTTTTTTTTTTAACCCGGAACTTGATGATTACACAACAAACAACTCAATTTAAGCTCTCTACTAAGGTTTATATAACAACACTGTATCCTCCTTGAAGACAGTTTTTCCTTCCTAAAAAGCTTCTGGCTAATCCTGTTATCCTAAAATGTAAATTGTGGGAGTGGGTCTGGTAAAATTTTTACAACCTTGAGACATTCTTTTGATTTATTGTAATAGCTAACTAAAGTATATAACACTTGCTAACATTGGGGGGGGCGGCACTCTTCGTCCCCGTTCTGATGTCTATGTCAGAAACTTTCTCTGTTCCTTTTCTTACTTTAATAAAACTCAGCTACACAAAAGCTCTTGAGTGATCAAGCCTGGTCCCTGGTCCCGAAGCTAAATCTTCTTCAGAGATCACGAATCTGACATCGTTCACCATAAGCTATCATTGTCTCCTGCATCTCCTGCATTGGCAGTTAGATTATTTACCACTGATCCAATGGGAAAGCCTATATATATATATATATGTATATATATATATATACACACACACACACATATATATATATATATATATGTATATATAGATGTATATATTTTTTCTTTTTTTGACTGCATCAGGTCTTACTAATAGCTGAGGAATGTGGGATCTTCCCCACCCTTCGTGCTGTCTCTTTGTTGTGGTGCTTAGGCTTCTCTCTAGTTGTGGCATGTGGGCTTCAGAGCACACAGGCCCAGTTGCTGTGGTGTGTGGGCTTAGCTGCCCTGCAGCCTATGGAATCCCAACTTCCTGTCCAGGATTTGAACCCTTGTCCCCTGGACTGGAAGGCAGATTTTCAACCACTGGACCACAAGGGAAGTCCCTGACTGGGAGTTTCGGATATAGTGCTCAACTTTATCTTCCTTCATTCTGTAGAAAATGAGACCTTCTTTGTATACTATCAAGAAAGCTCTCTCTGCTTTCACATGTAGCTTTCTGTTAGATTAATGATTCTTAGATTTTTGTTTTCTTATTCAGAACATCAATAGAACAGAATAGTTATCCCAAGCCATTGTTTTATAATTACTTTTCACCCATATTTCTCAAAATCCTTAATACATTGAGCCAGCTAATTCATTCCCTTACAGTAGCACATTGTTCCAATTTAAAGCCAATGAAAGTTTAACACTTAGATAGGCAACTTGTTCCAGTACCTATATGTACCATGAACCACCATTGATGGTGCCAGCCAGAATCCTAGATCCTGCTTTTTTGGCCTATTCCTTGTAGCAACTGAGAAGCTTAAGAATGTTCCTTCAGACTTGTTCCAGATTATACTGGAAAGAACTGGACTTTAGACTCTCAATGATCAGTCAGCATTTGTGGGTTGCTCTAGGAAGAAGGGTGACCTTGGATAATGGGGGTTTTCTGCCAGTAAGGCAATTCTGGAAGAGGCAGACAGAAAAAGTTCTGTTTACCAAGTGTTTCTATGAGATGGGCAACAAATCCTTCATTACAGGCTCTAAGACAGTAGTTTAAAAGTAGTCAATCTAACAGTGAAGTTGGGCATATGGAAGAGTAAGCACTGCATTCACTTATTTATTATCTTTATTCTGCTCACCTCCACAAAGGGATTTGATATACTCTATTAGAAGGTGAAGAAATTACAAAATATTAAAACACTAGTAAAAGAAAAAGAACTATCAGATCGGGTGGGGACAGGGGAGTAATTACTTGAGTGTGAACTATAGTTCTAACTTTCCTCTCAGCAAAAGAAAGTAGAGAAACACAAAGTCTTGCATGATTTTTATTAGCTAAAAATAACAATATGAACTTTTTCCTGGAAAACTAATGTTTTCCTGACTCTGAAATCTAAGATAGTATTATGAGGGTCATCATGAAATGCTCTGGGCAATATTCTGGATCATAACTCTGATAACAGTTTTATAATCATGGCAAAGCTTTTCCACTTATAATTCTTTCATGAAATCTTTGAAATGTGTTTATTGTGCTAATTGAATGAAGATTCATGTGCTTTAAAAACAAAAAGAACATAATGACCAAAGTTGACATATTATAACGTGAATTGAAGAGTCTAAATTGTAATAATTTCAGAAGTAATTTGTGGAATGTAAATTAGAACACTGCTGCACCAATTAGATTTATTCAAAACATTCCCTTCAGCAACTAAGCAATATTTGATTCTTAAATTTCACCATCATAATACGTATTCACATGTGTTAGTGTATGTGAGTGAAAGAAGTTATACTTCAGCATGAGGTTGTTTATTAATCTCTTTAAATTTGACTTTATTTGCTTTATTTTGACTTAATACAACTTACATTAAAGTTGTGTGATTAGACAGGAAATAAAAAGATGTCTAAAAAGGAGTATTATTTTCAGGAAATTATATTCTTGTAAGAACAGGAATATATACAAATACAAGTGTGAATGAACTCACAACACACAAAAGATATTAAAGTTATCAAAGGAAAAAGAGATGATAGTAAGTGGGGATGTTATTAAATTTTTTAGAAAGGAGGCGGCATTTAAAATAGGCCACGAAGGATCCCTGATATGTAGTGAGCTCTCAATAGATATTACCTAGTGTTACTAGTTCAGTTTTTCCTTAACTTATACCGAGCTGAATACAAACAAATGTTAAGTTAGGTCACATTAGCTGAGTACAACATTTTTGCAGATTTAATCTCACTTTTACCTCAAGGCAACATCAAAAATGATGAATCTTATCTTTATTTTACAATAAGAAAGAAAAAGGAAGGAAGAAAGAGGAAGGGAAGGAGGAAGAAAGGAAAGAAGATGGGAAAGAAAGGAAGAAAGAAACTGAATTTCAAAAAGTTGGTAATTATTTCCCCAGGTCACTTAGTTAGCAGACCTTAGACCAGGTTTCTGAATATTGTCTGTCCATAAAGTCTATTTTTGTTCACCACAATTATCTATTACTATTAGGAATTGCTATCAAATTATGGAACATTATTGCAAATTATTTGCTGTAAAGAGAAAGGAGTAATAGATTAAAATAGATTAAAAATTGCATTTTTCTAAGACAGTAATATGAGAGGGAGCTAGCTGGGTTAAAGCCATGTAGATACTCTGAGCTACTGGAGAAAAGGAAAGAGTTGTTAAAGAGCAAGTGTAAAGTAGTCAGAAGCTAGAGTCCCTTGCTTCATAATTTTAGTAGAACTAACTACTTTTAATTACATGTGCAATTCTTTTTTTAACATTTCAAGGTACTTATGTAACTAGATTTCTCATATACTAAATATAGTTGCTTGGTTTCAATGACAGAGAGGTCATTACATTTTGATGATAGCTCAACTGCTATGCGTTTAAATAAATCAGTAACCTGGGAGGATTCAAGAGGTCACGGGCTTAGGAATGAAGCTCTCCTCCCTTGGTTGTCTGTCAGAGTCACCCCAGTTTACTGAGAGTGCCAAAATATTATCTTCTTTCAGATATTTAGAGACTGAATGAAATTAGATTGACAACTTCAATGATTTACCCAAACCACACATACACATTATGAAAAAAATCTAAAAGAAAAAGGTAATTATTATTGCATTGGCTAAGATGTTCATTCAAGTTTTTCCATACCACCTCATGGAAAAACTTATACTAACTCTTCGAGCAAACCAATAAGTCAAAATAGTTCTCACACTTGGTATTTTGTATGCTTACTTCATTTCAATGTGCTTTAAAATATCTGAGATTTTAAATTGCTAATATACAAATTCCTTGTTTATCTAGAAGGAATGGATGCTAAAAATTGTTATTCTGAGATCATATATACATCTTAAGATGAGGTATTGGTTATTGAACATTATAGTACTCAAAGTTTTAGATCTATAGGGTTTCAAAGGGTTTTTGCAAGAAAAGAAAAAGTCTGTGAAGAGGGTCATGAAACAACAATAAACAATATTCCATGAGATACTACAGTTGCCAGATAGACTGAGAAGGAACAGAAAATGAGGGATAAATCAAGCAGGTAGAAACAGAGGTGAAGGGAAGTCCAGGGTCAGCACTTCAAAGAGAAAATAAAATACCTGACTCTGAATACCTGACTGTGATGTATATATGTGCAAACCTTCAACTTAAACTTATTACTGAAGTTTTATACATTTATGTGAAGTAAATTAATGATATTTAAAGCCAATTGGAGCTTAGAATTAAGTCAATTCAGTGATTATATAGAACCCTTTAACAACTGGGTAACTTTCAATACATCATAGATATAGTCCTGGCTGTGACTTTACTCTTTGATCTACCAAAATGAAAATGCATTGCTAAGGAGATTCCATTCTAGTAAGAGAAATTTAATTCTGATCTATGACCATTAATTATCACAATGATAATTAGTGTAATGGGTTTAAATATCCTTCACAAAACTTTCCAATAGGTTTAAATTATTTTATCCCTCTAGAAAATATAGAGCATTTGGAGTTAACCTAAAAGGCAATAAGTTAAATGGAAATTCATATTAATTAAAGCCCCATGGGTGCTAAGTCACTTCAGTCATGTACAACTTTTTGCAACCCTATCTATGGACTGTAGTCCACTATGCTCCTGTCTCCATGGGATTCTCTAGACAAGAGTACTGGAGTAGGCTGCCATGCCCTCCTCTAGGGCATCTTCCCAACTAGGGATTGAACCAACATCTCTTAAGTCTCCTTCATTAGTAGGCAAGTTCTTCACCACTAGCGTATGTAGGAAGGCCCAATGCATTCCAAATATGTATTCTTTTCCTTTTCAAATCCCAGTGTTTGTTAATCATATAATCTGAGAAATTTACTTCAGTATGAAACCAGTTAGGCAATCTAACCCTGTGTGTTAGCCACTTCTTCCTTAACTCTATCCTTCCTCTGCTTAGTAGAGCATTTAAATACCAGACATGGTCATTAACCACTAATTTCTTTTCTTAGTACTAGGTTCACTAAGGGAAACCTATGTTAAGTGAAGGAATTTCTAGCTATCAATTACTGAACATTATTGCAAATTATCTGCTGAATGGTAATTTGTATTTTTGGTAATTTGTATTACCAAAAAAAGTACTGTTTTTGGTAATACAAATTTCAATGAGTAATTTTACATAATTTATTTCTTAGAGTGCCCTTTGGGCACAATTGGCTCCTCTTCAGGGAGTCTCAGCAGAAAGCTAAATGGCCAAATGAAATCAGAGATTAAAATTCTGTCTTCAACTTGGAGAAACATAATTGAGAAAAGAGGGTATGTCTTATAGAAGTAGGTTTTTGGTTCTTCTCCCAAGAAAATTTTTGTATTAATTGAAATATAAAATCATAGGTATCAGAGTTCTTAATCTCCCAAGACTTTAATAAATGTAATGAATTAGTTAATAAAGGCAGCCTGGCATGGGGGAAAGATCTGGAAGCTAGAAACCATGATTCTAGTCACATTTCTTTCACTGCAAGGCATTAAACCTAAGGAAGTGCAAGGTATTTCTCTTCTTCGAATTTTAGTTTTTCCATATATACAAGGAAGAGTATATTATTAATTCTTTTAGTTATAAATGAAAGTAGTCCAATTCAAAATTATTTGAGCATAAGAAGATAATTTACCTGTTTGGGAAGCCAAGCTTCAAGAATGGTCAAAATAAAGAAATATTAACAGGTACTCTCCCATCATTTTCTTTCATGTGTGTGTGTGTGTGTGGTGTGTGTGTATGTGTGGGTGGGTTTGTATGTATGTGTATAAGGAACCTCTGTCTATTTCTAGTGCTCCTTATTGGTTTATATTAACTTCATTCCCGGAGAGGAACTTATCATTTGGTAGTCTTAAAAATATATAGACTTATAACCAAGACTCCTAAAAGTACTCCCGCAGATCTTTGGAATTTTGTTTTACTAACTCTTTGGGGTCATGTGCCTTTTCCTGAATAAATTACTACAGCCAGGGAGAAGTATGTTGATGAGTTTGCACTGTATCACATAACATGCCTTTAATTAACCATGAGGGGTTGGTATTTATAGTCTAACCTGAAACATATGGTCTGGGAGTAGAAAGTCTGTGTGTGCCTTGGGAAAAATAGAAGTCCTTCTATGAGATAAATGTGGGTGATTGCTGGGAATACAATATAACAGATATACATATCAAAAGGCCTGGTAGATTTTCATTCTTTAATTCTCTTCCTTATGATCAAGGCTGACATGCTGTCTGTCTTCATCCAGCTTACAGTAAATGGATGAGAGATATAGTAAAAAAAAAAAAAAAAAATTATAAAACCAAGTAATTATATGTAAGATTCTTTCTCTCTCTCATTCTATGACATTTAGCATGGTGTTCTTTTTACCATTTAACAAAATCACATCTCAATTGCCTATAGCATTATTTCTTATAGATCATTGCTCTGTGGGCCATGCTAATTTACATTACTGTTTTCAGACAGTGGGTGGAGTCATTTGCCCTGAAGGTGCCCTCTAATATATGTAATCTCAGTGGTAAAGAATTCACCTGCTGATGCAGGAGATTAGGGTTTGATTCCTTGGTCAGGAAGATCCCCTGAGAAGGAAAGACAACCCACCTCTGTATTCTTACCTGGAAAATCCCATGGATAGAGGAGCTTGGTGGGCTAGAGTCCATGGGGTTGCAAAAGAGTCAAACATTACTTAGCAACTAAACTACAAGAACTATGCAAAGAAAATTATTTAATTCCCGAAGCTTTCATCCTGGTATCATTTAGAATGAAACTGGAGCAAGCAATTGTTAGTGTCTTGGTAACTAAACAACTAAGTTCTTTCTTTTCCTCACAAATCAGCATTGTTTGTATTAGCTGTTTTCTGAATTTACTAACAGAGTTTATTGACTTATTTGGGAAAGGGCAAACTACATAGATTGCCTCTTTTTGTTATTCTGAAAAGACCTGGGGGCCTCTATTAACACTAGTTTTGGAGTTTCACCCTGTGTCTTTGGTTCATTGAAGAGTTGCTAATTATTTTTATAGTTTTGTAATATTTATAATTATGTGCAGTTTTAAATTGGAAAATGTGTAATTGATAAGTGCCTTTGCTAATAAGAATGACTGGATTGTGATCTTTGTTTTTTAGTTAGTACAAATCACCAAGCAGATTATTTGAATTTCCAAAAGTGATCTAGAAAAGATTTTATTAAATAGCATCATCTTCCTTGTCAGAGTAAGATCATAGTGACAAATAATAACCTGGATTATCCAGTAGAACTTGAGTACCAATATTTCCAACTTTCGATGAGGCAGTGGGAGCTTAGTGAGTGATGGAACAAAATGATAATTTGGCTGATACATAATAACCTTTTAGTTGGTACTTGGCATATAAGAATTGGCAGATGCACTTGGAACTGAGAGTTAATAGAAATAAAAATTATCCAGACTTCACAGAAATTTTCAAAGAATGGATGCTTAAGCCAAGACTGGCATGGATTCTTCCTGTGTTAAGAAGATTCATAGTTGGCACACACTTACCTCTTGAACATTTGTAATAAGCACATCCTCTGGTCAGACAAATTTCAAAAGGCATCTATCTTTTGGTGAGACACATCACTTCAAAAATATCAGCCCTACTCACTGCCTTCAGCTGAGTGAATAAAATCTTGGCATGTAGATTTTGGATCTTGGTTTCAATGTTTAATTATTAGCTTAGTGATCTGTGATAATTGCTTTGACAAGTCTCACTTTTTCTCTACTCTGCAAAATGAGTATAACTGTAAACTTAATAAATTGTGCACATTGAAGAAATAACGTAGGTAAATTGTTTAGCACAAGGTCTTTCATAATCCAAACCAAGAACTTAGTGAATATTAACTCTAAGCTTATGTTGTAATTATTAGTAATGTTAATAATAGAGATAGTGATAGTACAATACTGTTGTTGCCTTATTTCCGTTTCTCTGATCCAATAGAATTCTTTTTTTTTTGCCTTACTTTTGTTTTGTTGTCAGCATTATGACTGGGCATCTTACTTTTATTGAGAAGGTAGAGGGAATGAAGTGAGACTGAAGCTTGCTAAAGAAGAAAAAAATCCAATAATAGGGACCCATATTAATTAGGATAGAAGATGTATGGTCTTATCTATGTAAAATCTACAAAGTGGCCTTATTTTTGGCTTAATCTATCATAGTCACAGTAGCCTTGTCTTCTATTGATGTTCTGGGAACTTGCTTATGTTCAACAGAACAAACCATAGGCTTGCTGTGAATTCTAGGCCAGCTTCTGGCAACACCAAGACCTGTCTGGTAGTTACATGCCTGCCTTTGACTGGGAGACATTGCTTATATCTTTTTACTCTGCAGAATCCTGCATTTTTGTGAGCCATTAACCATTAAAATCACGTTTGAGGAACAAACAAAGTAGTTAAAGTTTTCAGAGCAATATCTTGCCAATAAATAAATGTTATTTAATATATAATTGAAATAATTATATTATATATATATATATATATACATATATATATATATATATAAAGAATTGAAGATTTTCTCCACAGAGAAGTGGAATAGTTGAATTTGACTGTCAGCTGTCTCAAAATATGTGAGGGTCAGTCTCATGTATGAGGGTCACTACTAAGACAGAACTTTCTCGAAGTAAAAAAGCCCTTTTTTAGTTTTTAAACTGTTAGATCTACAAAGCGGTGAAATGAGTAGCTCTTTTCCATGATGGATTTTGCTATCACTGGACATGTTCATGTAGAGTCTAGATAAATCGCCTACAAGGGCTATTGTGAAATAACAGCCCTGTGTCAATAACTGGACTGGATGACAGTGTGTGTCTTAAATTCTCTGTTTCCAGAAGCAAGGAAGGCAACATAAAGTGATAAACTCCTGGTTGACTGAGGTTTAGACTCAGATTTTTGTTTTGTTTCTTTAAGACAAAAAATTGTCCACTTCTCTCAACTTCAAATCTCTTCTGCTCTCCATCTGCCTTTCTTTGTGTAGATGTAGGTGATGAACTGTATTCAGGAAATTTTAGTTCTTCTGGACTAACAAATCTACTGGCATTCCCTTTGCCAACATTGATACTGCAAATTCAAGCTTGTCCAAGTTCCATTTCCTTTACCTAAGGGCAAGTCTGAAACAGTCCAAGGAATTAAAACTGCCAGAACCACTTGGTTAAGCTGTCAGTAAGCTTTCCAAGAACTTTGCGATTGGCTTAATGGGGAGAGCAGCATTTTTCCTGCTCTGCCCTTTGAGTGTCTGGGAATAGGTGACCTTGTGAGTCATTTCTTGATCAGTCATTGTAAAGTCCAGGATGACAGCAAATAGGAGTGAGGGATCTTGAGAGGAAAACTTGAAAATCATCTTCTTAACTGCTAATTCTAAATAATGCTGAGATTTAAATATCTCCCTTTCTTACTTTCTAAGTCTTAAAATAGACATTACTTCAAGGATTTGGAGGATCCTGAGGATATCTCTTGTCAAAAGGTCTATTCTTAGTGTTGAACAGGAAAGACAGTGGGGAAGTGGGAGAAGCTCTGGCAGAGCTGGTTAATGGAAGGCTTAATGAATCTGACCTTCTTTATATTTGCTTTGGCTACCATAGTGATTTCCAGTTTTATTTAACTGCTTTCCTTTCCATTCTATCCATATATTTGTGTTTCTTCCATTTCCATTTGTGAGGCTACTGGGACAGGAATTAATGTTCAAGAGGATTGTCTGGTCTATTATTAAATGACATTTTGTGATGATACTTTGAGTTCTGTTTGTCATCAACCACACGCCTGAGAGGGGATTGAACATGACCAGGTATATACACAAGTCACATTCCCTAAGTCCTCCATCTGAAAGAGTTCCTTTATAATCAGTGCCAGTCTCCTCACTGTAATTTACATAATGCTTAGCAAACAGTAGGTGCCCTGTAAGTGCTGGTTAAATATATTTTGAAATTCTTGATGCAAAGAATATTCTCACTCTTTGTTTTCATTTATGGTTATATTTGTAAGTTTGTAAGACTGAATAACTACATCTATTTTTCCTTAGACTTTCCTATTTTTTATCTTTCCTTCAAAATTTAAAAATACCCTGTTAAAGATGCCATGAATACTCATTTCTTTCACCTTCCTCATGCTATTTGGAGAATTAAAATGTTTGCTGGTCTGTAGAGCAGATTGGAAGTCATTATTGGGGAACATCAAGAAATCTTAAATCAGACTGTTTAATTTTCACCAGCCATAAAATTAAATGACAATATTTTCTGTATTCCTCAGGGCTGATAAGAAGGGCAACTAACCAAATAATAAAGCACTTGGCATGCTATTTAAATGTAAAATTCCCAGAATCAAGCTTATCATGATTATCCAAGCAGGCAGCTGTGGAATAATGATTAGAAGTGAGAACTTGGGTTAGACTAAACAGGCTTCAGAAGACCTCAGACTTCTCCCTGGGCCTCTACAACTGCAGATGGACACTTTTACCAATTTCACAGAGATTAAATGCTGTAATATTGTAAGGTATTTAGAATAATAACGTACATGGTAAATGTTCAAATAGTGATAGATAATGATGATATATGTGAAAGCATGTTATAAAACACTTTAAATCATACAACTAGAACACACGCTCTTTAGAACAGGTGCAGAGACATGACACCCAAACAATAGCAATGGCAGAACAGAGCTGGTTATTCAGTTCTCTCTGAAGACTCCAAGAAACATCATACACCATGCTCAAAAAGAAGAGGAGCTGAGATTACCTTAATGAGATCTTTAGTGTCTATTCTTACAGGAGGAAAAAAAAAAATGGATTTGTACTATCCAGAAAATGTTACTCAGCATGGAAACTGAAGAGAAGAGAGACCAAATGTGGTAAATGGAAGCAAGTGCATTGTGACTTTGCCAAGAGAGAGCATAAATAGTGACTAAAGACAGCATCAAGTAGAGAAGTTCTTCTGGGCTCTAGGAAGAATTGAACTCTGACCAGCAAGGAGACTTATCAATTAGAATTGAAATGAGCTTCAGGAGTTGCTTGTATATTTTTGAGATTAATCCTTTGTCTGTTTCTTCATTTCTCAAAAATATACAAGCAACTCCTGAAGCTCAATTCCAGAAAAATAAATGACCCAATCAAAAAATGGGCCAAAGAACTAAACAGACATTTCTCCAAAGAAGACATACAGATGGCTAACAAACACATGAAAAGGTGCTCAGCATCACTCATTATTAGAGAAATGCAAATCAAAACCACAATGAGGTACCATTACACGCCAGTCAGGATGGCTGCTATCCAAAAGTCTACAAGCAATAAATGCTGGAGAGGGTGTGGAGAAAAGGGAACCCTCTTACACTGTTGGTGGGAATGCAAACTAGTACAGCCGCTATGGAAAACAGTGTGGAGATTTCTTAAAAAACTGGAAATAGAACTGCCATATGACCCAGCAATCCCACTTCTGGGCATACACACTGAGGAAACCAGATCTGAAAGAGACACGTGCACCCAATGTTCATCGCAGCACTGTTTATAATAGCCAGGACATGGAAGCAACCTAGAGCCCATCACATGATGAATGGATAAGGAAGGCTTGTGGTACATATACACCATGGAATTTACCGCCTTAAAAGAATTCATTTGAACAGTCCTAAATGAATGATGAAGCTGGAGCCCATTACAGAGAGTGAAGTAAGCCAGAAAGATAAAGAACATTACAGCATACTAACACATATATATGGAATTTAGAAAGGTGATAACGATAACCCTATATGCAAAACAGAAAAAGAGACACAGAAATTACAGAACAGACTTTTGAACTCTGTGGGAGAAAGTGAGGGTGGATATTTCAAAAAGAACAGCATGTATACTATCTATGGTGAAACAGATCCCCAGCCCAGGTGGGAAGCATGAGACAAGTGCTCCGGCCTGGTGCACTGGGAAGACCCAGAGGAATCGGGTGGAGAGGGAGGTGGGAGGGGGGATCGGGATTGGGAATACATGTAAATCCATGGCTGATTCAAAGAATAAAAAAAAAAAAAAAAAAAGAATTGAAATGAATGTGCTGTAGGACAAAATTTGAAGTGATCAAATTCAAGTTCCTAAGGAAATTTACACCTTTTAACAACTGAAGCTGAGATTTATCCTGTTTTTCTCCTTCATCCTGACAACAGGAAGCAAGATTTAGAAGGACATCTTACTTATACATCCTCTCACCGTGTCGATTAAATTGAACCTTGATAAGCGAAAGAGGCTAGAAGTTCAGTACAAATACCAAACCTCTGCAAAGAATAGCAGAGAGGGTATAAATAGAGAAAGTAAAAAAGAGATACATTATTTTGAAGTAATGAGACAAGGAAAAGATAAAGTAGAAAGAAAGGTATAGGAAGGAAGAAAGGATATAAGAATGAGATAAAAGGTTAAAAAAAACAAACCTCTCTTAGCATGGAAAATGACTCTGGGATGAAGGGGAGAATGACTTGCGAGAACATGAAAAAAGAACTTAAGCCTAAACATTCCACCTGTGCAATTGTACCAAATTGATCTGCTAGATTTTAAAAGCTAAGGGAAGTGTGTTGTGAGGGATTCACTAGGGGGTATGCATCTGAGTCAGTGGTGATTCACAGCCTCAGTGGGATATTAGTGAATTGAGCTGGTTGGAGGTCCCATCTCTTAGATTAGACATAAAGATTCATGGTCATTAAAAATCCCATGGTATTTAGGTTAACACAAAGGAGTTAAATTTGTACCTTGGGCAGATTCCAACAAAGAAAAATTATGTCTATGTCCTGCATGATGTGTGTGTGTGTTTTAAATATATTTTGTTTTGAAGCCATGGAAAAAGATCCTGCTTTATTTTCTTGACTGGCCAGGGTATTTTTCTTCTCTTTTGGATGTTTTATTATTGATAAAGGGAGAAATTCACAGCTAAAATTACACCTCTAAAGAATAATATTCAAAAACCCTTTTTGTGATATTTGGGTCTAGTTCCGTTGGAAAAGCTACTGAAACTAGAGTGACTATTGCCCTCTGCAAGGCATTTTAAGTACTTAGACAGACTTACTCTTTTACTATGTAAAATATTCATAATAAAATCTGATTCTAGAATTTTTATCTAAAATGATGCTAGAAAATTTAAATCATGTGTTTATATTATAAAATGTGTGAAGTTAAAAACATGTAGATTTTCTTGGTTTAATTTCTAGTTACTTGTCAAGCTTTTCCACATGGACACTCATTCATTCACTTATTCACAATTCAAAATATATTGCACTGTGTTAGGTCTTCAAATTGAGGAAAAAGTTTAGGGACAACATTTGCCGTTTAGAAATGCAGAGTAGTAAAGATATTTGTAGAAATAACTGCTGAGCTTCTATTTTTTGGTAATTGTATGGATGATACACCTGTGAAATGTAATGCAATATAATATTTTCAAATATGTGGCAGAATGCAAGGGAAATCCTCAAAGGACACAAATGGCAAGGAATAATATATGGAACTAAGACAATGCAGGAATCAGCTTTATCTCTGGAGATGTCAATTACCCATGGAAAACTAGAGGCAGGGTTTAAACAGTCCACATGCTCATCACATGGGGGAAAATGTCTGGAGCCTGACCAGGCCCAAACAAGAACTCACAATGGAAAATTACTGATAGTTAAAATAATACCTATCAAAATCTTGAGATGGAGATAAAGGATTTTTGAGGGAAATTTATAGCCTTCAATGTATTGGAATAAGAGAAATGCAAAAAATTGTCATTGAACTCAACAAATTTTAAAAAATGACTAAGAACAAAGGCAATGAAAATATAAGCAATGAAATAATATAGAGTTGAAATTAGTGGGGACAAATAAACAGGGTGTCATCAAAGGTAAATGTTGTTTTTTTGCTAAGACTAATAAAAATGATAAACTTTGTGCAAGAGTGATAAGAAAAGGAAAGAAAATGGAAGTCAAGTGAATGATATTAAGTATTAAAAAGGAGATGAAACTAAATATTCACACCATTAAAACATATGAGATTAGTACTACTGATTTCAAGTCAGTAAATTTGAAAACTTAAGTGGAATGGGCAAATTTCTGGTAAAGCATAAACCACCCAAATTGACTCAGTTTTTATAATTATTCTATATATGCATTGTTAGAGAATATAGATTATACATTTTATAATGTGTGATACATGTGTACTATGTATAATGTGTATACATAAAATCTTATTCAATTTTAGTCCTATAATAAATATATGTAGTTCTCATCATCAGATCTTATGTTAGTATCTTTTGATTTTTTCTGTTGTCTGAAGCTTATGTTAAAATATTGATAGATTACTCAAGAAGAGTTCACAGGATCAATTCCTAAGTTCTTGAGTGTTGAAAAAGAGTTTGTGCCTTTTACTTGAAAGTCATTATTGCTGGTTACAAAATTTTGGGCTCACATTTTCTTTCCTTGATACTTAAATACCTCAGTCAATATTATTCTAACATAAAATGTTGTTATTCAAATATCTGATGATAATCTTTTTATTTTTCTTAATTAGCTTGTTCTTCTTATTTATATGTCCAAAATAATTTTCTTTTCAAGTCAACTAATTTTACTATACTTTATCTCAGTGTTGGTTAGTATTTTCAGATATGCCACTGTGTACTTTTAATGTGGAATTAAAAAATTTTGAGGTAAAATTCACTTAACATAGAATTCATCATCTTAGCCATTTTAAAGCATACAATTCAGTGATTTTTAGTAAATTCCTGAAGTTATATAATCTTCTCTACCACCTAATTCCAGAACATTTTTCTCACCCCCCAATAAAAGTGATGGTCATTTAAGCAGTCACTCTTCAATTCACTCTCCTCATAGCACCTGGTAAATGTTAATCTGCTGTCTCTATGGTTTTGACTAATCTTCACTTTCTTATAAAGGGAATTGCACAATATGTGAAATTTTATGTCTGATGTCTGTCATTTAGCATAGTGTTCTCAAGGTTCACACATGATAGAGCATGTATCACTAGTTCATTTCTTTTTATGACTGAATGATATTCCATTATGTATACATACAGTGTTTTCTATATTTGTTCATCAGTTGACAAATGAGTCATTTTCACTTTTTGTCTATTATAAATACCTAAATATTTGTGCACATGTTTTCTGAGGAATTTCCAAGGTGTTTTTCCTAGCAGCTGTAGTATTTTGCACTCCACTAGCAATGTAAGAGGTTTCTAATTTCTCTGTGTTCCCACTAACACTTATTTCCTTTTTTAAAAAGATTATAGCATCCTAGTGGATATGAAGTGATATCTTACTGTGGTTTTATTTTGCTATTCCCTACATGGCTAATGACATTGAGATTTTTTTTTCATATTTTTATTGCCATTTGTATATCTTCTTTGGAAGAATATCTCTTCAAGTTCTTTGTTCCTTTTAAAATGTTGTTTTCTTTTTTCTTGTTGAATTCTAAGTGTTCTTTATGCATTCTGGATTTTTGCAAATATTGTCTTTCATCCTGAAGGTTGTCTTTTTTCACTTTTTGATAGTGTCTTTTGATCCACAAAAGTTAGTTCTATTGAAATCCAAATATTCTAGTTTTTTTTCTTTTGTTGGTTTTGTCGTTGATGTCATATCTAAGAGTCCATTGTCAAATCAAAGTCATGAATATTTGCCCTGTGTTTTCTTCTAAGAGTTTTATAATTTCAGCTCATACACTGAGTTAATTTTTGCATAAGGCATGAGGTATGTATCCATGTGGATATCCAGGCTTCCCAGCACCATTTGTTGAAAATATTATTCTTTCAAAATGGAATGGCATCCATTGGCATCTTTGTCAAAAAGAAGTTGGCCATAGATGTCAATTTTTTGTATTTTAAATTCTATTCCATTGATCTATGTATCTATTCTTATGCTAATACCACAGATATGATTATTGTTGATTTAGAGTACATTTTGAAACCTGAACATGTGAATCTTCCAAGTTTGTTCTTTTTCAAGAGTGTTTTGCTACTTTGTGGCCCTTGTAATTTCATATTACTTTTAGAATTAGCTTGTCCATATCTATAAAATAGGCAGTTGTAATTTTGATATGGAATGCACTGAATTGATACATCAATTTAGAATAGCTATCCTAATAATATTAAATATTCCAAATCTGTCAACACATGTGATCTCTTTCTATTTATTTAGATGGTTTAAAATTCATTCCAACAATGTTTTGTAGTTCTCAGTCTACAAATCTTGCAATTTCTCGGTTAAATTTATTCCTAAATACTGTTGACCCTTGAACAACATGGGGATTAAGAGTGTCAACTTTCTTTACTGTGGAAAATCTGCCTATAATTTTAGTGTGCCCTCTGTATCTGAGATTCTGTATCTATGGATTCAACTAGCCTTAGATCATGTTGTATTGTAGTATGTATTTATTATAAAAAAACCCACCTATAAATGGACCTGCTCAGTTCAAACTTGTGATCTTCCAGAGTCCACTGTATTTCATTACAGTATGTCCCCTACGTACCAGCAAGTTCCATTCTGAATGTGGGTTCTTAAGTCCAATTTGTTTATAAGTCCAATAAAGTTAGCCTAGGTACCCAACTAACACAACTGGCTATATAGTACTATACTGTAATAGGTTCCTAATACTTTTCATACAAATAAAAAATAAACACAAAAAATAAAGAAAATATCTTTAACCTTATAGTATAGTACCTAACAGCTGGCATATAGAGGCTGGCATCCGGAGAATAGGCAAGAAGAGTTACGGACTAGAGGAGGGAAAGGAAGTGGGAGATGGCAGAGCTGAAAGATGTTCAGCAATAGGAGATGGGGGGCAAGTTATAATTTTTTCACTCATGACTGACATTGATGGCACAGGTTCTGATTCCTTGCTGCATTCAATTCTATCTACCCTGTTGAAAAAATGATCCAGTGATGTCTGGGTAGTAGCTCTATTTTTCTCATCATAGATGACATGATAGTAAACGGATTGTATTCTAAACGGCTGTTGCAGCCTTCATTTACTGGTCTGTGTTCAGGTCCTATGCCTAAAAAGCTAACAGTGCCTCCTCAAATAAAGAAAATCCCCTTGTTGTTTCCTGCATCCTAAATCTGTTTGGTTGTTCAGTTACTTCTTCCCTCTTGTCTATCCTTTCTCCAGGCCTCCAGTTCCACCAGGTCTTCATTAGTAAGCTCTTCATGTCACACTGCAAGGAATTCAGTGAAGTCATCCTCTTTCAGATCTAGCTTCAGCTTCATGCTGAGCATTAATAAGTTGCTGAAGACCTCTTTGGACTTCTCAAATCCGTGACAGTTGTGAACTGTGGACAAAGGTTCTTACAAACCCCATTCATGGTGATACCTGTAAACTCACACCAAGAAACGTCAACGATTTAATGGCCTTATAGATGTTATAGTCCTTCCAAATGTTATGCCTCATCCATTACTTGCATTTACTTCCTGAAATAATGTTTCTTCAAAGTCACTTTGAGTCCTTGGTCCACAGATTGTATGAACAACTTAGTATTCAGTGGCAGATGTTCTGATGGAGTGGAGCATTGTTGAACAGCAAAGAATGTTGAATGGGATGTCCTTCCCCAAGTAATATTTCTCTGCTTCCAGTATAAAGTGGTGGAAAAGCCAGTCCTGGAAAATGGCCCGTGTAACCCAGGTTTTGGGGTTACTCTTCCACACAACAGGAAGAGAGACTTCGGCTATGTTTTTAACAGCTCTTGGGTTCTTTCAAAGATAAATTAAAAGAGACTTTAGCTTCATAATGCCAGAAGCATTGCCACCAAACAACAGACTTAGTCTATTCTTTGCTGCTTTATAGCCTGGCATCAACTTTTCCTCCTTACTGATGTCATTTCAGTCTGGCATCCTCTTCCAGTACAGTTCTGTCTCATCCACATTAAAAGCCTGTTTGGATAAATATGTGCCTTCACTAGTAATTTCTTGAAGTGTTTCAGAAATTCCCCGGCAGCTACATTACGTGCACTCACTGCCTCACCACTAATTTTTATGTTGTGAAAGTTGGTTCTAGCCTTGAATTGATGAAACCAGGTGTGGCTGGCATTAAAGGATTCATCCTCTGATTCTTCTCTGTGTTTCTTTTGCAAGTCTTCATAAAGGTTTTTAGCTTTCTCTTAAATCAACATTAATCTGAGAGGAACTTGACACTGGTGCTGATCCTAAATTTACACACTGAGAAATTTCTCCGTGTCCTCAATCACCTTTTCACACTTTCTTTGATATTATTCTTGATATCATCTGCATAGCAGACTTCACATGTTCCATGATCTTGTCCTTGTTCTTTAGACTTGTGCTGATGGTTGAATAATTCATGTTCTAAGAATGAGTGATGTCCACCATCTTTTTGCCATGCTCCACTCTCTCAATTATTTTCACCATTTGTTACCATTGTTGTTGCTTGGCACTTCTCAGCGGTACCAGCTGCACCACCCCTGCTTTTATGTTTGCTTCCAGACATCCCTGAGCTTGAAATGAAGATAGCGTACAGTACCGCACAGTAAATACACAAAATCACAGCCACTCCTAGAGGATGCATGCATGTGACAATGTGCACCAGACATGTGAACTAACACATGATTGGACACGCAAATGCATGTTTGCATCTTTGAAGGTTTGTATGTAGGGATGTACTGTATTTTTAATCATATTGCATATGTATATAACGATTTTGTTATTAAATGGCTTTGGATTTTGTCAAACGCTTTTTCTGCATTAGTTGTGATAATTTTGTGGGTTTTTAGAAATTTTATGCTATTAATGTGGTGTATTATATTAGTTGATTTTTGAATACTGAACCACCCTTTCATTCCTAGGATAATTGGATCATAATTGATCACATACTGGATCCAATGGATCACGTTGGATCATAGAATAAAATTCTTTCAAATACTACTGAATTCAGCTTGCTAGTATTTTATTAGGGATTTTTACATCTATATTCATAAGCTATATTGGTCTGTAGTTTCCTTTTCTAAAGTATTCTCCTCTTCTTTATTCAGTTCCTTAAGGTAGTAGTTTTGGAGAAGGAAATGACAATCCACTCCAGTATTCTTGCCTGAAGAATCCCATGGACAGAGGAGACTGGCAGGCTACAGTTCATGGGATCACAAGAGTCAGACATGACTTACTGACTAAACCACCACCATCAAGGTAGTAGTTTAGGTTAATGATTTCAGATCTTTCTTTGATTTTAATCAAGGTTTTCTGATATAAATTTCCCTCTGAGAACTGCTTTCACCCTATCTCATAAGTTTTAATACGTTGTGTTTTAATTTTAGTTCATCTCAAAGTATATTCTCATTTTTATTTTGATATCTTCCTTGACCCAGTGGTAAAGAATATGCTTTAATATCCACATATTTGTGACTTTTCCAAATTTCTATTATTTATTATTAATTTCATTTCATTATTATCACAAAGATACTTTATATGGTTTCATTCTTGTTAAATTCATTGAGGCTTTTTTTATAACCTAAAATATGGTCTATTCTGAAGAATGCTCTTTGTGCATTTAAGAAGAGTGTGTATTATGCCATTGTTGGGTGAGGGGTTTACCAAATATTTGCTAGATATGATTGTTTTATAGTGGTCATAGCCTATATTTCTTTGGTTATCTTTTATCTAGATTTTTTATTCTATAAGAATTATTGTTGAGCTATTTTTTCCTTTAGTTATGTCTGTCTTTGCTTCATATATTTGAAGCACTGTTATTATTACATACATGCTTATAATTATTATATATTTATAATAGATTGATACTTTTATCATTATGTAATATCCTGTAGCAATTTTTGACTTAAAATATAAATCACCTTATATTAGCAACTCACTCCAGCTGAGTATAGGCACTCCAGCTTTTGGTTACTGTTTAACATGAAATATATTTTTTCATTCTTTTGGTTTTTGTTTTACATGAAATATAATTTTTGGTTATTGTTTTATATGAAATATGTTTTTCCATTCTTTGATGTTCAATGTATTTGTGTCATGGAATTTGAAGTGAGTCTATTATAGATAGAATATAATTGAATTTAAAAACTCCTTACTGGCAGTCTATCTTTTAATTGTAGAGTTTAATCAATTTATATTTAATAAGATTACAAATAAAGAACTTAATTTTGCCGTTTTGCTTTCTATATGTCTTATATTTTTCTTTTTTTTGGTCCCACATTGCCTCCTTTACTACCTTCTTTGGTGTTATTAAATATTTTCTAGTTGTCACTTTGATTCTTTTTCTCATCTTGTACTAAATGATTTATAGTTATATTCTTAGTGGTTCCTGTGGAGATTACAAATACCATCTTAAATTATAACAGTATTCTTAGTAACTCTTTTCCTATCCAGCTGCCTCCTCTTTATGTTGTTATTGTTGCAAATTACATCTTTATATATTTTGTGGCTATCAACAGTTGTGCTTTCCTGGTGGCTCAGTGGTAAAGAATCTGCCTGCCAATGCAGGAGATTTGAATTTGATCCCTGTGGGTTGAGAAGATCCCTTGGAGAAGGAAATGGCAACCCACTCCAGTATTCTTGCCTGGGAAATCCATGGACAGAGGAGCCTGGCAGGTTATAGTCCATGGGGCTGCAAAAGAGTTGGACATGACTTAGTGACTAAACAACAACAATAAAAAAAAAATAGTTACAACTATTGTCTTATTTTTGTCAATCAATAAGGAACAAAGAGAAATTAAAAACCAAAATTACATTTATGCTAAATTCCATATTTACTCATGTAGTTACCTTTACTGATGTTCTCATTTCTTTGTGTGGATTTGAGCTACTGCCTACTGTACTTGCATTTCCTTTTGGCGTTCTTGCATGGCGTGTCTTTTAGCAACAAACGTTCAGGTTTTGTTTGCGGGGGAATGTCTTCTTCATTTTTGAAAGATAATTTTGTCAGATATATATATATTTTGTTGACAGGTTTTGTTTTTTATTTCAGTACTTTGAATATGCCTCCCTACAACTTCTAGCCTCAATGGATTTTGATGACAAACCAGCTTTAATCTTATGGAGTGTCCCTGCTATTTTCAGAATTCTTCCTTTGTGTTTGCTTTTGCAATTTATTATAATGTATCTCAATTTTGATCTCTTTTAGTTTATCCTACTTTAAATACATTGAGTTTACTGGGTATGCAGATTCATGTATTGAATATTTCATCAAATTTGGGGAAATCAGTCATTACTTTTTCAGATAATCTTTCTGTTTCTCTTTCTCTTCCTCCCTTCTTTCAGGAATTCTTACTATGAGTATGTTGACATGTGTCATGGTGTCCCACAAGTCTCTTAGGCTCTATTTATTTACTTCATTCTATTTTCTTTCTGGTCCTATGATTTCCAAATCTCATTTTATTTATCCTCAAGTTAGCTAAAATTTTCTTGTCTTCTCAAATTTACTGCTGAATTTCTCTAGTGAATTTTTTATTTTAGTTATCATAATTTTTAATTCCAGAATTGCAATTTGGTTCCTTTTTATAATTTCTATCCCTTCATTGGTTCTATTTGGAGAAGGAAATGGCAACCTACTCCAGTATTCTTGCCTGGAAAATCCCACAGATGGAGGAGCCCAGTGGGCTACGGTCCATGGGGTTGCAAGAGTCAGACACAACTGAGTGACGAACACACAGACACAGGTTGGTTTTATTTTGTGAGACATTGTTTTCATTATTTCCTTTAGTTTCTTTCCCATGCTTTTATTTAGCAATATGAGCATGTGTAAAATAGTTGACAAAATCTTTATCTCGTGGGTTTCTTCAAGGATAATTTATGCTAATTTCTTTTTCTTCCCCTGCATGTGGGTCATACATTCTTGTTTCTTAGTATTTCTCATAATTTTTGTGTTTAAAATTGTATTCTTCTGTTCCCCAGGAATTTTTTGTTGTTGTTGCTGTTCTGCTTGTTGTAGTTTTTCATTTGATTGTTTGTTTAGTTGATTTTCCACATAAATTTTGTAAAGTCTATATTTCTGGTTTTGTATAGTCCTTAAAGTTCTTATTTCATTATTCTAGTGGTCAGCTTGTGATTTGACAGCAATTTCCCTAAATACTTGGAAACAAGAAAGAACAAAATATCCAAATACTTGCAGCTGTGATCTGATTGTTTGTTTGAACACATCTTTTGCACACCAGCCATGGGCATTCAGTTGTCTTTTTGATTCTCCATAGTATGTGGGAGCTTGTCATAGCTCTTATTCCCAGAAATATCTCATTCCCTAGACTTTCTTACTATGCTTTCAGTTATGTCTATTATTTGCCCCAACTATTTATCAGTCACCCCAAGCAGCAATGGCTAATGCATTTGCCTTTAAATGTTTTGACAAACACATTCTCGAAGAGCCATCTCAGTCTTAGGAAAGTTCAGAGTTAAGCAAAGTAAAGCCAAGTCCTTTGAGCTGACTCTTCTGGTAACCACAAGATATTTCAAAACAAAGAGCCAAAATTCTTTGAGAGTAAGGTTCATCTTGCTCCCTCCCTTCTTTCCTAGGAAACTAATAATCTCCACAAAGAAGAGAGGCTATTTATTGTCTTCAAGACTGCTGCACAGCTGGAGAGTGGATGATGAGGTCGTTCAAATTAAAACCCCATTCATCTCTTTAACTCAGACTAGACTGTTTCTTGTTTTTCTCCATTAAACCATCACCTGGTTGCTGGAAATCTTTGATTAGTTTCTAAGTTCCAATAAAGGTACTCTTGACAATCCTCACAACTAATCCACTTCTGTGGAATGTCAGATTTTGGGAGTTCCCCACCTTGTCATTTTCACTTATGACACTTTAATTTTTTCTAATTGTTCAGAAAAAATACTTGAATTATAGTTGAGTTGATATTTATTCTGTTCCCTTGTTTTGTTATTTGTCCTTAGATACTGCTATTATCCAGTTTGGACTTTCTTTCTTCTTCTCTTCTCTCTGTCTCTTTTCTTTCTTTTTAAAAGTATTTTTTAGCAATTTCATTTATTCCAAAACATTTCGTAAAAGTTTTTCTCAATCTTTTTATTTTCAAAACTTCATCTTTTTCACTATTTATTTATTTTAGAACTCTAGTCTGTTTTATTTATCTGTTCTTTCATTCCCTTTAGTTTGGTTTGCATATCTGAAATGATTTTTTATTTCTAATTATGTCCTGTGGTCTAACATCTCATTTTAGAATTTTTGTAATCCTAGTTTCTCTATGTTCATGTTTTATGTCATTTATTAAAGTATTTTGCTGTTGTGCAGTGAACCCTGGATGTTCAATTTTGTG
Organism: Cervus canadensis; assembly: GCF_019320065.1. Classification (NCBI taxonomy): domain Eukaryota; kingdom Metazoa; phylum Chordata; class Mammalia; order Artiodactyla; family Cervidae; genus Cervus; species Cervus canadensis. The sequence continues at coordinate 49,645,926 of NC_057399.1, forward strand.
AGGCTGCTCCAAACCCTTCACAGCATCTCATAATCACTTACGTACTTTTGCAGTAGGTAAACCTCCTCTTAATTTTACTCCCTGCATATGAATTGATATGTTATGATTTTTAGTACATAGGCTATTTGGACTTCTATTATTCTCAGATCTATTAGATTCTCTATTGTTTTCTTTTCTTTCTGCACCAAAGATATTGATACTTAGGTAGGACTTCTCATTATTGATTTTTTTTCCTATTCATTTTATCTTGTGGTTCATAGTAATATCTCATTGCCCAGTTTCATTATAAAGTTTGTCAATGGGATTCTGGTTTTCTATTGGGTTATTCAGTCTGTTTTTGTCTTTGGATTCAGGAATATTAAAAAACTGTGACATGATTGCCATTAATTTCCTAGAATCCTGTTTCATTCTTGTGGGTTATATGTATCCTTATACTGTATAATATTCATCTTAACTGATACTGGATGAGGCAAAAAATAGGAAAGTTGTTGGGCTGCACATTAATGTGGCTATGCTTCCATTACTTTATGACCATTAACATTACAATTTACTTGTAGTACTTATTTCTGTATCCCCTATCCAATCAATATTGGTGTCAAATGTTATTTATTTGAATATATATATATTCAAAATAGCTTCCTCAAGAAGGAGAAAAACTTAAAAATATTTTGGGGACTAAGTTTTAAAAGAAATGTATTGGTTCTGATTAATACACTGATGTTTTTAAAATTCAAGAGTAAAAGGTCTTGCTTTAAGAAGTAGCTTCCTATACAAAGTTCTGAATAGTGACATATTTTAAAAATTACTAAATACTTATGCACATTAATATTCATCAGCACACATTTATTTTAGGTTTCAAAAGAAATCTTTTCTAAAAAATCAACTTCCTAAAGAAAATGTTATGGCTCAATTGTCTAGGTTTTCTCCTATCTGCTTATGCATCCCCTTATAGTTTATCTAACCCATTTTATGGAAGATCTACTCCAAGGTTAGGAAAGCTAGTAAGCACTGACAGAAAAAAAATTGTATGGTTTCCACTTCACTAAACTTAGAGATGAAAGTTAAATATTGTTTTTGTGTTCTAATCACATATAAGCTTACTATCACAGAACATATTCTGCCCAAATATTACCATGCTTTTCTGGTAATGGCAGTGGAAAATGTTCCCTCTTAATAGTGAAATATTTCAGTGTCTGTGTAAGAGTAAGTTTCCAGACTTCTGGGAACTATTTTAGAGGAAAGATAAATAACTTTAATTAATACCAGGGAATGAATAGATTTTGAATTGTATTATTTAAATGCTTGAGAAAATGTTTCATATGAGATAATTAATTATTTTAAATACATATATTTCTGCTTTAATCAGATTTTTATAAATCCTTGAAAGCATATAACTATGCTTTATAGTAGTGGATTAATATTCAAGCATATCACCTGATAATATTTTTATGTATTGTAGAGACCACTATGGTGTCTCTTGGGCAGCAGTACTAAAAAAAGAAGATATGCGGAAATAGAGACTTGTTAGGAAACCATGGATGCTTCTTGCATTGATCAGGTTTTGGAATGGTGCTTTAGCATACCATTTTCTATATTCTGCAATCTATGACCTTTTTTACTAAATTGTTGTTTTTACTACAGAAAATAAGTATGTGTTCATTATTCTTCCTTTTAATATTACTAGGTATGATAAGTGAGAAACTAAATCAAACTAATTCTGTCGTACTTGTGCTGTTTAATGCTCACTAAATCTCATGTTTCTTTCCTGAAAAATATGGATTAAAATGCAAAGAACTAAAGAAAAAACCCAACACAAGGTCAAGAATTAACTATATGGTTAAAAATATTAGCCTATTCTATCTTTGCCCTACAATAATAAAATATTTATAACCAACCAATATCTGCATTACAGGGTTTCTGTGCTATAAACTTCAATATCTGCTTGCAAAGCAGTCAAGTTTTATTTTTCCTGAAGACAAGCATTTACAATTTTTAGACATTTGGTCATAATCATAACCTTTCTTATTATTACTATATATCATTTAAGGCAGCCATAGATATGTTGGCTTCCTTTCAAATTAATCAAAGAAAAGATAATTTTGACAATCAAATACCTGAGAGGAGTATGCTAAAGTGTAATTATATGATTTCTACATCACATATTAATTCATCAAAAACAAATTTCTTATTATGTATATATATAAAATATTTTAAAATAGATTTAAGAGGTTGAAAAATTGAAAGAAGAATATATTCAAAGTGCTGAAAGCAAAAAAGCAATCTAGGATACTCTAACCAGCCAGACTATCATTTAGAAAAAAAGGAGAGATTACAAAAATTCTCAAACAAGCCAAAACTAAAAGTTCATCAATACTAAATCTACCCTAAAGGAAATGCTAAAGGTATCCCTATCTCTCGCTGAGATGATGTTCATCTTCTTACTCTCCAATTATTAACTGTTAGTCTTCCTTTGTGACTGAGCTATGAAGTTTGCAAACCAACTACTGTATGATCTTATCCAGTTTAGCAGAATCTCTAGCTGTAGTTAGAAAGAAGAGAGACTGTGCTCATTCTGGATAAAGAGGGTAAGAAGATGGTTGACAAATCTAGTGGATTGCGGTAATGAGTTTAGAGATTTAATCAAGGAGAGAAATGAAGATAAAACATAGAAATACAAAATCAAATTGTATCTCTTTTGAATTTTTAGGGGGGGTTCACTTCAAATTCTACACGGAATCTGTGACAGTCAACTCCTGTAATGATGATGGAAAAGACCAAAAGGTAAACAAGACTTATAAATCCACTTAAAATTAGTTTTGAATCGCTCTCAACATATGCTGCTACTGCTGCTAAGCCACTTCAGTCGTGTCCGACTCCATGTGACCCCACAGACGGCAGCCCACCAGGCTCCCCTGTCCCTGGGATTCTCCAGGCAAGAACACTGGAGTAGGTTGCCATTTCCTTCTCCAATGCATGAAAGTGAAAAGTGAAAGTGAAGTCGTTCAGTCGTGTCCGACTCTCAGCTACCCCATGGACTGTAGCCCACCAGGCTTCTCCGTCCATGGGATTTTCCAGGCAAGAGTACTAGAGTGAGTTGCCATTGCGTTCTCCGTCTCGACATATGGGCATTAACCAATTAATGATAACTAGCTAGTTTTTAATGTGTAACTGACAGAGAATTCCAACACAAATTATAAAATTAGGACAAATAAAGACACAAATGTTGCTAATGTAATTCAAGCAGAACATCCAAAGTTTGCAATAACTAACTCTTCAAGTCATTAAAGTTAATTACAATGGACAAAGGAAGGAAATAAATATTGCTTGGAAAAAAGTATGGAATCCAGAAGGCTATGTATATTAAAGATTCATTTGCTTATGAAAATAGTTTAATTGATCATTAATAGCTTTAAGCAGATGAAACTAATATTGAATGCTAAATATTTATCACATATATGAACAAGTTTTCATTTTGACAATTTCCATTCTATACAAAGCAATGCATAGTTTATTATTATTAAAATTATGTCAGATTTACAAACTGCATATTTAAACACATTGACAGAAACTATTATAAAGCCAAATTGCATAATTTCTTAAGTAAAGATGGATGATTACTAATTTCTTCAGAAGGGATATGAAGGCTAGCAAAGATAATATAATTTGGTTTTAATTAATTTAATTCATTTTAAAATTGCCTTATATAAGTTGCTATTAACACACTTCTTTTTTTGTTGTTATACTTTTGTGGTCATATATTTGATCCCTAAAAGTGAGAGTAAAATAATCACTTTTGATAAAATTCCTTTCTATTTTCCTAGAGGTGCTGATAAAAGCAAGTGACATTTTGGTTACTCATATAAATTTGTTTGGGTTTCACAGAACTCTGGTAAACCTTCAGCAAATCACAGAAACAGAGTATAGAATAAAGCCCCAATTAGAATAGTAAATATATGTATCATATAGCACTTATAAAAATGTATTCTAGCTCTCTTCCCAACTCAGAAGATTGTTACTACTATTCATAAATTTTAGATACAGAGTAAAATAATTTGGTTAGGTGACAAAATGTAGAAGAGTATAGCCTTTTTTTTTGCAGCTTTATTTTTATTTTTTTCATTTATTTTTGTTAGTTGGAGGCTAATTACTTTACAATATTGTAGTGATTTTTGCCATACATTGACATGAATCAGCCATGGATTTACATGTGTTCCCCATCCCGATCCCCCTTCCCACCTCCCTCCTCATCCCATCCCTCAAGTATAGCCTTAAGCGGGGTCCAAGAGAAGATTACAGTGATCAGAAATGAGACTAGTAGGATCCCCAAACCTCAGCCCATCACTTGACAGAAAGACAATCCTTGCTATTAGAATGTGTTACTTACATAAACTTGACTTTTGAGCACTGTGGTTTTAGGTTGGTAAAGCTCTTTGAATTCCATTAATTTTCTTCAGAAGTATGCAGAACTAACATATAACTTTAAATAATGTGTTTTCCATTTTCTATTCTATTATAATAAGTAAAAATGATAGATTTGAGTATTTTTGCAAGTATCAATAGCTGAAAAATTCAGATGATAAAAATTCAAGTACCAGTTTGGGTTCCAATTTCAAAGGGCCAAAAATGAGTTTTAGAATACTGATAAAATGTTTCTGAATACACAAACTATTTCATTTTTCAATCTACAAAACAGAGATAGTATTTGCCACCCACATACCTCAGGAATGACACTAGGAAAGTGCTTTGTACTTTTGTCATATTTAGCCTTCTGTCTAATCATCCTATTAACCTGCTTCTTAGTGATTACAAAGACATCCTTGACAAAATGAAAGGCCATTGTTAAAACATGTTCCTTTAGCTGCCAAATGGCATCTGTTTGTGTCCAAGTATGGTGCTGGGCATTTAATTTAAATGGAATTTTATTTAGATTTCTGCTATCAAGCATTAGAACCATTTCAAGTGTTTTATTCACATACATCCAGGATTATATTAGGGAATACCATCAATGAAGCAGTTTTTCTTTAAGAAGTTATAATCACTTATAGAAGTATTAAGATTATTCAAAATCATGGCTATACTATATAAATTATATAAACTAAACTTACTATTCACATGCTACCTAAAGCAGAAATTTAAGTACCATAAAGAATACTTTTTACTGTGGTATATTTTTCTAATAATCAGTATATATTGTACATTAATTTTAACTTTGGGTTATATAAAGAAGTGGTTTAGTGCTATTTCAGATATTGTAGCAAAAGATACTTTGCTAACTGAAGTTACTATTACCTTTCATTGGTTTGGCAGAAAATATCAGCTGATCCAAAAGATATGATTTCTTTTCTTCTGAGATACACAGATAGGGTAAAATTACCAAACTCTTTTGTGGTTTGGTTTGGCCATATCGCTGGGTTCTAACCAAAAATATGAGTAGACATTACATGCACCATTTTTGGTTCAAGGACTGTGTTACAATAAGAAATAGATATAAGCATCCCCCACTACCCAAAAATAGAGCAGTTCTGTGAAGCCCTTTGTAAGCCAAAAGTGGTGTAAAGCACAGACTATACATAAAGACACATCTAAGGGATAGAGATAAATGCAGATTCTCACTGGCACAGTTTAAAGCTTTGATGGCTTGATGACCTGTATTTGGTTTGTGTCCTCAGTTCTTAATGGAGTTCCTAAATCACTTGGAATTTTCTAAGTGGTAGGATACTAAGAGAATCTTTTGTTCTAATGAGTTAACTCTTGCAGGGTGCTTAGCTTGAGGATGGAACTGGTTACCAGAAAGACCAAGCCATGTTAGAGGACTGGATCTTTCAGTTCCAACCCCTGATCCCTGAACTTTGAGCCTCCAGCCTGAGAGTGGCTGGGGATTCGGTGAATCACCAGTGATCAGTGATTTAATCAAACTTGCCTTCTTAATGAAATCTCCATAAAGCATATAAATGATGAGATATGGTGAGCCTCCTGATTGGGGAACATATCAGGGTGCTGGAGACTGCGTGGAAGCTCTGTGTCATTTCCCCGTACTTTGCCCAAAGCATCTCTTTCATCTGGCTTTTTCTGAGTTCTGTCCTTTGTAATTAACCAGTAACGGAAACTATATACTTGGAAACCATTCTGGCAAATTATCAAACCTGATGAGAGGATCATGGGAACCCCTGATTTATAGATGGTTGACCAGAAGTGTAGTTGACAACCTGGGACTTGCAATGGTCATCTAAAGTTTCAGAGTCCTGTGGGACTGAACTGTTAACCTGTAGGATCCACACTGACTCCCAATAGTTAGTGACAGAATTGAATTTAATTGTACACTTTGATGGTGACCGAAGGATTTGAGAATTTTCTAGTGGTGGGAATAATGCTACACATTTAGAGTTAGAAATGTTGTGAGTAAAAACAGTTTAGAAGATTTAAGAAGGTATGCCTACTGACTACTGTCTTCTCTACTGGTCTGAATATTAAGTCTCTGACAGCTGTTGAAACAACAAGATAGAAAGGGTCTGTTTCCTTGAATCACAATATGGAGGAAAATCTTCCAAGTGGGGAAACTCACATTGGACGGTAATATGTTTATGATATAACCTTCTGTTTTAAGTCACTTTACACACCTGGTTCTAAATATACTATAGCCTAGTCTATCGACTCTTGTTACAAAAGTGTAACATTTATTATTTTCTATTCAACTATAAAAAATTGAATAATGAATGTGAATTTGCTAGTGACATTTACTATCATTATTTTAATAAACATAAGATTTACTATAACAATTACTGCTACTGTTAACCTAACAAAAACTTGAGTCACCATCACAGACAACAGAAAGGTATTCAAGTTTAAGTATTAAATTAGCAGCATTCATACAAGGTGAGCAGAAAATATTCATGATTTGATTCTCCTTACTTTAAAAGCAAATTAGGTATAAAGTGTTTGATTGTATATAAGTCTTTGATAGAAGTGAGATTTTTATCTTTTTTGAAGTAAGCAAATGACACTCACCTTATTCTTTGTTGTTTTCCAAGATGATAAAAAAATCAGATATTCCTTGGTCTAAATCTCAGGAATTTATCAGATCAAACCCCCTCCTTTAATTAATATGCAAGCATATAGGAGCATGATGATATATGTTTTCACATGAATTATCTCATTTGATGGCCCATTACAGCTCACATGGTATGCTGATCCCTACCCTATCATTTGAATAAATAGATAAAGGAAATAAATGAATTTAGAAATTGCCTTAAGTCACACAGAAAGACAGCATTAGGAAAAGGATTTGCTGGGAGATATGTTCTATGTTGACAGTTCTTTCTAATCTAAAATTTTGGCCCTAACTTGTAATTATGAACTTTCCCGAGAGGAGGAACTGTGTTTCTACCATATTGAGTGCACCTCTTGAGAAAAATAAATACAAAAGCTAAAAAAATGTAATTTTTTTAACAGTAGTCCCTAGTATTATACTTAGTAGCATGTCTAGAAAGAAAAAAAGAAGCAAAAATGAGAATCCTGAGATAGAAACAACTACCAAGTCAGAATGTTTCTGAAGGGCTTCTGCCAAAGTTGATAAGTTTGAGATTCAATTTCAATAGTCATGCAGTTATGCAGATTGTGGAAGATGATAAATCTGTTGGCTAAACCAGGAAGCAAGCTGCCACAAAAATCTGGGCCCTCCAAAGTTCTACACCTTCTGAGCAAATGTTAATAAAAGGAAAGATGAATTCTCCAACATGATCCACAGTAAAAGGTAAAAAAAAAAAAAAAAATCTCTTGAGAATTTGTAAACATAAATAGTTATTTGCAAAGTTGTGTAGCCTGAATTCATTTAAAATGTTTAGTAATAAAACCTCAAGCAGATAGCTTTATTTAAAGTCATGCTGGGAATGTATTGCTACCAGGCAACCAGCAGAAGAAAATACAAACCATTTCTGGAGGAATATAACTTTTCCATGGGACAATTCAGCAGATAAAGTCCAATAAATATGAAGTCACAGAAAATATATAAATAGATAAATAATATAGATTCTCATTATTTATGGCCTTTATGGTCTATAGAGTTACCTGTGAGCACTGAATTAGCAAATAATGACCTCTTTCTTCTAGGGGAAATAATGGGATGGGTCTGGTTTCTGTGAGACTCTAGTCACAATGTTCCATCAACCAATCAATACATTATTTATTTTTTTATCATTTAAGTTTCTGTTTAAAGACACTGTATTTTATATAGTTAATTCATTGACATTAAACTCATGACCAACAGGACTGTCACTCAAGGCTAAATGAAAGTAATCTAATATATGTAATTATTTTTATTGGCACACCAAAGTCTTCTTGTATTTAAACATACTAAACAGCACTTTAATACTGTGTTTGAGGGCCATCTTAAAGTGTAAAAACACATACACAGACACAAGAACAAAATGCAAAAGAACTTGGCACTAAACAGACTACAGACTGGTCCCTTGTTTTTAGCAGGACAGCTGAAATAAGACGACAGAGAATCAACTTGTTGGACCTCAGTTGGGAATATGCTCGTTAGGTGACTCAAAATTTTTGCCACACTGTGCATGTCCACCTATGACCACGAAAGTGCCATGAGGATTGAATTTAGGGTTACAAATTTATTTACTGAATAAAATTTATTTTTCAGTAGACATATTCACATTTAAGGATCCATGATGCTTAGAATCATCACTTACTGGATTATAAAAGGAAGCAAAACCTTATAAACCTGAGCCAACAGGAAAACAAATAGCAGAATCAGACATGCAAAATGCTCCTTGCACTGAGATTATCCAAAGAATATAAAAGAATATAAAATGAATGTATTTTTGATTATGATAAAATGTGGATCATAAAGCATATTCATTTTATATTATTTGGAATAAAATTTTTAAAGTTCTTTGGAATAAAGCAAAATAAAAGAGCACGAACTAAGAAGCTATAAATTTGACCAATATATCTGACCAAATGAAAAGTATATAAATGAGAACATATAAAGATTAAAAATCAAAGGATATATTAAATGGCAGAGTACTCAAAGTTGAAAAGAGCTTTAGTAAACTGGAGTTGGGATCTGAGGCAATTTTCCAGATTATATCCAAAGGAGAAAAGAAGAAAAATATGAAAGAAAAATTAAAACACCTATACCATGCAGTGAGCTAGGTGAGCATTTATCTTATCATAATACAGGATGATAGAGAAAGTGTAATGAAACAAGATTTAATGAGATAATGGCTGTGATTTTTGCAGAATTGTGGCAAGACACTAACCTTCAGTCCAGAAAACCCAATATATTAGCATCATAACAAATAGAAAGAAATCCAAGACAAATCAAGATAGAAAGGTCACAAAGCCAACTAAAGAGAAAAGAGAGTCTACATAATAGAAAAATTATATTGATAGTAAATTTCTTTCCAACCTAATAAAATACTCTAAGTGTATTGAGGAAAACTCATTTTCAACTTTAGAATTATATACCTCATAAAATATCTTTTAAAAATGAGGGTATAATTAAGACTTTTTTTTAGAATATAAAAACTTCTGGCTTCTAATAGATTCTTGGTAACAAATTAAGAAAACTAAGCTTAAGGCAGAACAGAAATGATTCTCAGATTGATATTCTAAATTGCAAAGAGAAATAGTGAACAAAAAAATTAATAAATATGTTGGTAAAAAAGCAAACCTTTACCATGTAAGATCACAATAATAATATATTTTCACTATTGTAATTATGTATAAATAAAAAATTAAAATTCTTAACAATGTCATTAAATGGGGTGCAGGATGATCAGGTTAAAGAACTCTAGCAATCTTGCAATTTTAAGGGTACCTAATGTAAAGGAGAGAAATAAGATCTTTTTTATTGAATTAAGTGTGTATAATGAGTTTTCTAAGGTTAACACCAAATAAATAGAATTTATTAGAAATAAATAGAATAGAGAAGGTACTACCAAAAGTGACTATAGAAAACAAAATAGAATAAAAAATGTGAAAAAATTCAAAAGAAAACAGCAAAGGAAAAATGAAACACATATAGAAAAGATGACATAAGAAAAATCCCCAAAATAGAACAGTAGAAATTTGTATGAGTCTATCAACAGTTATGAGACTAAGCATTACACTGGAAAAGACAGTTATTTTCCAGACTGATTTAAGAAAGGAGATTTGCCAATATACTCTACATCTGGTGCATCTGAAATATAAAGACTCCAAAAGGTCAAAATTAAAATTTGATGTAGCTATGTTTGTTTAGAAAGAGAGAATTTAGGTTAAAACATTACTTAATAAGCACAGGACTAATTTTACTAGAATTACATATTCAAACTTGAATTCATGTTCTAACATAGCTTTACAACATGGGTTTTTCTATAAAATAAATGGATATTTCCACCATTATAAGTAGAGATATTTCCACCATTGTAAGTACTATATTCAGTAATCAATAGATCAGACTGACAAATGGATAATATATGTGTAGGGGTTCATTTTATAACTCTTTCCCTTATTGCAAACAGAAATTTAATAAAGCATTTACTAAGAAATACCTATGAAATATTGGCACATGTACCTCACTGCATTAACAAGCTGGTTACAAACTTCATGCAGATGCAGTGACAGGTTGGCCTTATACCTTTTTTTCTTTTTGGAATACTTTGCCTTTCCTCTTCACCTAGCTACCTTATATTCTTCTCTGTGTTCTCCGTTTCCTCAGGGAAGCCTTTTCTGGGCCATTGACCTTTGAATTTGGACCCATGTACTTGCTTTCATCACACCCTGTAACTCTTCAATTACCAAACAATTTGTTTTAGATCGAATGCATGTTATAATCCTTCAATTATAACACAGTTTGTTTTAGATCAAATCCATGAAGCCATGACCATGTCATTCTTGTAAATTATTCTATCTCCAGTCTTAGCACAGTGCTAAGCTTCTAGTAGTCGTGACGGGTTAATAATTGCAGGTAGAAATGAAGGCAGAAAGGAGTAAATGAGGGAGATATTCTTTATGTCGACAATTGGCTTTGGTGCACTGAGACTCCAGAGAATATATTGTAATTAGTTAGAGATCTGTGGGGGTCATAGAATCTCAGAGGGTAGGTGCAGTGCCAAAAATGAAGATGCCTGATGTACCTGAGGCAGGCCAAAATTAGAGAGAAAAGAAATATGCTGCTCATATAATGATAGAACTTAATGCAAGAGCAACTATGAGACACCACTTAGAGCCTCCCAGAAATGACTGCATTAGAGAAGGCGGCTTTGCAGGAGCTGGAGGGCCTGAAACACATACTGGAAAAGTATACAAAGCAGTACAGGTGAGTGTTATTTTGGCCCCTGTGATCCAGGTTTTAAAACCCAGACTGCTGTGGCAGTAGCAGACAGAAACTACAATGTAAACAGCAACAACGGTTTAGAATGCTTGGGGCATAAGCTATTTGACACCAAGATTACTATGAATGTTTTTTATTAGGGACAAGAGATGAGGCATCAGATATACAGAAACAAATGTCAAAATTGGCTATGCCATTGGCAGTTGAAAAATAAGGCCACAAACAAAATCAAAATGTTCAACTTAACCCCAAACACAGAAACTACAGAAGAGGAGGAGAGACACATCTGCTCCAGAAGGGATTTTCAATGAGCAGCAAGAAAAAGCAAAAAAAAAAAAAAGCATTACCCCGAAGACTTTTAAGGCTGGCAGAGAATAAACACAGCCATTACCCAGTTTCACAGCTGTAACCTTGGGGAGCTGAACTGGAACATGGAACGGTTGCCACCTGTGCAGCTGAAGAAAGACTAATAGCAGGAACTTAACATCAGATTGGTGATTTCTTGGCTGCAGAAAAGGTAGCATCTTTCATAAAGCAAGCTGTTTTCCTGCTTTTAGGGACTCTGGTTCTACTGAAGATTGTTGTTTTATAATGGAGAAAAACCCTTGCTGGCAACATTGCCTATATACTGATCTGTCATAAAAGACTCTAACAGATGTTCCTGCCCAGTCCCCTCTGTGACAGAACATTCATTGTGGGTAATGTTTGCAGTGCATTCTGCTCGTGAGAAGCTACCAGTGATGCATTTCTTCCAAACAAGTACTGCATGCCAAAAACTCAGCATATCTCTGAAGATTTTTAACCCGATACCTTTCACAAAATAAAATTCACATTCAGTAGTTTGAAGACTAAGGAATAAAAAATGGGAAACAAATTGTATGTCCCCTTTGCTTGGCAAACAACCAGATTTCAGTATAGTGATTAGACTTTTTCCTGCTATTGATTTCTGGAGGAGAAATAAAAGCTAATGTTCTTATGTGCATGCTAAGTTGCTTCAGACATGTCTGACTCTTTGCGGCCCCATGGACTGTAACCTGCTAGGCTCCTCTGTCTATGGGATTCTCCACGCAAGAATACTGGAGTAGGTTGCCATGCCCTCCTCCAGGGGATCTTCCTGACCCATGGATTGAACCCTCATCTCTTATGTCTCCTACACTGGCAGGTGGGTTCTTCTCCCCTAGCACTACCTGGGAAGTACGTGGGTACCCTATTTTGAACTTGAAAGATTGTTTCTTCCTGATTAGGTTTTAGTTATATATTTTTGGTAAGGAAACTACCAGTAGTTTTATTGCATTACATTATGAGGTTATCCCACAGTTGTTGATAACACCTTTGATTGTTATAATTGGAGACTGCCAGACATATTTCTCTTTGTTAACAGGAAGTCAAACTCAGGGTGACATGAAAGGATTTAAGGCCTCTTGCAATAGGTTAAAGAATGGAGTATGGATGGTGGGACTGAGGCAGAGAGCTAAGTTAGGAAACTTATAATAATCCAACCAAGGTCTGAGAAAATAGTGGCAGGGTCTGAGAATAGTGGCAAGGTGGGTAAGGCAGAGAGCAACAACAAAAAATGCCTGAGATGTAAAACTACCTTACCCACAGGGCCTGGGGACTGTGAGACACATTGGAGGGAACAAGATTTAGAGATTTTAAAAAGGAGTCTAAGATGAATCCTAGGTTCAGGGCAGCGGGAATGAGAGTGGATTTTCTTTTTGGACCTTTTTAGTATGAGATTGCCTGGGGACTTCAAGTGTAGATAGCAAGGAGACATTTGGAAGTTCAGTTCAGTTCATGTTGCTCAGTAGTGTCTGACTCTTTGGGACCCCATGAACTGTAGCACACCAGGCCTACCTGTCCATCACCAACTCCTGGAGTCCACCCAAACCCATGTCCATTGAGTCAGTGATACCATCCAACCATCTCATCCTCTGTCATCCCCTTCTCCTCCTACCCTCAATCTTTCCCAGCATCAGGGTCTTTTCAAATGAGTCAGCTCTTTGCATCAGGTGGCCAAAGTATTGGGGTTTCAGCTTCAACATCAGTCCTACCAATGAACACCCAGGACTGATCTCCTTTAGGATGGACTGGTTGGATCTCCTTAGAGTCCAAGGGACTCTCAAGAGTCTTCTCCAACACCACAGTTCAAAAGCATCAATTCTTCAGTGCTCAGCTTTCTTTATAGTCCAACTCTCACATCCATACATGACCACTGGAAAAACCATAGCCTTGACTAGATGGACCTTTGTTGACAAAGTAATGTCTCTGCTTTTTAATATGCTGTCTGGATTGGTTATAACTTTCCTTCTAAGGAGTAAGCGTCTTTTAATTCATGGCTGCAATCACCATCTGCAGTGATTTTGGAGTCCCCAAAAATAAAGTCTGACACTGTTTCCACTGTTTCCCCATCTATTTGCCATGAAGTGATGGGACCAGATGCCATCATCTTAGTTTTCTGAATGTTGAGCTTTAAGCCAACATTTTCACTCTCCTCTTTCACTTTCATCAAGAGGCTCTTTAGTTCTTCTTCACTTTCTGCCATAAGGGTGGTGTCATCTGCATATCTGAAGTTATTGATATTTCTCCTGGCAATCTTGATTCCAGCTTGTGCTTCCTCCAGTCCAGCATTTCTCATGATGTACTCTGCATAATTTAAATAAGCAGGGTGACAAAATACAGCCTTGATGTACTCCTTTTCCTATTTGGAACCAGTCTGTTGGTCCATGTCCAGTTCTAACTGTTGCTTCCTGATCTGCATACAGGTTTCTCAAGAGACAGGTCAGGTGGTCTGGTATTCCCATCTCTTGAAGAATTTTCCAGTTTATTGTGATCCACACAAAGGCTTTGGCATAGTCAATAAAGTAAAAATAGATGTTTTTCTGGAACTCTGTTGCTTTTTCAATATTCAAGAGGATGTTGGCAATTTGATCTCTGGTTCCTCTGCCTTTTCTAAAACCAGCTTGAATGTCTGGAATTTCATGGTTCACGTATCGCTGAAGCCTGGCTTGGAGAATTTTCAGCATCACTTCACTAGTGTGTGAGATGAGTGCAATTGTGTGGTAGTTTGAGCATTGATTGGCGTTGCCTTTCTTTGGGATTGAAATGAAAACTGACCTTTTCCAGTCCTATGGCCACTGCTGGGTTTTCCAAATTTGCTGACATATTGTGTGCACCACTTTCACATCTTTTAGGATTTGAAATAGCTCAACTGTAATTCCATCACCTCCACTAGCTTTGTTCATAGTGATGCTTCCTAAGGCCCATTTGACTTCACATTCCAGGATGTCTGGCTCTATGTGAGTGTGACTGATCACACCATCATGATTATCTGGGTCGTGAGGATCTTTTTTGTACAGTTCTTCTGTGTATTCTTGTCATCTCTTCTTAATATTTTCTGCTTCTGTTAGGTCCATACCATTTCTGTCCTTTATTGGAAGTAGACCAAGGTAAAATTAAGAGGGATGACTGTTTTTGTATTTGTTTTTTGTTTTTTTTTTCCTTTTATCTATGTTTACTGATGGATCCCATCTCTTACTAATGGGTTGGAATTTTGAGAAAAATATTAGAAATACATAAAAGTGATTTAATCTATGTTTGCAGCTCATGGTTGTATATCCTTTGAAAACAATCTCTATATAATGGCCATGAAAAGATATTTTGCTTCTTTTTCTTGATGATCAGTTGAAACAATTCTGAGTATTATAAATTTACCAATATAATGAAAACAAGCTTTTTGTTCCTGATACTGGAAGTATTTGGTTATGTTTCTACTATTTGATCTTAGATAAATTTTTGTTATATGAGTCCATTACACCTCACATATGTATAAGAATGTGCTATATGTACAAACAGGCATATTAAAAGTAAAAAACAACTTTTAAAATACATATTGTCTTATGTCAATTAACAAAATGGTAAAACTTCCAAAACACATGGTTGATTTCATTTAAACAAAGCTTGGGAAACACAATTAAGCAAAAGTGTTGAATTTGAATAAGAATCCTTACATCCTATTTGTGCTATTTTCATCTCAACCATATTATTCCAGCATCTAATGATTTACTATTAGCTGATTTTGGAATTAGATCTTCTGTGATTTTCAATTAATTTGTAATCCCATTGGAGGTCATAATCAGGAATTTTATTTCTAAGTCACCTCTTCTATGTTGCTAAACTCGTCTGTAGACAGGCATAAACTATGGAAAAGCTAGTAAGGAAAGAATACCTCATCACAAGGTCATTCTGTTGAAAGAAAATCTTCCAGAAACCTTTGATCAAATGTTTGCTAAACAAAATATACTGAAATGTGTTCTCCTGATTAGGATATCTAACAGCCCCTAAGATACAGGTTAAAACTAATACAGAAAACATTTTAAGACACTGTATATGTTGAACCATTTTAGAGTAACAGACCACTTGCTGCTGCTGCTGAGTCGCTTCAGTCGTGTCCGACTCTGTGCGACCCCATAGACGGCAGCCCACCAGGCTCCCCAGTCCCTGGGATTCTCCAGGCAAGAGCACTGGAGTGGGTTGCCATTTCCTTCTCCAATGCGTGAAAGTGAAAAGTGAAAGGGAAGTCTCAGTCGTGTCCGACTCTTCGTGATCCCATGGGCTGCAGCCTACCAGGCTCCTCCATCCGTGGGATTTTCCAGGCAAGAGTACTGGAGTGGGGTGCCATTGCCTTCTCTGAACAGACCACTTAACACTATCACACTATCTTATTCAATTATTATTTACAACTTTTTGAGGTAGGCAATATATTCTGATTTTAAAGATAAGGAAACTAAGGCTTAGAAGGTCTTAATAATTTAATTAATGCTATTAAACCAGTAAATCAGAAAAAAAAGGTTAAACCTAGGTCTGAACTCAGACCTAGGTCTGAAAGGTCTTCTAACTCTATCAATTTTCCTAAGTGTTCTGTCTTGAGGAATTTATTTAACTGGATCAAATGGATGCTAGTAGATGCATTTTGAAATGTGTTCACCAGTAAGTTCTCCTTAAACATCTCCAACAGGACAGTTCTACTGGCAGTGTAATATCATGTTCAGCTCTCCGTCAATGATTAATCTCTTATTTTTACATTTGATCATAAATGTTCATATGAATTTTATTCACACTAGATTATGCATCAAAATAATAGATGGAGCTTTATAAAAAAAAGTCTCTGTCTTACTTCTAGATAATGCATTTCATTAAGAGCCTTTTTCTTACACTAAAACATACCATATTTTAATATAAAACATTTTAATATAAAAATATATTAAATTATTCAGTAATGAAATGATTTACTTTCCCAAATTTGAGCCATGATATCTTTAATTTGAGAAAGCTTGTGCTCAGGAATATAGACACTGTTTGACTCAATGCTTAGGTTATATCTTAATATTTAAAGTTTTTAGCTGTGAAATATTCAGTGGTAGAGATTGTACTTACTCTCTGTAAACTCCTATTTATGGTGCTACCAAGTAGCCTATTAGGTGAGTCAATATTAGGTGAGTCAAAGATAGATTAAGATTGGTTGGTAGAGTGTCCTGAATCTAATAATTGGCTAAGGCTATAGATTTTATCATTTATCTCCAAGTTTAAGCAGCTGTGTTATGGTAATTGCCTTATGCTAGAGATCTTACGGTAATTGCCTTATGCTAGAGTTCATGGTGGTAATCGAATATTTATATGCATTTATTATTGTTTTTACAACAATATGAGGGGGGGAAAGAATGAAAAGGAAAAGGAGATCATAGCTATCGATAATTTCATGTTTAAGTGAACTGAAGTTGACCAAGAAAACTACCATCTGATAGGAAGAGACTTAGATGGGTTCATAAATTCAGAGAAATACAGTGGTCTATGTAAGATGCTTATGAAGATGTGATTTCTTTTGGCAAGAACATGATTTATAAGTGTCAGTTTTATTCATCAGTATTATCAAGAAAATAATTAATGTTTTTATTAATATTCACTCAAGTAGTACCTTGCACCTCAATGAAGTTAAAAAAGTAACTTCTTTTTCATGTAATCCCAGAATAATTTCGGGTTATAAAAATAAGTAGCTAGCAAATTATGCTCTTGTCATAAAATAATAATATATGAGAGACATGTATGAGAAAAAAGAGGATAAGGATGCCAAGGTAAGAGTTTGACTGGAATACATTTTCATCATTTTGATTTGGAATTTAAAAATAAATGCCTGAAAATCTGACAGCTTTCCTCGTCTCTAGTATTAGATGTTCCATTTTCCTGCCAGACTGTTTTTCTAAGTCGGCAGATGCTTGTGTCTGAGACATGAGGAACCTTGCAAGAAATACCAGCACAGACAAAAATCGTAGGCTACCTATGTCTTCTGGCTAAATAAGGCTTTTATTTTGTCTGTTTCTAAAGTTAGGAAAACTGAGCAGAAACTAGAGATATGATAGGTTGGATATATGAAAATACATCAGTGGTCTATAAATCACTTCTTTCTTCATAAAACAAGTATGCTATATAGAAATGAGCTATGGACAATGGTCCTAAAGAAAGACCTTTTGCACTGCCTCCAGTAAGAAAGGCAAGTCGTTGACCTTTTTCAGTGGAATTAATTCTGGTTGAAAGAAATGAGGGCCCATTTTTGCCTCAATACTTCTGTGCTAAGCAAAGAGACATCATCCCAATTTGTTGAAGTGTGCAAAATTAAATTGGTAAGAGTTACTTCTTGGGTTCTGCTTCCATTTTATCTGCCACTGAATCATTTAATTGTAGAAAGTTTATTTTTTACTTAATCAGATTTTAGTTCCTATATTATTGGGCTTTAAACTTTTAAGAGTTCTTATTTTCTCTCTTTATTAAAAACCTTGGCATGATACCAGCATACTACATAAAAGAGGGCCACAGCAGAGCTCTCTGTCAAGTTTTATTTGAAGCAAGTGTTAGGCATAATTAAATGCTCCCACAAGCTTAGAGAAGTTTAAACAATATGTAGAACAAGTTTATTGTAGCGTACCTCCTAAATTCAAGTTGTAGTATCATCCAGCCTTTATCTAGATGCCTTTAGCATTTTCCCTACCTTTATAGCATCATAAATTTGGTGGGAAAAATATGTTTCATTGACTACAGTTCAGTTACCATATGAATAGAGAAGATGGGTGTTTCCTCTTCCCATCTGCCATCATGGAATTACTTGGTGAATGTTCTAATACATAACATTTAGCTCTAATACACAAATTTAGAAGGATTTTATACATGTTTATTAGCAGTTCCCTGTTTCCATTCCAGGTAGGGTATACTCAGTTACATCTCTTTTAATCCCACTTACTTTGACAAGCAGATTTCTGACTATTATACTCAGTGATGCTACCCATCCCATCATAATGCAAACCCTGTGGCTAGATGATAAAGGGTGCTGCCTGTGAAATGAAACTCAATACAGTACATTTTGATTTGTTAGATATGCTGCTTTGGTCTTTTGACAGTTGTTCTGGGAGTAAATAACATCTGCCATACAATTGGCTGGCAAAACTCATTTGTAGTAAAATTAAACAGCCATCATTTTGTTGGCATGTAAACATCAAGATAAATAGTCCATGAATTAGCAAGTTTGACATCATTTGACAGCTCACAGATAGACAGGCGCAATATAGATTTCATGTATATGCAGAGTATCTCTACCCAGGCAACTAACAAAATCACATGCAGAATCGATGTCTATAATTTGAAAACTGGAAGCAAGAGTGTCTGGAAGCTTTAGCAACCTTACATTTGCCATATTTTGAGCCCTATTCTTTATCTAGCATAGTGGCAGGTCCAGGTGATCTTGTTTACCGTTAAACTATATTAAGGGTAAAATGAATTCAGAACAATAACAAAGCAAGGGTCATCGTTACTTTTGCGCCTTCCTTTACCCACTAACAGATTAGAACTAGAACTAAAACCAGACACTGACATAAGTTGGTTATTAACTAGAGATGTTTATCTTCTCCCCAGGGAACTGGTGAAGTAGCTTAATTCATGTGAGTCAATAAAGAAGGAAAAATTTGTGGAAGTTTATACCTAATTTTTTTTTAATATTTTCCCAGTGGCTACAATGTTTGCCTCTGAATAGCAGGTCATTTTTAAAAATAGGTATTGAACCTTTGATATTTTCCCCAGTGGCTCAGGTGTAAAGAATCTGCCTGTAATGAGGGAGACACAGGAGACACCAGTTCGATCCCTGACTCAGGAAGATCCACTGGAGGAGGGCATAGCATCCACTCCAGTATTTTTGCGCAGAGAATCCTGTGGACAGAGGAGCTGTCCCATGGACAGGTGGGCTACAGTCCATAGGGTCACAAAGAATTGGACAGGACGGAAGTGACTAAGCACGCATGCATTGATCATTTTATTTAATTATTTTTGGCTATGCTGCGTCTTCATTGCTGCACTGGCTTTTCTCCTGTAGCAGCAAGTAGGGGCTACTCTCTAGTTGTGGCATGTAGGCTTCTCATTGCTGAGGTGGCTTGTCTTGCTGTGGAAGAACGCGAGCCCTGCATGTGCTCTAGGGCACACGGATCCAGGAGTTGTGGCGTGTGGGCTCAGTAGTTGCGCTTCATGGGTCCTAGAGCACATGCTCGGCAGTTGTGGCACAAGGGCTTGGTTGCTGCATGGCATCTTCCTGGACCCATTCTCCCACACCAGCAGGCAGATTCTTTACCACTGAGCCAAACAGGAAAGCCCAGCAGGTCATTTTAATGCAGGTTTATAATTTTCAGTCAATCCTTGTCTTTTTAAAGAACCAATTACACAGTGAAGTACTCCTAATTGTTGTTTCCCTTTATCCTTTGGTGAGTTCACTGGGCCTTAAGACTATTGTTTATCAAAAAGCTTTAGGGAATAAAACCATGAAAGCTTTAAAAATATGGTGGGGGAGAAAACAGTGAAATCAGTTATGGCTGAATTTTTTGTGCTTATATTGTCCCTATACATGATTACTGAGCTCCACTGAAATACCGAGGTATTAATATTTATATCACAAATTATGCCACGAGAACACTTATTTTGTTAATAAAATAGTCTAGAATATAGTCAGTAGCTGATAAGTATATGCTGAATAAAATAATAAATAAAATTCTTTTTTGGAGATAGTTTATTGCTGCATCAAATGTGAGATCTATAAACTTTCACAATTGTTAGCAATTAAATATGACTATTTTATTTCTATCATTATGCTTTGATCTCATTGCTGCTATTGATGTTTATGCAGTGTGCATCTATGAATTGTGTGTTATAAAAATCCTCCACTAATCTATGTAAAGATCAATTATTTTAATTTCATTTGTGATCAGTTCAGTTCAGTCATGTCTGACTCATTGCAACCCCATGCACTGCAGCACACGAGGCTGTTCTGTCCATCACAAACTTCCAAAGCTTGCTCAGACTCATGTCCATCAAGTCGGTGAGGCCATCCAACCATCTCATCCTCTGTCATCCCCTTCTCCTCCTGCCTTCAATCTTTCCCAGCATCAGGGTCTTTTCCAATGAGCCAGTTCTTCACATCAGGTAGCCAAAGTATTGGAGTTTCAGCTTCAACATCAGTCCTTCCAATGAATATTCAGGACTGATTTCCTTTAGGACTGACTGGTTGGATCTCCTTGCAGTCTAAGGGACTCTCAGGAGTCTTCAAACACCACAGTTCAAAAGCATCAATTCTTTGGCACTCAGCTTTCTTTATAGTCCAGCTCTCACATCCATTCATGACTACTGGAAAAACCATAGCTTTCACTAGATGGACCTTTGTCAGCAAAGTAATGTCTCTGCTTTTTAATGTGCTGTCTAGGTTGGTCATAGCTTTTCTTCCAAGGAGCAAATGTCTTTTAATTTCATGGTTGCACTCACCATATATATGAATGTTATATACCCAAGTTCCATAATAATATTAGTCAGAATAGGCAGTCCTACGCTTTAGTAGTCAACAATATTAAAGCTAGAGTGACTTCATCAAATAAAGTGTTTTCTGTTGATGGTACATACATAATGTGAGCCATCTGGGGGGCTGGGGTGTTACTCTACACAGGTTTTTGGAAAGCAGACTAAGAACAACACCACTATCTTGTAACTGTACCCTCTAGAGCTTGAGAACTCCATGTTCATCATTTGTAGGGGAGGAGTAAATGAGCTAGAAGGTCATGCATAAGCTCCTTGATGCTTTGGCTTGAAATTGACACAGGTGACTTCTCCCAGTCCATTGGTCAAAAATTAGTAATATAGTCCTCCCTAAAAGAGGAGGACTTAACTATACTATTAAGGTTCTGCACTCAATATGCCAGCAAATTTGGAAAACTCAGCCCTGGCCACAGGATTGGAAAATGTCAGTTTTCATTCCAATCCCAAAGAAGGGCAATGCCAATGAATGTCCAGACTATTGCACAACTGCACTCACTTCACAGGCTAGCAAAGTAAGGCTCAAAATCCTTCAAGCTAGGCTTCAACAGTATGTGAACTGAGAACTTCCAGATATACAAGCTGAAATTAGAAAAGGCAGAGGAACAACAGATCAAATTGTCAGCATCCATTGGACCATTGAAAAAGCTAGAGAGTTCCAGAAAAACATCTGCTTCTGCTTCACTGACTATGCTAAAGCCTTTGACTGGGTGGATCACAACAAATTGTGGAAAATTCTTAAAGAGATGGGTATACTAGACCAAAACCAGACATGGAGCAATTGATTGGTTCAAAATTGGGAAAGGAGTATGTCAAGGATGTATATTGTCACCCTGCTTACTTAACTTCTACATAGAGTACATCATGAAAAATGCCAGGCTGGATGAAGCACAGGTGGAATCAAGATTGTGGAAAGAAATGTCAATAACCTCAGCTATGCAGATGACACCACCCTAATGGCAGAAAGCGGAGAGGATAAAGAGTCTCTTGATGAAAATAAAAGAGGATAATGAAAAAGCTGGCTTAAAACTCAACATTCAAAACATGAAAATCATGGCATCTGGTCCCATTAGTTCGTGGCAAATAGATGGAGAAGCAATGGAAACAGTGACAGACTTTATTGTCTTCAGCTCCAAAATCACTGTGGATGGTGACTGCAGCCATGAAATTAAAAGACACTTGCTCCTTGGAAGAAAAGCTATGAAAAATCTAGACAGAGTGTTGAAAAGCAGAGACATTACTTACCAACAAAGGTCCGTCTAGTCAAAGGTACAGTTTTTTCAGTAGTCATTCACGGATGAGAGAGCTGGACAATAGAAAAGGCTGAGTACCGAAGAACTGATGCCTTTGAACTGTGGTTCTGGAGAAGACTCTTGAGAGTCCCTTGGATAGTAGGGAGATCAAACCAGTCAATCCTAAAGGAAATCAACCCTGAATATTCATTGGAAGGACTGAGGCTGAAGCTGAAGCTCCAAGACTTTGGCCACCTGATGTGAAGAACTGACTCATTTGAAAAGACCCTGATGCTGGGAAAGACTGAAGGTGGAAGACAACTTTCTCAACCTGATAAAGAACATCTACAAAATTATGCAGCTGACATCACATTCAATAATAAATTTCTGAATTCTTTTTTCCAAGACTGGGGTAAAGATGAATGTGTCCTCTTTCACTAGCTGTATTTATCATTGTTCCAGAGGTCACAACCAGCAAATGAAAGCAATAAAAATTGTAAAAGAAATACATATTGGACAGAGGATAGTAAAATAGTTTTTATTCACAGGCAATATGATTTCTTATGTGAAAAATCCTGAGTATATAAAAAAATTGCTAAAACATGCTTAAATTTAGCAAGTCAGAAGACTCAAGGTCAAGATAGGAAAGTCATTTGTGTTTATGTATGCTACCAGCAAATAATTAGAACTTGAAATTTTAAAAAGTGGCAGAGTTGGACATGACTGAGTGTCTATGAAGAACTGAACTGAACTGAAAACCATAAAGTACTCAGTTATAAATTTAAGTACAAGACTTACACATTTAAAACTACAAAAGAATGCTGAAGTGAAATTAAAGCTGTAACTAATTAATATATGTATCACATTATGAGTTAGAAAAATCAGTTTTTGAAGATTTGTTTATCCCCAAATTGATTTGTAGATTCAATGCAATTTGAATCAAAATTATAAGATGGTTTTGAAATTTGTTTCTAAAATTTACATGGAAATATAAAGGAACTTGAATAGCAAAAACAGACTTAAAAAAAAAAGAAAGAAGAAAGATATTAACTGCTTAAATTCAAATCTAAGTATGAAGCAATAGTAATCAGACCAGTACAGTCATATTTGTGAATAGAAAGATCAATGGGTCAGACCAAAAATTCTATACAAAGACAAGAAACCAAGGTAATTCAACAGAGAAAGAAGAGTTTCAGTAACTAGTGCTGCAACAAAAGGGTATGTGAATTTAAAAGCTAAAACTATAAAGCTTCTAAAAGAAAACATAGGCAAATGCCTTCATGAACTTGGGTTGGGTAAAGATATATTAGAGAACATAAAAAGTTGGTAAACTGAGCTCCATTCAAAATTTAAAATTCTATTAATATTACCCATGCTACTGGAGATCAGAAAGATCTCTGTTCGTTTCCAAGGCAAACCATTCAATATCATGGTAATTCAAGTCTTTGCCCCGACCAGTAACGCTGAAGAAGCTGAAGTTGAACAGTTCTATGAAGACCTATAAGATGTTTTAGAACTAACACCCAAAAAAGATATCTTTTTCATTATAGGGGACTGGAATGCAAAAGTAGGAAGTCAAGAAACACCTGGAGTAACAGGCAAATTTGGCCTTGGAGTACAGAATGAAGCAGGGCAAAGGGTAATAGAGTTTTGTGAAGAGAACACACTGTCATTGCAAACACCCTCTTCCAACAACACAAGAGAAGATTCTACACATGGACATCACCAGATGGTCAGCACCGAAATAAGATTGATTATATTCTTTGCAGATGAAGATGGAGAAGCTCTACGCAGTCAGCAGAAACAAGACCGGGAACTGACTGTTCAGATCATGAACTCCTTATTGCCAAATAAAGACTTAAATTGAAGAAAGTGGGGAAAACCACTAGACCATTCAGATATGATCTAAATCAAATCCCTTGTGATTATACAGTGGAAGTGAGAAATAGATTTAAGGGACTAGATCTGATAGACAGAGAGCCTGATGAACTATGGATGGAGGTTCGTGACATTGTACAGGAGACAGGGATCAAGACCATCCCCAAGAAAAAGGAATGCAAAAAAGCAAATGGATGTCTGAGGAGGCCACACAAATAGCTGTTGAAAAGAAGAGAAGTGAAAAGCAAAGGAGCAAAGGAAAGATATACCCATTTGAATGCAGAGTTCCAAAGAATAGCAAGGAGAGATAACAAAAGCCTTCCTTCAGCGATCAATGCCAGAAAATAGAGAAAAGCAATAGAAATGGGAAAGACTAGAGATCTCTTCTAGAAAATTAGAGATACCAAGGGAATATTTCATGCAAAGATGAGCTCAATAAGGACTGAAATGGTATGGACCTAACAGAAGCAGAAGATATTAAGAAGAGATGACAAGAATACACAGAAGAACTGGACAAAAAGATCTTCATGATCCAAATAATCACGATGGTGTGATCACTCACTAGAGCCAGACATCCTGGAATGTGAAGTCAAGTTGGCCTTAGGAAGCATCACTATGAACAAAGCTAGTAGGTGATGGAATTAGTTGAGCTATTTCAAATCCTAAAAGATGATGCTGTGAAAGTGCTGCACACAATATGCCAGCAAATTTGGAAAACCCAGCAGTGGTCACAGTACTGGAAAAGGTCAGTTTTCATTCCAATTCCAAAGAAAGGCAATGCCAAAGAATGTCCAAACTACCACACAATTGCACTCATCTCACACGCTAGTAAAGTGATGCTCAAAATTCTCCAAGCCAGATTTCAACAATATGTGAACTGTGAACTTCCAGAAATTCTAGCTGATTTTAGAAAAGGCAGAGGAACCAGAGATCAAATTGCCAACATCCTCTTGATCATCGAAAAAGCAAGAGAGTTCCAGAAAAACATCTATTTCTGCTTTATTGACCTATGCCAAAACCTTTGACTGTGTGGATCACAATAAACTGGAAAATTCTGAAGGAGATGGGAATACAAGACCACCTGACCTGCCTCTTGAGATACCTGTATGCAGGTAAGGAAACAGCAGTTAGAACTGGGCATGGAACAACAGACTGGTTCCAAATAGGAAAAGGAATACATTAAGGCTGTGTATTGTCACCCTGCGTATTTAACTTATATGCAGAGTTCATCATGAGAAACGCTGGACTGGAAGAAGCACAAGCTGGAATCAAGATTGCCAGGAGAAATATCAATAACCTCAGATATGCAGAAGACACCACCCTTAGGGCAGAAAGTGAAGAAGAACTAAAGAGCCTCTTGATGAAAGTGAAAGAGGAGAGTGAAAAAGTTGGCTTAAAATTCAACACTCATAAAACTATGATCATGGCATCTGGTCCCATCACTTCATGGCAAATAGATGGGGAAACAGTGGCTGACTTTATTTTATTTTATTTTTTTGGCTCCAAAATCACTGCAGATGGTGATTGCAGCCATGAAATTAAAAGACACTTACTCCTTGGAAGGAAAGTTATGACCAATCTAGACAGCATATTAAAAAGCAGAGACATTGCTTTGTCAACAAAGGTCTGTCTAGTCAAGGTTATGGTTTTTCCAGTGGTCATGTATGGATGTGAGATTTGGACTATAAAGAAACCTGATCACTGAAGAATTGATGCTTATGAACTATGGTGTTGAAGAAGACTCTTGAGAGTCCCTTGGACTACAAGGAGATCCAACCAGTCCATCCTAAAGGAGATCAGTCTTGGGTGTTCATTGGAAAGACTGATGTTGAAGTCTAAACTCCAATATTTTGGCCACCTGATGCGAAAAGCTGACTCATTTGAAAAGACCCTGATGCTGGGAAAGATTGAGGGTAGGAGGAGAAGGAGACGACAGAGTATGAGATATTTGGATGGCATCAACTGACTCAATGGACACGAGTTTAAGTAAAATCCATGAGTTGGTGATGGACAGGGAGGCCCGGCGTGGTGTGCTTCATGGGGTCTCAGAGAGTCAGACATGACTGAGCAACTGAACGGAATATTAATCAAATACTTTGTTAATACTGAAAAGGGAGGGGACAGACTTGGATATATATATATATATACACATATGTATATATATATATACATATATATATTTAAGGTGGGCTTCCCTTGTATCTCAGCTGGTAAAGAATCCACCTACTGTGGGAGACCTGCGTTTGATCCCTCAGTTGGGAAGATTGCCTGGAGGAGGGCATAGCAACCCACTCCATTATTATTGCCTGGAGAATCCTCATGAACAGAGGTGCCTGGCAGATTACAGTCAACGGGGTCATAAATAATCAAACACTCCTGAGTGACTAAGCACAGCACCACACACACACACACACACACACACACACACACACACACACACACACACACACACACACACACACACACACACACACACACACACACACACACACACACATATGTAGGATCTCCCAGGTGGCTCAGTGGTAGAGAATCTATCTACCAGTACAGGAGTCACGGGAGACACACACACACACACACACACACACACACACACACACACACACACACATGTAGGATCTCCCAGGTGGCTCAGTGGTAGAGAATCTATCTACCAGTACAGGAGTCACGGGAGACACAGGTTTGATTCCTGGGTAGGGAAGATTCCCTGGAGATGGAAATGACAACCTATGCCAGTATTCCTGTTTGGGAGATCCCATGGACAGAGGAGCCTGGCAGGTGATGTGTCCATAGGGTTACAAAGAGTTGGACATGACTGAGCGACTGATCATGCACGCACATATATATGTGTATATTTATATATTTACATATATATGGAAAACCAAATATATGCATTTATAACCAGAATATAAAAAGAATATTTCTAGATAAATGATAAGCCTTGGAGTACAAAATGAAGCAGGGCAATGGCTCACAGAGTTTTGTCAAAAACACACTGGTCATAGCAAACACCCTTTTCCAACAACACAAGAGACCACTCTACACATAGACATCACCAAATGGTCAATAGCAAAATCAGATTCATTATATTCTTTGCAGCCAAAGATGGAGAAGCTCTATATAGTAAGCAAAAACAAGACTTGGAGCTGACTGTGGCTCAGATCATGAGCTCCTAATTGCAAAATTCAGGCTTAAATTAAAGTAGGGGAAACCACTAGGCCATTTAGGTATGACCTAAATCAAATCCCTTATGGTTTATCAGTGGCGGTGACAAATAGATTCAAGGCATTAGATCTGGTAGACAGAGTGCCTGAAGAACTATGGACAAAAGTTCATAACATTGTAGAGGAGTCAGTGACCAAAACGATCCTAAAAAAAAAAAAGAAATGCAAGAAAGCAAAGTGGTTGTCTGAAGAGGCTTTACAAATAGCTGGGGGGGAAAGCACAGCAAAAAGCAAGTGAAAGAGGGAAAGATATTCCCAAATGAATTCAGGGTTCTAGAGAAGAACAAAGAGAGATTAGAAGGCCTTTTTCTTTTTTTTTTTTTTTTTAATTTTTTTATTAGTTGGAGGCTAATTACTTCACAACATTTCAGTGGGTTTTGTCATACATTGATATGAATCAGCCATAGATTTACACTTATTCCCCATCCCGATCCCCCTCCCATCTCCCTCTCCACCCGATTCCTCTGGGTCTTCCCAGTGCACCAGGCTGGAGCACTTGTCTCGTGCATCCCACCTGGGCTGGTGATCTGTTTCACCATAGATAGTATACATGCTGTTCTTTTGAAACATCCCACCCTCACCTTCTCCCACAGAGTTCAAAAGTCTGTTCTGTATTTCTGTGTCTCTTTCTGTTTTGCATATAGGGTTATCGTTACCATCTTTCTAAATTCCATATATATGTGTTAGTATGCTGTAATGTTCTTTATCTTTCTGGCTTACTTCACTCTGTATAATGGGCTCCAGTTTCATCCATCTCATTAGGACTGGTTCAAAATGAATTCTTTTGATGGCTCGAGTAAAATTCATGGTTATATGTACCACAGCTTCCTTACCATTTCATCTGCAGAAATGGGCATCTAGGTGCTTCCATGTCCTGGCTATTATAAAACAGTGCGCCTATTGAAATTGGGGTGCATGTGTTCCTTTCAGATCTGGTTTCCAGTGTGGATGCCAGAAAAGTGGTATTGCTGGTCATTATGGCAGTTTCTATTTCCAGGTCTTTTTAAGGAATCTCCACACTGTTCTCCATAGCGGCTGCACTAGTTTGCACTCCCACCAATAGTGTAAGAGGGTTCCCTTTCTCCACACCCTCTCCAGCATTTATTGCTTGTAGACTTTTGGATAGCAGCCATCCTGACTGGCGTGTAATGGTACCTCATTGTGGTTTTGATTTGCATTTCTCTGATAATGAGTGATGTTGAGCATCTTTCATGTGTTTGTTAGCCATCTGTATGTCTTCTTTGGAGAAATGTCTGTTTAGTTCTTTGGCCCATTTTTTGATTGGGTCATTTATTTTTCTGGAATTGAGCTGCAGGAGTTGCTTGTATATTTTGAGATTAATCCTTTGTCTGTTTCTTCATTTGCTATTATTTTCTCCCAATCTGAGGCTGTCTTTTCACCTTGCTTATAGTATCCTTTGTAGTGCAAAAGCTTTTAAGTTTCATTAGGTCCCATTTGTTTAGT